>NC_053431.1:38482259-39082259 GCF_007990345.1 Gossypium hirsutum | reverse complement strand
ATATGGTCGTTTTGTTTCTTCCATATGAAAATAGACTCATCGAGCTTCGATTACATAATTTATTCATTATTTAATTCCATTCCTACTATTTTTTTTTTTTGATTTTTCAATCTCACATCACTGCTGCTGCCAGCATCTGTTACTAAAGCAACTATGCCTATTTCGTGATATCTCCTTGATCTAACTAATAATTCATCATGCATATCACAAATTATGATCATGACTAGCCATGCCAAAGGCTAATAATTGACAAACATCTCCCTATTACACTATTGCCATATCATGAATTTTAACACCAAAATTAATCAACCATGACATATGGCATAAAAATCGATTAGGCCTCAACTATTATTCAACCAAAACCGAATTGGCCCAATATCAGTCATGACCACATTATAAAACCCATTTACTACGTTTTATAACTAAGTATCATAGGACCCAAAGTCTAAATTAACATTTATGCCATTTTTGCATGGCTGAAAGTTTACATACCAAAGTTCAAACACAACATAATAGCCTATACATGCCGAAATGTTCTCCTAAACCGACTAAGAAGAAAGTACCAAAACTTGCTAGCTGGTGTGATGACTTCGATGACGGCCCGATCACGCAAAAAGAGACGAGTCCAAGAAACCTAAAATAGGTGACAAGGAAACACCGAGTGAGTATATAACTCAGTAAGTCATAAGCAATGCGCTACCATCCATTAATAACATTATCACAAGAGGAAACAAAATGGAATGAGGCTAGTTACTCCATCCATACCGAACCATGCCATAGTTCCTTAGACCTATCTGTTCAATCTCATACCAAGTCATGCATTCACATTCCATATACTAATCAATAGGATATTTGAGGCATTTTCATACATCATTTTATTTTCGTTACAATCATACAACTAAACGACCTTTCACCTATTCCACGATAAATCTTATGTACGTGACTTCAATTATAATTGTCACATAGGTTCAAACTTACCAAGCTCAACTCCAAATATAAACATAGCGCCTATTAGCCATGAACTCAAGGTACTTACCCGATCCGCTGTCCGTGATCAACTCAATAATGTCGCACACTTAGTGTCCATAGTGATTCAAAAATATATATTAAGTCCGCACACTCAGTGCTATATAATCAACTCGCACACTTAGTGCTATATAATCAAACTCGCACACTTAGTGCTGTACAATTTAAACCCGCACACTTAGTGCCGAAATCAACAACTCAATACATCTCACCTCTTTTCTTTTCATTCAACACTTTCATCACCACATGCATACATGTATATAAATTTATCATTCCATTCGGCATAATTACATAGACATTATGTCTATTTAGATCAATACAAAATATATGCTTGGTGACTTACCTTATGTTGGGGAAAACGATTCCAACTCGGCTACTCGATGTTCTTTCCTTTGCCCTTGCTTGCCTCTCCACCTTTAACTTCTTGAGCTAAATCGATAAATTAACTAGTTTAACCGTCTTGCTAAATATTTATATCAAAATATTAATGATTTCATAGCATAGGAGACACATGGCCAATTCTTATCTTTCTACCCCATGCTTTTGAACTATTTGGTTAACAACCATATACTATCACCCTATTGTCGATAATCCAATCAAGGATAGTATCACAATTGTGTACACCCATATAGCCGAATGTCCAAGATTAAATTCAACATCACCTATATACTTAATTAGATGGCCGAATATACCAAATTAAACTCAACATTAAATGTCACAAGAACCCTAATCTAATTTGCAAATTGCTTGGCCAAAGACTCACAAGTGCCTTATCTATAACCTATTCGGCCTTACTACTTAAACTTAGCCTTTCATACACTTATATCTAATGTCATAGAGATGCCAAATCCTTAAGTGTTCCAACATCTAACTTACTCAATTCAACACATCGAACAACATTTATACAGATTTTGCTAGCACACAAGCCTTTGGCCGAATGTCATTAACCTCTAGTCACCTAAATTTTTATTCTTTAAAACTCATCCAACACTACATTCGGCACCTTCAACCTATAATTTAGATATTCTCAAGTTCATTCACAAGTACATTTATATGACACATATAGCATTAACATTTTTCAACATGAATCTATAACATGACCGAATACTCATGCACATACATACATAAAGAGAACTCAAATAACACCCAAAAATCTCCTTTCCAAAGTGCATATATACCCATACATACGGCAACTTCCATTCTTATCTCCCAACAATGAATTCATGAATTTAGCTATGGGTTAACTAGACTATACACTTATCAACTTAACCTCAACATCATTTAGAATAAAATCACAATGCATACCTTTCCTTTGAACTAGCCATGGCCGAATGCCTTGGTTTCTTTTTTTCAATCTTTCCTTTCTCAATTTCGGCAATGAAGGAGATGAAAGATGAGCCTTCCTTCCTCTTTGTTTTCTTTACTTTATTTCACTAATATTATTTTTTTCTCACATAATGCCATTTCTTATTTTAATAACTAATTAAACTTATATATTTGCCCATCAACACCCATCTTGGCCGACCACTATAAAGAAAATTGGGCAATTTGACATGCAAGTCCACCCTTGTATTGACATGCACTAATAAACCATTTAAAATTAGTCTATCATATTTCACCATGTCTCATATTGATCCTTATTTAATAATTTCTCATGCAATTGGAAAAATTAGGGAATGAAACGTCCACATATGCATGTACACACATAATAAGCATAGAATATAACAATTAATTATTTTTACGACTCGGTTTTGTGGTCCCGAAACCACTTTTCGACTAGGGCCACATTAGGGCTGTCACATACATGGGTGAGGACACGGGCTAGACATGGATGTGTGCCCTTAGTTCGAAGGTTACACGGGCGTGTGTCTCGGGCGTGTGTCCTCTATTTTTAAAATTTTATGACTTTTTCCTCAACTTTCCAAATGATTTCAAATCGGTCCTGTTCGTTTCTATGATATTTTTTAGGGGCTCAAGGGCTTGATTTAGGGACAGTATGTATGTATATGATTGGTTTATGAATTGTTTATGCTATGGAATGAAGTTAAGTCTATGTAACAGCCCGGTTTAGACCCTAGTAGGAACAGTGGTTTTGAGACCATAAATTTGAGTCAGAAAAATATTCTTAATTTTATTTTCTGTGTTTACAGTATAATATTTGATATGTGTGAAAGTTTCGTATAGAAATTTTATCAATTGTGTTTTTAATTTGATAAAAGAATCTAATCGAAGGAAATGCAAGAGATGTGTTCTATTTGCTAAATTGTCGAATTGCTTTGGTTTATTAAATGTGAGGTCCTTATTATCCTATTAGACCATTGATATATTAAATGGACATTTTTGGACATCCATTATAAGTTTAAATGTTTATTATATTAAGGTTAAATTGGTAAAATGGCTATTATAATGTTTATAATAGAACATAATCAAATTCAAGCTTTATTTTCACTCATCTTTGACGAAAATACAAAGAAAAAGAAAAGAAAATAAGCTTGCTAGGGTTCGGCACTTTGATTACTTGATTAAGGTACGGTTTTAACTTGTTTTTTTATAATTTCTATGTTTTTGTGATCGTTGCTTTGTGTTTTATCAAGTCCATGCTTAAATTTTAGAATTTGATGATTATTTTGAATTATTCCATTGATGCTTTTGAGAGCTTTGTGATGATAGTAGATGAAAAATGAAAGATATGTGTTGGATTAATATGTTTTGTCTTTGGATTTTTGATGAATTTGAGTATTCGGGGCTAATTTGTGAAAATGAGAAATTGAAGGGTTAAAATGTGAAATAAATGAAATATGTGGGCTTATATGAACTAAAGGAAAATTCGGCTAGGCATGTGTTAAAGGAAATTATGCATATTTTGTGATTTTATTAAATAGGGACTAAAGTGTTAAAATGTGAAAATGTGAGGGCTAATTTGTAAAATTCCTTAAATATGTGTATATGGATTGAATTGAATGATTTGTTGAATAAAAGAGTCAAATTTGAATTTATATAGATCAAGATCCAAAGAAAACGGAATTAGGTCAGGGAAAGTCGAAAGTCGTTGAATAGCCGTTCATTTCCGTACGAGGTAAGTCTATATGCAAATAAATGTGTTTGAATTGATTTTTCATGCTTATATGATATTGAATTGTGATGAACGATTATAGAAGCTGAATATGTGAAATTGAAAAAATTTCGATAACGTAATGACGTCCGAAGGCCCCGTGCGAACCATAGGAATAGTTAAGATTCATATGTCATGACATAGGATTCCGATGTGTGATTTCGTATAAGACCATGTCTGGGACATTGGCATCGATTTTAGATTTACGTGTAAGACCATGTTTGGGACATTGGCATCGTATTTGATTTCGTGTAAGACCCTGTCTGGGACAGTGGCATCAATATTTGATTACATCTAAGACCGCGTCTGGGATGTTGGCATTGTATGAGCTTTCCGAGTTATCCGCATTTCCTATTTGACTCCATACGGTTCAACGGGCATTCTTAGAAACTAATGACTATGTGAATGAGTACTCAATTCAGGTACATTTGAAATGTATATCATGTTTGAGAATGAAAGGTAAGTATATGTACATTTGTGAACATATGATATATGTAAGTGAATTATGAACAAAAGAACTATATGAGACATATGGATATGTAATTGTATTAAGCAATGAGTTACATGAATGAATTAGTCTTGAATTGTGTTATGTGATAAGTTTATTTGTATGTGGCTTACTAAGCTTTGGAAAGCTTACTTTGTGTGTGTTTTCAATTGTTTTTAGATATCAAAGCTACTGGAAGCTTGGGGATCGTCGAGGATCACCACACTATCAAACTTATCTTTGGTACCTTTTGAAAGTGTAAATATTAAAGTATGACATGTATAGTCTAGATAAATTGAGATATGTTTTTGAGTTAAAAATATTTAGCCATGTGATATGGCTTGGTTTTGGTTGTTTTATGAATGACTTTTGAGTATAAACTATGTGATGCAATTTTGCCAATATGATGTGTTCATGGATGGCCAAAGAGAATTGGTCAATTTGGTAAGATTTTGGTATATGTTTATTTGAGGAATTGGTAAGATGGCATGAGATTGAATGAAGTAAATTGAGGTTATGAAACATATGTTTTAGTATGACTTTGGGCTTATGATTTGGCATGATTTGGTATGAATTATAAGCATGAAATAGGTTGATAATAATATGACATGAATAATGTATGTTTTGGGATTGAAATTGGTTGAAATTATGGTGCAATTGATACTTATAGGGAGAACCCAAAATGGGTGCCATATTGGCCTTGTAAATGGCCTATTTTTGCCCATACGAGCAAGGACACAGGCGTGTGTCTCTACCGTGTTGCTCGAAGGCCATTTCGAAATGAGCCTGGGTAGACCACACGGTCGCACACATGGGCATGTGCCAAGTCGTGTGGCTAAGTCAGTTTTGAGCACGGGCTAGACACACGGGCGTGTGATTGGCCATGTAACCCAAGTCAGTAGCCTCCCTAATTTTCACAAGGCTTGGCACTCGAGCGTGTCTTGTGGTCATGTGGACAAATCAGTATGTATGCCCTGTTTCGCCACAGCCTAGACACACGAGCATGACTAATGCCGTGTGAGGTACACGGCTTGTTCACACGGGCGTGTGACCTTTGTAACTAAGAAAATTTGTAAAATTTCAGAAAAATTTTGTATGTGTTCGGTTTAGTCCCGACCTCTTCCTAATGCATGTTTAAGGTCTTGTTGACCTAGGAAAGGGACCTTATGTTGGTATTTGACTTTGATATGATAAGGTATGACTTTTTATTGTGAAATAATTGCGAAATGTTTCGATATGTCCGGTAATGCCTCATAACCCTAGTCCGGTGACGGATACGAGTTAGGGGTGTTACAGTTTAAATGTTTTTGGTTGTACAGTAAAGCTCAATAACCTTAATCTGGAAATGGATACGAATTAAGGGTGTTACATTTAGTGGTATTAGAGCTACAGTTTAGTTGGTTCTTGAACTGAACGTAGCATGTATGAAGTCTAGAAATACATGTCATTATATAACCTGCGATAGTGTGATCACTCCTAAATCGAATTGAACTATGTTTTCATATAAATAATATGTTATCTAACCAGGCTAATTCAGATGAAGTTGATAGTAATGCACAAGCCTCCATACGCAGAGCAGCGTCCACTACCAGTAGGTCCGTGTCTGAGGGTCGAGGAGGAGAGACTAAAGAAGCCTTCTTCCAAATAATGTCTGAATGGTTTTTTAAGTTCGTGAGAATGAACGTAATGGCTCAACAACCTCCACCCCCACCCATACCCCAACTGATCCCGTAGTTCCTCAAGGTTTGGAACCAATGCAAGTGAACAAGCCTCTAGTGCATAAAATCCGAAAGCATGGGGCTGAAGAGTTTTGTGGTACGGTCGAAGACGATCTAGAGAGAACTGAGTTTTGGTTAGAAACATTATGAGGGTTTTTGATGAATTATCTTGTACATCGGTTGAAAGTTTAAAATGTGTTGTTTCTTTATTGAAAGACTCGACTTACCAGTGGTGGAACACCTAAGTGGTAGTACTGAGGGATCGTGTAAATTGGGAATTCTTCCAGACAGAGTTCAGAAAGAAATATGTAAGTCAAAGGTTCCTCGATAAGAAATGCAAAGAGTTTTTTGAATTGAAATAGGACCAAATTTCAGTGGCCGAGTATGAGAGATAATTTGTACAACTCAGCAAATATGCTTGTGAGTGTTTACCATATAAGGCTATCATGTGCACACGGTTTAAAGATAGTCTAAATGAAGATATTAAGTTGCTAGTCAGGATTCTAGAGCTGAAAGAATTATAATTCTAGTTGATAGAGCACACAAGGCTGAAGAACTCAGTAAAGCTAAAAGAAAAGTAGATTCAAAGGCTCGTGAAATAGGAAAATGACCTATAGGAAAATCATTCTCATCTCCATCGTAGAAATTAAAATAATTCCACAGTAGTTCATTAGCTTCGGTGGGTTCTTTTGGGAGAGATAAAGGAAAGCATCATTCGAGTTCGAAACCTTAAGCTACATCTGTAGCGAGTGTAGGTAGTGTTAGGAACAAGCCTGAATGTCAACAATTTAAGAGACGCCACTTCGGTGAATGTAGATTGAAAGACAAGTCATATTTTACATGTGATTCTTATGATCATTATCTCAGAGACCACCCTGAAAGGTCTGAGAAAGAAAAGGCTCAGAATACTCATTTGAGTAACACGGCTGCAAGAGGGAGATCACCTAAAAAAACACTGGAAATATGGGTAACAGTCGAGGTGGAACGAAAGATTATGCTATTATATATGAAGTACGGGTACCAGCTAGTGCTTATACAATTCGTGCTCGAGAGAAAGCTTCAGCACCTGATGTGATCACCAGTACATTTTCTATCTTTGATACTAATGTTAATGCTTCGATTGACCCCGGGTCAACACACTCATATGTATGCACAACTTTAGTGTTGGATAAGAAAATACCTTTTAATCCCACTAAATTTGTGGTTAAGTAATGAACATTTTAAGTCAGTATGTATTAGTTGCTAAAGTCTGTAAAACTGTCCTTTGATGATTCGAGGTTGCAACTTTTCAGCTGATTTGATGTTATTACCCTTTGATGAGTTTGATGTGATTCTAGGTATGGACTGGTTAACTCTGCATGATGCTGTTGTGAACTGTAGATGAAAGCATATCGTGTTAAAATGTCAAAACGGTGAAAGGATCTAAATTGAATCAGATAGACTGGATGGTACGTCTAATTTTATTTCAGCTATAACGTCACAAAAATATGTTAGAAAGGGTTGTGAAGTGTATCTCGCTTATATATTTGATTCTAGGGTTTTAGAATTGAAGTTAGAATCAGTTCCGATTGTAAGTGAGATTACAGATGTAATCCTAGAAGAATTACCAAGGTTACCGCTGATTAGACAGGTTGAGTTTTCTATTGACTTAGTGCCGGGAACATCTCCGATATCGATAGCCTCGTATAGAATTGCACCTACAAAATTAAAAGAGTTGAAAGCACAGTTACAAGAGTTAACAGTTATGGGCTTTGCTAGGCCCAGCTTTTCTACTTGGGTGCTCTTAGTTGTTTGTTAAGAAAAAAGACGGGTCAATGCGATTGTGTATCGATTAACGATAGCTCAAAAAAGTCATGCTCAAGAACAAATATCCTTTGCCACGTATTGATGATTTGTTTGATCAGTTGAAAGGTGCGACAATATTTTCAAAGATCGATCTTCAGAACCAGGTACAGGTTAAAAACTTGGATGTGCTGAAAACTGCTTTCAGAACCAGGTACAGACATTATGAGTTTTTGGTTATGCCGTTTGGTTTGACCAATGTACCTATTATGTTTATGGACTTGATGAATAGAATATTTAGGCCGTATTTAAACAGATTTGTTGTTGTATCCATTAATGACATTCTAACCTATTCGCAAGATGAGACAAAGCATGTCCAACATTTGAAAATTGTTTTGTAGACTTTACGCAAAAAACAATTGTTCACTAAGTTTAACAAATGTGAGTTCTGGCTTCGAGAAGTCAGATTTTTGGGACATGTAGTGTCGACAGACAGTATTAGAGTTGATCCGAGTAAAATCCCAATTGTAGTGGACTGGAAACCTCCGAGAAATATGTCAAAAGTTAGAAGTTTTTTGGGTTTAGCCGGATACTATAGAAGATTTGTCAAAGGATTTTCGATGATTGCTACACCGTTGACGAAACTGCTTCAAAAAGATGTCAAGTTCAAACGATCTGAAAAGTGTCAGCAAAGTTTTAATCAGTTCAAAACATTGTTAACCGAGGCACTTGTATTTGTTCAGCCAAAGTTTGATAAGGAATTTGTGATTTATAGTGATGCCTCATTGAATGGTTTAGGTTTTGTTTTGATGCAATAAGGCAAAATAATAGCGTATGCTTCTCGACAGTTGAAATCATATGAAAAGAATTATCTGACTCACGATTTAGATCTTGCAGCTATAGTATTCACTTTAAAGATTTGGCAACACCATTTGTACAGGGAAAAATGTCATATTGTCATGGATCATAAAAGCCTAAAGTATTTAATGTCATAGAAAGATTTAAATTTGAGACAGCATAGACGGCTTGAGTTGTTGAAAGATTACGATTTGATCATCGACTATCATCCGGGTAAAGCTAATGCCATTGCTGATGCTTTGAGCAAAAAATGTCTATTTTCTTTGCGAGCTTTGAACACACAGTTGACATTGATTGATGATGGTTTAATTTTAGCTGAATTGAAAGCTAGATCAACATTTTTGCAACAGATTTATGAAGCTTAGAAAAGTGATGATGATTTGATTGCTAAACAGAAATAGATTGAGTCGACATTTGATACAGATTTTCATATTGGTTCAGATGACAGTTTGTATTTCAAAAATCACATATGTTTTTGTATCTCATTTAGAAGATTTTACAGGAAGTTTATAGTAGTAGTTTATCGATACATCCTAGTAGTAATAAAATGTGCGATGATTTGAAACAGATGTACTGGTGGTCCGGTATGAAATGAGATATTTTAGAGTTTGTATCAAAATGTTTGATCTACTAGCAAGTTAAAGTCGAGCTATGATGGAAATGGGTACGTGCTACGATGGATTTTTTTATCGAGATTGCTCTGTCTCTGAGAAAGAAAAATGTTGTGTAGGTCATTATAGATCGTTTGATGAAACCTGTACATTTCATTCTAGTGGATACTAATTTTTCACTTGAGAAATTGGCTAAATTACATGTTTATAAGATTGTCAGACTACATGGTCTGCCAGTTTCTATTATCTTGACAAGGATCCATGGTTCATGTCTCGATTCTGGAGTAAGTTACATGATGATTTCATCCATAGACCGATGGTCAGTCTAAGTGAGTAATTCAGATACTTGAAGATATGTTTCGATGTTGTTTTTTAGAGTTCGAAGGTAGCTGGAAGAGACTTCTACTGTTGGTTAAATTTGCATACAATAACAATTATCAGGCAAGCATTAAAATGGAACTATACAAAGCTTTGTATGGTTAACAATGTCAACGCTACTATACTAGACTGAGTTGAGTGAGAAAAGGTTATTCGGTATCGATTTGATTCGAGAAACCGAAGAAAAGGTTAAAGTCATACGTGACAGTTTGAAAGCGGCTTCTGATCATCAAATATCTTACGCAGATTTGGAAAGAAAAAATATAGAGTTTCAAGTTGGCGACAAAGTATTTTTGAAAGTGTATCCCTGGAGGAAAGTTCTTCGTTTTGGTCGAAAAGGGAAGCTTAGTCTGCGATTTATCAGGTCATATAAGATTATTGAGAGGATTGGGTCAGTAGTGTAACACTCCTAACCCGTATCCATCACCGGAATAAGGCTACGAGGTATTATCGATCAATCACAACACAAAAGCATACATTTAACATACATTAAGTATTTTCGTATAAACATCAATCAAACATAAGCACATTGTCCCTTAAGAGGGCTACGAGGCCCTAAAACATGCTTAGAAGAGTTCAGGACTAAACCGATCACATACAAATATTTTCGAACTTAAAAAAATTTTCTTACATTCAGGGGTCACACGCCCATGAGAACAGGCCGTGTGCCTGACACGGTTACCAGACACGCCCGTGTCATAGGCCATGTAAAAATAGGGCATACATACTGACTTGCACCACATGGCCGAGGACATGCCCGTATACCAGGCCGTGTGAAATCTAAGGGGGTTACTGACTTGTCCATACGGTCGACCACACGCCAATGCGTCAAACCCGTGTACCACACATAGCCAATAGACACGCCCGTGTGTCTAGGCCGTGCCAACCTGTAGGGTATACTGACTTTAATTCAAAGGGTACCCCAGGGGGCACACGGCCGTATAGCATAACCGTGTGTTACACACGGCTGAGACACACACCCGTGTCTCTGCCCATGTGGACAAAAATAGGCCATTTGAAAAGCCAATTTGCCACCCTACTCACATGTACACAAAGCAACCCATTTGATACCATTTCTATACATATTTTAGCAACCAAAACATGCTATTCCATTCACACACGATGCTATTTATCCACAACCATTTCAAATACTCAAATCCATATTCAAAAACATACCAATATAATATGTCAAAATCATCAAGACTTACTTCACTCCTAAATAAATTTTCTTACCTTTTTATCAACCAAATCATGCTTTTCAAACATATCAATTCATCATCCTCAAATCATACCAAAATATACCAACTTCCAAGCAATAATACCACAACATATAACTATCCAAAGAGCATTCATGCCACCATCCAAAGAAGCCAACACTTAAGACATTATAAACATCACATATATCATTTATCAAACATATAATTCAAGCCAACTTAGATGGTCATAATCCAACATTTACAAGCCAAATCTCATGGCTATAATCACAACTCAAAACATACCAAGATAACAATAGCCTATACATGTCATATACCATATATACAAAGCTTCAAAAGTACCAACGAAATGATCAATAGTGTGATGATGGTTCCCGATGATCCCCGATGTCTGAGCTTGCTTCGAAAATATATAAAACATGGAAAGAACACACAAAGTAAGCTTTAAAAGCTTTGTAAGACATATACAAATAAATCTACCACATGAACACAACATTTCTATCAATAGGCCAAATATAAGCAAACACATATAAATACGCAAACCTTTCTCAATGAATACATATCAAATTCACCTGTAATTTCGTCAACCATTTCTCTTTCCAATTCTCATATGAATCTCATACGTACCTGAGTCACTTAGCTCATTCACATATTCTTTCTCGACTTGACTTTGCTTGTTGAACCCTTTGGAATCGTTAAGGATACTTGGAAATCACATAAGCTCGTACAATGCCATATCTGTAACACCCCAAACTCGGCCCAAATGTTAGGGCCGAATCTGGCGCGTCACATTGAAGTGTTTTAGTGAAAACCTTGTTTTCATTGGAAACACTTCCTTAAAACAAAAAACCTTAATTACTTTGTAAAATCTCTTTTCAGTTGCAGAATCTTAATTTAGAACATATGATTTTATGAAAACTCGTCATTTAAAAATTGAGTTGTGGAAATGTAGTATTTAAAAACAGTTATGGTTTAGAAAACCACGTTCTACTTCTAATAAATATAAAGCCTAAAAAATGAAAATAATCCTAATTTGAAATATTAGCCAGAGAAAAGACCTTGTTACAACCCAAATCAAATAGAAATAATTTAATGTCAATATATTAAAAATTACATAAAGACTAAGCCTAAACTTTTTATGCTAGTTGGCCACCTCCGAGTCCCTCCATCCGTCAAACCGCCTACTGAGGATCACCTGAAAAGTTTAGAATGAGGGGGTGAGTTTCGAAAACTTAGTGTGTACAACCCTCAACGAGTATAAAGCAATCGTTAGTCATTTTGGGCCAGAGCCCAATTCAATAACGGTGGTCTCTGGGCCTTAGCCCAAATTAGCCTCGGTTGGGCCGAAGCCCACATCGCAATAATATCACAACAATATCATACATGCAATGCAATGTAGTGCAATCCCATCCCAATAATTCATCCACTACACACCAGCTCTGTCCCCCGACACATCATGTGGGGATATAAATATGGACCCACCCAACCGATACACATCCATGGTAGCCTAGTTGCGGAACTACCTTCATTTACACATTGGGCTTAAAAGCCATCGGTGGATCCACGATTGTCTAGCAACCATGCGATCCTCATATACTTCCTCTGTTCCATAATACCCAACCCATATGCAACCTAAGCAGAATATCATATGTATGCAACAGATATGCATGTCACATCCATAAAACTTACATTCAACACCTAGGGGTATTTCGGTCATTTTCACCCTTAGGGGCATTTCCGTAATTTTTCCTTTTATTACGGTTTTCACTTACCTTGGCCCATTAACAAATCCCATGAGCTAAGATGAACGAATACTATTGTAACGCCTCCGTACCCGAGACCATTGCCGGAGTCGAGCGCGAGGTGTTAACGGACTTAATTCATTAATTAAACAGCTCAAACAATTTATTTTAGAATTTCCAGACAAGCTGACTAATTGCGTCACTGTCACTAAAAAATCCATATCTCGAGTTACGAAACTCAAAATCCAATTTTGTAAATTTTCCCTGAAACTAGACTCATATATCTACTTACTAAAGTTTTTCTAGAATTTTTGGTTGGGCAAATTAGTACAGTTTATTAGTTAAAGTCTCCCCTATTTCAGGGTTCAGCTACTCTGACCCCTGTGTATTACGGATTAGATATATCCCTGTATAGAGTTTGAATGACTATTACATTTGTTTGCCATAAAAATAGACTCAATAAGGATTTCATACATGTAAGGTAAAACTCCTAATTGTTTTTGTAAAATTTATGGGGAATTTTTAAATTTAGAACAGGGAATTCAGAAATTGCTCTGATCCTATTTTAGAAAAACGTAAATATTCCATAAAATACTACTCTTTTACATATTTTTGTTCTTCCACATGAAAATAGGTCCATTTATCTTAAATTCCATATTATATTCATCATCTAATTCTATCTATACTATTTTTAGTGATTTTTTAAACTCACGTCACTGCTGCTGTGTGATTCTATTTTATAGCCAATTTCACCATTTTATGGATTTCCATAGATTAGTTAGCACATAAAGCATACATGTTATCAGATATAATCTCGATTAGCCACTCCAATAGCTAATTATTCTCAAACATTTCCATCCCATCCATGAGCTATATCATAAGATTATATTCACAAAAGGATTATAATGCTATACATGTCATATTTCCAAAATATGCAAGCCACCATACCGAGATGGTCCATTGATAGTGTGAGCGTGCCTCCGACCGTCCTGATCTCTAAACCGACTTGTCAAAACTACAAGGAATGGAAGGGAAGGAGTAAGCATAAATGCTTAGTATGTTCACATGCAAATAACAAATAACTTAACAAAGCAATTATACCAACCAACATTAGCATAATATCACCAAAACATATATCACATTTCTATTTATCATTCATCATCTTACTACATTATTGTTTTCATATCAAGTCTCAACCCGAGCGTTAAGTACATACCTGTCCAAAGTGCCCATTCCATAACACTTACCAATACGTCACTTGCATCTTGAGTATTCTTCCATTTCACTAGAATTTTATCTGTTGAACACATCGGAATATAACTCGGATACATGGAAAGTTTGCACATAAGTGTCACATATGTAGCCAAGCTACCATGTAACCCGCCCATAAGCGAACTCGCACTCAACTCAATGAGCTCGGGCGTTCGCAACCATAAGTGAACTCGGACTCAACTCAACGAGTTCGGATGCCTAGTTACATTTCACGAACTCGGACTCAACTCAACAAGCTCGGGCGTTCGCATCCATAAGTGAACTCGGACTCAACTCAACGAGTTTGGATGTTAGCATCCATAAGTGAACTCGGACTCAACTCAACGAGTTCGGATGTTAGCATCCATAAGTGAACTTGGACTCAACTCAACGAGTTCGGACGTTCGCATCCATAAGTGAACTCGGACTCAACTCAACGAGTTCGGATGCCCAAATATCTGAATCTATTCCTAAAGTTCAACGGGACTTTCCTCGTTCGTACTTCTTTACCATTCTCCTTGGAATACCAATGACGATACTTCGGTAGTCTTTCACATTTTTCACATAATTCATAAAATTTTTGCATGTTGTCCGACAATGATCACAAAGCATAGAATTGCATCATAACAATCATAATATCATATAAATAGCATTAAATGATTTAAAATAATGGTTATATTACAATATTTACATATGAACTTACCTCGATACAAAATGAGAATAGTCGAGCCTATTCCTCGTAAACTTTATTTTTTCCCCGATCTCAACTCGAATCTCTTTTCTCTTGATCTATAATACCAAATTAATTTATTTAATACACACATTCATCAAAACAGCCCCTAATACGAACTTTGGCAAAATTACCATTTTGTCCCTAAACTTTCACATATTTATAGTTTTGCCCCAAGGCTCGTAAATTAAACCTCATCCTATTTTATTATGTTTTATGACATGCTGATCATTTTTCTCTTCTATAGCAACATCAAATTCACACTCTAACATGTACTTATGAATATTAGGTACTTTTATTGATTATGTCATTTTACTCGTTTTTACGAAATATCACTTAGCAAAAGTTGTTTAACACAATCTCAAACTTCATATTCTACCATAAAATATCAAAATTCATACATATCATCCATGGGTAAAATTTTAAATATAAACCCTAGCTCAAAATATTGGTAAAAATAATTAAACCGAGCTATGAGGATTTCGAAAATGTAAAGAACATTAAAAACGGGCATAGAAATCACTTACAATCAAGGCTTAAAAGTGTTGAAACCCTAGCTATGGTGGAGAGAAAAATTTGGCAGCAACTTATTGAGAAGATTATCATTTTTGTGTTATTTTTCCCATTTTATTTCATTTAATATTCAAATGACCAAAATGCCCTTCCTTACTAAACTTTCAAAAATTCCATCCATGTCTAATTTTTGTCCATAAACTTAAAAATTGGTCAAATTGCTATTTAAGACCTCCTAATTAATATTTCAAAGCAATTTCATTCTAGACACTTCTAGAATGCAAGTTTTGTAACTTATTCAATTTAGTCCCTAACTTCAAATTAAGCACTTTATGCATAGAATTTCTTCACAAAATTTTCACACAATCATGAAATCATATCATAGACCTCAAAATAATCATAAAATAATTATTTCTATCTCGGATTTGTGGTCCCGAAACCACTATTCTGATTAGGTCTTAATTCGGGATATCACAACTCTCCCCCCTTTATGGATTTTCGTCTTCCATAAAATCTTACCGGAAAAGTGGTCTTCATTTAGATTCCTCAATTTCATATTCAGTGCCGAAGAACTTTCACTCAGGCGGTTCCTCCAATATATCTCTTTAATTTCTCATATATTCTAAAAGCCTACGGACTCATCTCTAAATTGTTCTTAAATTTTCAACCCTTCTCAGTTTCCCTTGTCATCTTGACATAAAACCCAGATCTCAATTTAGTTAATGGAGACTAGAATTCCAAGAAATCCAGCAATCAATGGGACCTGCACTCTTCCAAAATAATCATACAAATTTTCATCATCGATAAATCACAATCCAATAACATCTTAATCAAATTACAGTACACGTCATTACTCTCTGAATGAATAGACAAATTTTCACTATAAGCTTCATACAATTCTTTCTGTATAAGCCTCGAAATAATAATACTATGAATCAGATCCAATCTGAAATTCAACATCAGAAGTTGATCCTCACTGTACTCTTTTAGTTTACTACTCACTATCACATTTTCCTCTTTTCGCTACGAAAATAATTCTGATATAGCCTCGAAAATAATCCTTCTCATTCTCATCCTAATTTCAATACTGGCAAAGATAATTCTGGTCCTGATACTCGGCTTTAACCCCATCAACAACTCAAACTTTCTGTGAAATCAAATGCTCCAAACTATTACATTACCTTATTTTCATGAAACACATCACCATTCATACAACAGTGCATTACTGAAAATTAGGAAATCTTTACTCAATGCAGACTAGTCCAGTTCAGACGTTTTGGTTAGCGATATTCTCATCTGTCCAAACCTTGCTAACATGTAATAAACTTTTTAGCTTTCGTAAGATGAAAACTTTATCATTCTTAGTAGCTTCAACTCATATCAAAAATTTCTAAGAGATATACACTTCTCGTTCAGACTATTTGCCTTTTACTCGTAAAGAAATGAAATTCTGTTATCAGACTTGAAAAAAATGATCCTGACATAATTGTCATATGAAATATTTCAAATAAATAATTCACACAGATTAAACACCTGAGCCGATCTAAACACCGTTGAATGACATTTCAAGTAATCCTTTCTTCTAGTTACTAAACAATTCATCATGCAGCCCTTTACTATTCATTTCTTACGCTAATCAAAACCATCTCAATTTCATTAGCTCAAGTAACCAAAATATCTCAATTGAAGTCATTAATTATAATTGACTTACTTGAGAGAAGTAATCCACCATACCGATTGAAACTCGCACTTTTATCACTTATACCTTTACTGTTGTCAAATCCTTACACGAAAATTTGAGAAATTCCAATATTAAAATCACCACATTACCAAGATCAAATCAGAAGTATAGTCATGCCTGTCATGATTATCACGAGCTGAAAACGAACTTCGAACATAAGTTATAATTGACAAATTATGGAATAAAGATAACAAGAAAACTGAATAAAGAAATCCAAGATTGAGAAACCCAGAATAAAGAAATCCAGAATAAAGAAACCCAAGATACGATACTATGTCAGAAAATCAAAAACCAAACTCATAGGAAAATATAGAAGATCTCAAAAATTCCTCAGAGAAAAGAAG
Source organism: Gossypium hirsutum (assembly GCF_007990345.1). Classification (NCBI taxonomy): domain Eukaryota; kingdom Viridiplantae; phylum Streptophyta; class Magnoliopsida; order Malvales; family Malvaceae; genus Gossypium; species Gossypium hirsutum. The sequence goes on along the minus strand of NC_053431.1, from coordinate 39,064,752 downwards.
TCCAGAAGAAAACATCATTTAATCCCACTAGAATCAAATATAACAAGAACAATGTATCTTCCCATGCATCTATATCAAATGGAGCATTAAGTAGAAGAAACAGTATCATAATATCATACATATCCTCTCATCAATTCTTATCAGATGAAATGTAATAAAATGCCCGAGGAAATACAGTAATACAAATTATAAACCAGTCGGACTACCAATGCATCCATCTAACACCAGGATTAGAAAACATTCCCATATAACAAGAATTTCTTCAAAAGATCAACAACCATAGAAATTTTTTTTCTGAGAACGGATAAATACATAGAACATCTCAGAAGAAACTGTTAAATCTGTCCAGCCGTAACTGTCACACTCAGATATTACACATTTCAAATATCATTTCCCACAGCTAGTTATGCCATCACAAATTTCATGTTAGACCTTTCACTAAAGAAAACCAGTTCTGAATAAATTTTGATTTACGCTTTTCTCGACCTTGTACCTGAGTAATTCAATTTACCAAAGTAAATTCATTCTTTAACTGGGATAGTGCATAGCTCCAATAATCTTTATATCAACTTAATACTTTTCTAGCTCTAACTTTATTTACCAACTCATTCTCAGTCTCTAATCATGTTTATGATTATTCTATCACTGAACTCTTTGGTTTCTCAACTGGAAACTTATTCAGTACAAATCTCATGAAATTCCATTATAAGCTCCACTTTGGTAAGGGGGAGGGGTTGTAGGGCCTCTGACCCGACTTTCTCATACATATATATATGACACAGTTTCCATCATCATAACAATATCATCAAAATCATATCATTCATTCAGGCAATGCATCATTCATGTTGGTTTACACAAATTTTCTAGTTATCCCATTTAGACAAGTATACTTATGCATGCATCCTATGTTTTCTAGATAGCTTGACTTATCCATTCATTTACTCAAACAAATCATACTCATGGCATCATATAAGGGCTAAACAAACATAGATATTTGCATCACAATCGCAACTCATTTCGTGCATCATCATATACATATCATTACAATCATATAATTCAGTCCAAACAATTTAACATAGATAAATTCATTTCATTATAATCATTTATCTCATAAAAAATTATCATTTAAATTCATCAACATTCAACGTTCAATCAAGGCAATGACATTTTCATTCATATCATGATATTAGGAACCTTTACTCATACCTCTACGAATTTCTCGTTATCCCATTCATCTTATCAAGTAAGCCAAGTGCACTACATCATATGAGCATTAAGCAAGTATAGATATTTATCACAACATGAACTTTCATCTCACGTGTTATCACATATATATATATCATAAACTTTTATTCATACTTTTCTAAATCGAGACTCATCATAATCGTAATTTTATTCAAACATCTTCGCATCACATTGAACATGGTCAGTGCATATCGGTTGGAGAGTAACTCTATCTAAACAAGACGGTGCTTATACGTGTCAGGAGGCATCACACTATCACGGATCCGTGGCATGTATAGCTAGACTCTTACACATGCTAGGTTAGCCCGAGAACAGACTAAACCTTGCTCTGATACCACCAAATGTAATGCCCCCGTACCCGAGACCATCGCTGGAGTCGAGCACGAGGTGTTAACGGACTTAATTCATTAATTAAACAGCTTAAACAATTTATTTTCAAATTTCCAGACAAGCTGACTAACTGCGTCACAGTCACTAAAAAACCATATCTGGAGTTACGAAACTCGAAATCCAATTCCGTAACTTTTTCCTGAAAATAGACTCATATATCTACTTACTAAATTTTTTCTAGAATTTTTGGTTGGGCCAATTAGTACAGTTTATTAGTTCAAGTCTCCCCTGTTTTAGGGTTCGGCTACTCTGACCCCTGTGTATTACGGATTAGATATATCCCTGTCCAGAGTTTCAATGACTATACCATTTGTTTCTTATAAAACTAGACTAAATAAGGATTTCATACATGTAAGGTAAAACTCCTAATTGTTTTTTTACAATTTATGGTGAATTTTTAAATTTAGAACAGGGGATTCAGAAATTACTCTGATTCTGTTTCAGAAAAACATAAATATTTCATAAAATACAACTCTTTTACATATTTTGTTTCTTCCACATGAAAATAGGTCCATTTAGATTCAATTCCATATTTTATTCATCATCTAATTCTATCTATACTATTTTTAATGATTTTTCAAACTCACATCACTACTACTGTGTGATTCTATTTTATAGCCAATTTCACCATTTTATGGATTTCCATAGATTAGTTAGCACATAAAGCATACATGTTATCAAATATAATCTCGATTAGCCACACCAATAGCTAATCATTCTCAAACATTTCCATGCCATCCATGAGTTATATCATAAGATTATATACACAAAAGAATTATAGTACTATACATGCCAAATTCCGAAAATATTCAAGCCACCATACCGAGGTGGTCCATTGATAGTATGAGCGTGCCTCCGTCCGTCCTAATCTCCAAACTGGCTTGTCAAAACTACAAGGAATGGAAGGGAAGGAGTAAGAATAAATGCTTAGTAAGTTCACATGCAAATAACAAATAACTTAACAAAGCAATTATACCAACCAACATTAGCATAATATCACCAAAACATATATCACATTTCTATTCATCATTCATCGTCTTACTACATTATTGTTGTCGTATCAAGTCTCAACCCGAGGGTTAAGTACATACCTGTCCAAAGTGCCCATTCCACAACACTTACCATTTCGTCACTTGCATCTTGAGTATTCTTCCATTTCACTAGAATTTTACCCGTTGAACACATCGAAATATAACTCGAATACATCGAAAGTTTGCACATAAGTGCCACATATGTAGCCAAGCTACCATGTAACCCGCCCATAATGGAACTCGGACTCAACTCAATGAGCTCGGGCGTTTGCATCCATAAGTGAATTCGGACTCAACTCAATGAGTTCAGATGCCTAGTTACATTTCACGAACTCGGACTCAACTCAACGAATTCGGATGTTAGCATCCATAAGTGAACTCGGACTCAACTCAACGAGTTCGGATGCCTAGTTACATCTCACGAACTCGGACTCAACTCAACGAGTTCGAACGTTCGCATCCATAAGTGAACTCGGACTCAACTCAACGAGTTCGGATGCCCAAATATCCGAATCTATTCCTAAAGTTCAATGGGACTTTCCTCGTTCGTACTTCTTTACCATTCTCCTTGGAATACCAATGACGATACTTCGATAGTATTTCACATTTCTCACATATTTCATAAAATTTTTGCATGTTGTCCGACAATGATCACAAAGCATAGAATTGCATGATAACAATCATAATATCGTATAAATAGCATTAAATGATTTAAAATAACGGTTGTATTACAAAATTTACATATGAACTTACCTCGATACAAAATAAGAATAGTCGAGCCTATTCCTCGTAAACTTTATTTTTCCCCCGATCTCGACTCGAATCTCTTTTCTCCTGATCTATAATACCCAATTAATTTATTTAATACACACATTCATCAAAACAGCCCCTAATACGAACTTTGATGAAATTACCATTTTGCCCCTAAAATTTCACATATTTACACTTTTACCCCAAGGCTCGTAAATTAAACATCATCCTATTTTCTTATGTTTTATGACATGCTGAGCATTTTTCCCTTCTATAGCAACATCAAATTCACACTCTAACATGTACTTATGAATATTAGGTATTTTTACCGATATGTCATTTTACTCGTTTTTACGAAAAATCACTTAGCTAAAGTTGTTTAACACAATCTCAAACTTCATATTCTACCATAAAACATCAAAATTCATACATATCATCCATGGGTAAAATTTCAAATATAAACCCTAGCTCAAAATATAGGTAGAAATAGTTAAACCGAGCTACGAGGATTTCAAAAATGTAAAGAACATTAAAAACGGGCATAGAAATCACTTACAATCAAGGCTTAAAAGTGTTGAAACCCTAGCTATGGTGGAGAGAAAAATTTGGTAGCAACTTATGGAGAAGATGATCATTTTTGTGTTATTTTTCCCATTTTATTTCATTTAATATTCAAATGACCAAAATGCCCTTCCTTACTAAACTTTCAAAAATTCCATCCATGTCCAATTTTTGTCCATAAACTTAAAAATTGGTGAAATTTCTATTTAAGACCTCCTAATTAATATTTCAAAGCAATTTCATACTAGAAACTTCTAGAATGCAAGTTTTGTAACTTATTCAATTTAGTCCCTAACTTCAAATTAAGCACTTTATGCATAGAATTTCTTCACGAAATTTTCACACAATCTTGAAGTCATATCATAGACCTCAAAATAATCATAAAATAATTATTTCTATCTCGAATTTGTGGTCCCGAAACCACTATTCCGATTAGGCCCTAATTTGGGATATCACAACTATGCACCAGGTAGGATTCTAAAGAAGAGGAGGTGAGTCATTAAGACCGCTTAAGTACCAAGCTCTCCCCAGATCCAATCCTAGACATGCATATACTTGTTGCCACACCTTAACCCTATGACTTGTCCATGGTCGCAATATATTAATTAAGTTTTATGTAGTCATCATATACTAGGCCCAAAACCCCTTATAAAGCCCAGTCAAGTTCACATACCTATATAAGGCCCACTAGGCCGAATTACATTTATAGTCATGCTCACATACGATTTTTCATCACATAGCATCAATTATCAATTTTTGCCTATTATGGGCCCAACAGCCCATCAGGCCCATTAAGCCTATTCTGGCCCGCTTGGCCAATTCACAACCCAAGCCCATGGAATCGCTCATGGGGCCTCAAACAACCTATCGGTTTCCATCTCACGAGTGTTCGCGCACTCGCAAGACTGCCGTAATCAAAGTTTTAGCTTTTCTGCATTTCAGCTTTTCAGCATTTCGACTTTTACCGATCTACTTGTGTGTGTAGTGTGTGTACACACATTCGGCTTTATATCAAATTATCATAGGGTAGAAGTACACACCTTATCACCTGGAGTACTTAGTATTCATAATTGCCCGAACCTATATTCAACGTTATATTCCATTAGTCACATTCCATTAATTCAAAATAAATCCACTACTTACAGAAGAACCACCTATACTTGCCTTGACTAGATTGATCGACTGCGATCTACCTATATAACTCAAAATCTGACGTAGTCCCCCTTTCGCATCCAGGCGCAAAGTCCCCAACGGCTAACACCTTACGTCGCTTAAACTTGGGAGCCTCTATCCCAACCTCTTTGCTAGAACCCCCTTTTTCCTTCAGCGATCACACTCTTGAATGAGAGGGAAAAAGAGAAATAAATGTAGAAACCGTAGATTAATGAAAGTTTTTGAAAGAATAAAGAAGAATCGACTTTTACTAGTATAGAAACGAAAGAACTTAGAAATATTTAACAAAAGCCGAAGAAGATCTAATTCACTTACAGATTGCGAGATTGCTTGCCAACAAGAAATCAAACCCCCAAAGTGTATGAATCTGCTTTTAAATGAAAAAGAAACAGTCGGCTAGGTTGAAGAGGGAAGAGATTGATTCGATTAAAATAGGGAAGAAAAGATCAAGAATTTGGCTTAAAGAAAAGATGAAGGTGATATGCGACTGAAGCACACAAAAACAACAAATGCCCTTACTCGCCCGTACGACACACATATTTATACTAAAAAATAAATAAATAAATAATACACCTACACTCCTCAATTGATTTAAACTCATCAAGATAATTTCCCTTTAATTTCCCCAATTTTATCACCATTATATCTACCCTTAATTCTCATCCTAATCCCCTTGATTTTAGTCAAAATTTCCAATTTGAATTGCATTCAAATTGCTTCCACCGTACAGCACTTGAGTAGCAAAATTAAATTCTCCCTTTGCGCGCACCTCTACTCGAACTCCAGACCTCAAGGTTACTCTACCTCCCCATACGCTACTGGCCACTACACCACATCCTTTCTTACGTTATCATTCGGTCACAGTTAATTATAAGGCTTATATGCCTAAGCCTCATTTTTCTTAAAGAATAAAAATTTAAACTTTGCCAAGCCTAGGATTCAAACCTGCTCCCTCTCATAACCGTAGCATGCTTCACGCCACTACATCGCAGGCGCTCTTGTGCCATATTCTATCCCTAACTATTTTTAAGGCCTATTAACCCGCAACCTGGTTATCCTAAAAATATTTTCTAACATTCAAATTCAAACCCCTGATCTCTTGGCTGCACTATTTGTCCCTTGCCACCAAGCCACAAGCTCTTTTGTGTCGTTTCCCTTTCCCAATTAATTATAAACTCTTTCTGCCGACCTTCAGGTTGTCTAAAAGAAACCCACAACTTCTGCTGATGTTGTGACTTGAACCTAACACCTCTCCTTACTCCTAACGCCATCATGCCACTGGGCCAAGTGCATCCTTGTGTCGAATTCCCACCTAACATATTTATAAAGCCTAACGCTAGCTTCCCTACTAACCTTATGAGCAATAAAAAAAATTTCCAAGGCTAGGAATTGAACCCTGGACCTTCTGCTTACTACCCACGCCTTTTGCCACTATGCCACATGCCTCCCTGTGTTAGATTTTACCAGGCCTTATTAATAATCTTTCCACCTAATGCTCAGGGTTCTTTAGAAAAAAAATGCAAAATTTTGCTAAAGCCCTGGATCGAACCCAGGACTTTTTTCAACACTACCAACCCTTCCTAAATAATTTAACAATTAAACTAAACACACAATTATAAAATATTTAAACACATTTCTTTTATTCAAGCGACCTTCTAACTGATCCCAAACTCAAGGCCCATTACTTTTAAGCCCAAAATCAGGGTGTTACAATATCCCAGATATGGTCTTACATGTTGTTATATATCGATGCCACTATCCCGGACAGGGTCTTACACGAAATAAATTAACGATGCCAATGTCCCAGACATGGCCTTACATGTAATCACATCTCAATAACCTAACGTCATGACATTCGTATCCTATTCTATTCCTAAGGTTCGTACGGGACTTTCAGATATTGTAACTCTGTCGATTCTTGCTCGTAAGTGCTCGTACAATATTTATAACAATTCAATGGCAAGTAAACATGTAACACCCCGAATTTGGGCCTAGAAGTATTGGGCCTTGAGTCGGGGTCCATAAGGAGGTTGTATATAGGTATTTAATTGTGCAATGAAATGAAACAATTAAATGTTTGCTTTAGTGGTTAATAGCTTTGAGAAGTGTTGGAGAAATCTTGGGTTCAAACTTGGGCTTTAGCAAAAATTTTGGTATTAAGTGAAAAAAACCTGGATGCTTGGATGAGGGCCTTTTAAATTATTGTGGTAAATAAATGACACAAGGAAGCATGTAGTCTAATGGTTGTTGCGTCATTAAGGTTGTATAGGAGCCTGGGTTCAAGTCTTGGCTCTTGCAATTTATTTTGTTTTTTTTAGGGAACTTGGACTTTGGCCTTTAGACCTTATAATTAATTGGGGATAAAATATGACACAAAAAGCCTTGTGGCTTAGTGGAAAGAAGCGTGTGGAGCATCTGAGGAGAGGCATGGGTTCGAATCCTATGGCAAGCAAGGAGCATTTATTTTGCTAACAGGGGGCGGCAAGAGTTGGTGATGAATTTAAACTCTGAAGTTGGAGGGATCCCACATCGGGAAGCTAACATAAAAGTGGATACAAAGCTGGCTTTAAATAGAGGGAACCATGAGGAGAGTAAAGGTACCTTTCTTGGCTGATCCCTTTCGCTGTATGGCGTGCTCGTTTGGGTTGGGCGTCGGCTAAGAGTGCTCAGAGCGTGGATTAACTCCAGTCTCCTATCAGGTGTGTATTTTCTCGCTACTCTAGCTGTAGGATGGCTACTTCGGGCCGCGATGGGCCGAAAGGGGTCATGTGGGCCCAATAGGCCTACGGGCCCAATTGGATAAGTTGTTTGATTGTGTAGTAAATATTGGACTAGGCTAGGTGAATCTCATATTTGTGGCTAGATTTGGGCTAAAAGGGCCACACGAGCATGTGGGCCTATTTGGGCCGAGAATAGGCTTTAGGCCCATTTGTATTGTTATCCCTGTTTAGAATACTTTAGTTTACTAAAATTACTGAAATACCCTTAGTTTGTAAAAATACTGAAATAGCCTCGATTTGTAAAATTACTGAAATACCTTCAACTTGTAAAATTACCAAAGTACCCCCGATTTACAGAATTACCGTTTTACCCTCGATTTACATAATTACCGTTTTACCCTCTACTTACAGAATTACCATTTTACCCTTGATTTACAGAATTATTGTTTTACCCTTGATTTATAGAATTACTGTTTTACCCTCGATTTATAGAATTACTATTTTACCCTCGATTTACAAAATTATTAAAATACCCTTGGTTTGTAAAATTACCAAAATACCCCTAGTTTGTAAAATTACCAAAATACCACTGGTTTGTGAAATTACCGAAATACCCTCAATTTGTAAAATTATCAAAATACCCCTAATTTACAAAGTTACAGAAATAACCTTGACTTTCTAAAAATTATAGAAATACCATTGGTTTACAAAATTACTGAAATAGCCTTAGTTTGTAGATTTACCAAAACACCCTTGTAGGATGAAATGACTAAAATACCCCTATTAGGTAAAAAGACCGTAAAGCCCCTGTAGAGTAAAGTGACCGTAAAGCCCTTGTAGGGTAAAGTGACCGTAATACCCCTATATGGTAAAATGACGAATATGCCCTTATGTTCCGTATGACTGATGTGCTTAGGATTTACATATATTGATATTGGATTAGTTAAGTTTGAGTGACAGGTGGTGGTTATCGTAGGCGATTGATTTTGGAAACGTTTCAACTTCAACCCGTAACAGGTGTCTACTAACCCTCGTAATAGCTTAGATTAATATTTGCTGAGAAGCTGAAATGCTAAAATACCGGTATTTCGGGAACTTGTAATGTTGCGTTTGGGTATAGATGCGATAAATACGATAAGATCGGTGTTTGGATCGATGGAACAGGTAAGAACTCAATTTTGTGCACGATGGTAAGTTGGGCCTCAATAGGCTGAAATTGGGCCCAATGGGCTTTCGAACCCATTTGGGTAGAATTGATAGAAAATGGAATTTGGAAAAGTTACAGGTTAACACGGTTAGTATTGTTCTAAAATTTGGGTTAAGTAGGCTAAATCAGCATTCGTAGGGCCCATTAGGGGTTTTGGGCCCAAAAGCTCGAATTTGATAAAGTGGGTTAAAGATTATTGTTTAAACACTCGAAAATATTGATAATTGTAATGAACATGGAAAACCCTGATATTTGGTAAAATTACAAAAATACCATTATAATGTGAAAAATGACTGTTTTGCCCTTGTGGGCAAGTGACTGACTTGGACTGTGTGGTTGACGGATTTGATTGTGAATATATGTTGGTGATATGAATGACTTGACTGTCATTGTTTAATTCAAATATGGGCATGGCATTCTGCATACATGACATGTTGCATTGGGTTGGGTTTTTATATGGATGGAGGAAGTGCAAAAGGGCTTATGCCCTAGTTTATTGAAAAGGGCTTATGCCCAAGTTTACCAAAAAGGGTTGTGCCCCAGTTATTAAAAGAGGCTAGGACTCCAGATATATGATAAAGCAGCTATGCTGCCAGTGGTGTGTTGGTTGGGTGGGTTGAATCATTCCCCACATGGTGTGTTGGTTGGTACGGGTGGAGAGTAGCGGATGGTGGGTCTAGTAGTCTCCCCAAATGGGCTTGCATACATTCATTGGTATTTCATATGATATTGAAATGGGCTTGCGTACATCCATTGACATTACATGTGATATTGAAATGGGCCTATGGGCCATACCGTTTACAGTAAAGGCTTCGGCCTAGTGAAATGATTTATGAAAAGGCTTCGGCCCAGTGATATAATTTATGAAAAGGCTTTGGCCCAGTAACCGTTAAATGAAAGGCTTTGGCCCAGTATATGTCAAGACTAAATAGGGCTTTGACCCAGATTGTACTGATATTGTGTTTTCACTGTTTGTTTGTTATTGGGATTACACACTGAGTTTTCGTAAACTCACCCCGTTTCTAACTGTGCAGATAATCCCTAAGCTTAGATGGTTTGGAGCTGCGAGGGACTCAGAGATGGCCACACTACTGTTTTTGTTTCTTTTAATTGCAATAAGTAGCCGATTTATTTCTTTATAAGTTTTATCTTATTAATATTATTGTTTGGTTTTGGGTTGTAATAAGGCCATTTTAATTATTTTTCTGGGATTATTTTATTTTTAATAACTTTAATCTGTTTGTTAATAAATGGGCTAGACTTAGGACGTGTTTTCAAAATGATAATTGTTTTCAAAATAACACCACGCCACGATTATCCGATTTATCAAAGATTTCAACTTAAATAAATTACAACTCGATTTAACCAAGTGTGGCAATGGTTGTGGGCATGTCTAGGATTGGATCCATTAGAAGAGCTTGGTACTTAAGCAGCCTTCATGGCTCACCTCCTCTATTACGGATTCCTACCTGGTGCCCAGCTCCCATTCACTTTGTTAGCTTAACAAAAGTCGGTTTTTAAAGCACTAAAACGAAACATGGGTTTTTAACTTCAATGTGCCACATCAGATTCGGCCATAACATCTGGGCTGGGTTTGGGGTGTTACAAAACACATACAATTCAATTTAAAGATATTTATTTGCATATGAACTTACCTCGTAGTCGGAATAGAGGAACTGGATCGACTATTCGATAACTTTCGATTTCCCTCGATCTAAATCTGATTTCTTTCATTCTTGATCTATATAAATTCAAAATTAACTCTTTTATTCCTAAATTCATTCAATTTCATCCAAAACACATAATTTGGGACATTTTACACATTGACCCTATAATTTCACAATTTCTCAATTTAGTCCCTATTTCATCAAAACACAATTTACAACAATTTCAACTAAACCCAAGCTAGCCGAATATCTATAGGCTCCATAAAAGCCCATATTTATCAATATTTCACACATTTAACCACACATTTTACACTTTTCACAAATTAGTCCCTTTTATGCAATTTCACTAAAAATCACTTTACAAAAGATGATAATCTATCAACAAATACTCATTTTCCATCATCAAAAATTCAAGAACACATTAATTCATCAATGTAAACTTTCAAAATCATCAACACTTTTAAAAATTAAGGCATGGGCTAGCTACTACTCAAAGCAACGATCACAAAAACATAAAAATCATTAAAAACTAAGCTAGAATCATACCTTAATCAAGCCAATTACTTGACGAACCCTAAATGTTCTCAAAATATTTCTTTTATTTTAATATTCGGCCAAGAAAGAAAGAAATAAGCTAAATTTTGGCTTTTGTTTTAATTAAATTAACTTTAATAACCAAATTACTATTTTAACCTTAATTAAAACATTAACGAAACATTTAATGGTTGGCCATTTATGTCAAATTCCACTAATCATGGTCTAATTACATCACAAGGACCTCAAGTTTAATAAGCCATGGCAATTAAGCACTTTTAACAAGTACAATGCATTTGCATTTTACGCGATTAAGTCCTTTTTCTCAAATTGACCTATTAAACAATAAAATTAGCTCACGAAATTTTCACACATGCATATTCACATATTTTAAACACCAAAAATAATATTAAAATAAATATTTTGACCTCAAATTTTTGGTCTTGAAAACACTATTCCAATTTAGCTAAAACTAGGGTATTACAAGTAGCTTATCGGTTGGTTTTGCCGTAAGAGTTAGAAAAGATTCTTAACGTATTTCATGTATCGATGTTATGATGGTATCGATTAGATCCTTCACACATGATATCACCGATAGATGTTGAGATTCAGCCAGATATGATGTACAGTGAAGAACCAATTAGAATTCTAGCTGGGGAAGTAAAAGAATTGAGAAATAAAAGTATAGATTTAGTTAAGGTTCTCTAAAACAATCCGGAATAGAATAAGCTACCTGGGAATCGGAAAAATTTATGAAAGTGCAATATTTGAACTAATTTTCTGGTAAGATTTTTGGGACAAAAATTCCTTTAGGGGGAAGAGTTGTACAGCCTGTTTTTAGTGATATTGGAACAGTAGTTTCGGGACCACAAATCTGACGAAAAAAATTTTATTTTATTATTATGTTATTTTCTATAGGATATTAATAAGGTTCTATTAAAATTTCATTAAAAATATTTAATGTTTGCATGATTAATTAAGTGAAATGGACTAAATCATAAAAAGTGTAAAAGTAGAGTTCTATTAGCTAAAGTGGCTAAAATATTATGGAAATGAAACCAAATGGACTTAAATGGTAATTGGACCATTTGTATGGGATAGTGGATGTGCATGGCAAGGTATTAATGAAATTTTGATGTTAATTTAAGGTTAAAAAGGTAATTGTGTAATTATAAGCTAAATTAAATAAAACCAAATAGGATTCATCTTCTTCAATCTTCTTTCCACCGAATTTTGAAGAAAGAAAAGCCATAGTTAGGGTTTTAGGTTTGGCTACTCAAGGGTGTGCTTATAAGTGATTCTGAGCCCCATTTTTAATGATTTTTATGTTTTTGATATCGTTCTAGCTTAATCTAGCTAGTCCAGGGATTTATTTGAAAAAATGTTAACCTATGAATCTTCTTGAATGGTTTTTGATGTTAAATGGTAGATTATGAACCTTTTTTGATAAATAAGCAAGTTATGTAAAGTGATTTTTGGTGAAATTTACAGTTAGGGAATGATTTGTAAAAATGGTAAAAATTCATGTTAAATTTATGAAATGATGGTTTGTTTGGGTTGATATAAGTCCTTAATAAATTCGGTTAGCTTGAATGGAGGATTAAAATGATTAGATTTCAATTTATGAGCTTAAGGACTAAATTATGAAAAGTTAAAATGTCAAGGGGAAATGGTAATTTTGCATAAATATGAAATATGGACTAAATTGAATACTAGAAGTATTAAATTGAATGAAATTGTCTATTTAGATCAAGATAAACCATGTACGGACATAGATCGAGGGAAAGCAAAAGCTTCGGATTAGCTCGATATAACCTTCACGCCCCTAGTTGCCAAGGTAAGTTTGTATAAATTGTTGTTGTATTAATACTATTTCAAATCGTATGTTATTATATTGTTTATAATGTAAATTACACGATTAATGAATAAATCAATGCTATTGGAATTATCGAATCTTGGTTGAACCTTAGGAATTAGTAGGATACAAATGACATGTCATTAGGGATTTCTTGTTTCGGGTGTTGGTCTGAAATGTCCTACCGATGGTTGAGGTCCTGCATTTGTTGCTGATACTCCACAACTCATGTAAACAGCATCGTGTAGCTTACATTCCGACCCACAACTTGTGTGAGCAAGCCCATTTCACAGCTCATGTGAGCAATGATGTAAAGGAAACCTTACGGTTATGTAAAGGCACACTTTGTGTGAGCTTTCCCGAGTATCTAATGTAATTCTAGATGGTTCAACGGGTATGAAAAGGAAATGAAATGTCTCATAAACTTCTGAAAAAGAAATGGTGATATAAATTATGTAAATACATGTGTAAGTTACTTGTTATGGATGACTTCATTTGAACCATGTACAAATGTACTAACTTGTGAAGTTTGTGATGTGTTATAGGAATTATGGCAAGCTTATGGTTTAGTTGGTATTACACTTATGCAAACAAAATGGTAAGTTGTATTTAAGTTATACGAGCTTACTAAGCAATAATTGCTTACGTAGTTTCTTTCTTATGTTTGATAGATTATCAAAAACTCGATCCGTTTGGAAGCTTGTTAGAGATCTATCACACTATCCAACATAAATATCGGTAGTTTTTGAATGTTTTGTCCAAGGTTATAATTGCATGTATAGGTGAATTTGTAATGGTATTTAATTGAATGTTTAGTTGATGATTTGGTATGTATAAGTTGTGGAAGTTAGCTTGGTTGGTACCATTTGATACCTTGCTAGATTATGTCATTTTGGTAAACTTATGATACATGCTTGGAATGACTTCTATGGTATATTTGAAATGGTATAGTGATGGTCAAGTTATTGTATGTTTAGGTAAGTGGTGATGAATGCATTTGAGGTGCCTTTGAATGGTAAATTGGTTAGTTGTGTTGGGACTTTGAAATGGTATTTTGATTATGTTTAGGTGATGTTCAAGTCCTTTTCGATGTGTGCATGATTGGTTTGAAGGGTTAAGCATGATATGGTAGTGAAATGGTTGATTCTAGGTGAAGTTTAAGTCCACACTGCCCAAGACACGTGCGTGTGACACACTGCTTGGTGACACGGTCATCTGTCATCTGAGAGTTCCTTTGCTTGAAAGTTACTGAGTTACATGGCCTAACACACGGCCTGGCACACGGGCATATGTTGCAACTCAGAGAGTTACACAAATGGAACACATTCGTGTGTCCCTAGTTTAAAGGTTACGCAGCCTAAGACACGGGCGTGTGTCTCAGCTGTGTGAGGCACACGGCCGTGTGACCCCTTTTTCCAAAATTTTATGACTTTTTCCTAAAACTTTCAAATAATTTCAAATTGGTCCCGATTCATTTCTATGATATTTTTTACGGCCCCGAGGGCCCGATTTAGGGATGGTATGTATGTGTATGATTGGTTTATGAATTGTTCATGCTATTGAATGAAGTTAAGTTTAAATGTTTTCGATTGTATGGTAATGCTCTGTAATCCTAATCTGGCGACAGATATGGGTTAGAGGTGTTACAACAAAAGAATAATTAGGTACATGTCCCAATGGCTTAGCGGACGTTGCGCGAGTATGCCCTACCTCCCTTAGTTGTAGTGCATGGAAGCATTGAGCGGTCGACAATCAACACAAATAATTAAAGCTAAAGGCGACCACAATCTAGATGATTCAAAACACATTGAAGTTAAAAGGGAACATGGTTGAAGATCCGAATCAACATTTGAAGTGGTTCCTTCAACTATATGATACCTTCAAGTATAACGCAGTATCCGAAGATGCTATACGTCTTCGATTATTCCTTTTCTCACTATGCAATAGCGCAGCCAATTGGTTAGACTCATTAGAACCAGGTTCCGTTACAACATGGAATGATCTAGTAGAAAAATTCCTCTACAATTTTTCTCGATTAGTCGAACAATTTAGTTGAGGCGAGAAATTGTCAATTTTAAACAATTTTAAGGTGAATCCCTGTACGAGGCGTGGAAGCATTTTAAGACGATGTTAAGGAAATTCCTACAATATGGACTACAAGCGTGGCTCCAGATACAAATATTCTATAATAGTGTTGATAGACATGTAACACCCCAAACCCGGCCTGGAAGTTTGGCTCGAATCTGGCGTGTCACATTAAAGTGTTTTTCGAAAACCATGTTTCCATTAAAAACCCTTCTTAATGATTAAAAACTTATACCCTTTTTAAACCTTGTTAGAAAACCTCAGCTGAATAACATTCTTAACAACTTTGTAAAAATATTGGTAATTGCGGAAGTTTAATTTAAAAACAATTGCGGATACGTGATGTTTTGAACAATAGTAGTTGCTTTGGAAAACCGTGTTCTAATACTAGCAATTATAAGAACAATAAATAAAATTCCAAATTTGAAATCTAGAAAATTACAACAGCTTTACTACAACCCACATAAAAATATTTAAAAGTAATAATCAAAACTGTAACATAAACAATGTGTGTGGCTTCCTCCGAGCCCCTCGCAGCTTCGATCCGTCTAAGGCTGGAAATTAGCTGAAAGGTTAATAAACGGGGTGAGTTTATGAAAACTCAGTGTGAAATCCCCTACTATATAAAAGGAACAGTCAGTCATATAAAAAAAATTAAAAGTTGGCCCAAGCCCTACTTACAGTTTTAGTATCAATTAGGCCTTAGCCCATTATAACAAACAGTACCAGATGGGCCTTAGCCCATTACAGAATAAGAAACATTATTAGAACTAGAATCAAAATGAGAATCAGAATCAGAATTAGATTTAGGTAACAGAATCAGAGTCAGTATCAGGTAACAGAATCAGAACCAGAATGTGAATGCAAACCCAACCCAATCCATCCGTATACACCCCCGTACCAACCTTACACCATGTGGGAAGACAACTCGACCCACCCATCCGCTATACACCACAGAATTTGCAGCGAGGATGCCAGATATTGTGACGAAGTCAACAGAACAGATATATGTAGCGAGGCCACCAGATTGCAGCGAGGCTGCCAGAACGCTTCCTCCATCAATATAACCCGTATCCTATGCAACAGATATACATGTCATGGCATACAACATACAGAATCAGAATATCATGTCCATATTTGAATCAAACAATCACAGTCAAGTCATTCATATCACCAACATATATTCAAAATCAAATCCGTCAACCACACAGTCCAAGTCAGTCACTTGCCCACAAAGGCAAAACAGTCATTTAACACCCTAGGGGTAAAATGGTAATTTTACCCCACAAGGGTATCTCGGTAATTCTACCTTACAGAAGTATTTCAGTAATTCTACCCTACAGGGGTATTTCAGTATTTCTACCCTACAAGGATATTTTGGTAATTCTACGCCACAGGGGTATTTTAGTAATTTTACCCTACAAGGGTATTTCGGTATTTCTACCCTACAGGGGTATTTTGGTATTTCTACCCAACAAGGGTATTTTGGTAATTTTGTAAATCGAGGGTAAAACGGTAATTCTGTAAATCAAAGGTACTTTGGTAATTTTACAAGTCGAGGGTATTTCAATAATTTTATAGGTCGAGGGTATTTCAATAATTTCACAAATCAGGGGTATTTTGGTAATTTTACAAACTAGGGATATTTTGATAATTTTACAAACCAGGGGTATTTTGGTAATTTTACAAACTAGGGGTATTTTGGTAATTTTATAAACCAATGGTATTTTAGTAATTTTACAAACCAGGGGTATTTTGGTAATTTTATAAACCAAGGGTATTTTGGTAATTTTACAAACCAGTGGTATTTTGGTGATTTTATAAACCAAGGATATTTTAGTAATTTTACAAACCAGGGGTATTTTGTTAATTTTGTAAACCAAGGGTATTTTGGTAATTTTACAAGCTAGGGGTATTTTGGTGATTTTATAAACCAAGGGTATTTTGGTAATTTGGTAAACTAAAGTATTCTAAACAGGGATAACAATACGAATGGGCCTAAAGCCCTTTCTCTGCCCAAATGGGCCCACACGCTCATGTGGCCCTTTTAGCCCAAATCTAGCCACAGATATGAGATTCACCTAGCCTAGTCCAATATTTACTACACAATCAAACAAATTATCCAATTGGGCCTATAGGCCCATTGGGCCCACATGGCCCCTTTCGGCCCATCGCGGCCCAAAGTAGCCATCCTACAGCTAGAGTAGTGAGAAATACACACTTGATAGGAGATTGGAGTTAATCCGCGCTCCGAGCACTCTTAGCCGACGCCCAACCCAAAAGAGCACGCCATAAAGCGAAAGGGATCAGCCAACAAAGGTACCTTTACTCTCCTCATGGTTCTCTCTATTTAAAGCTAGCTTCGCATCCACTCTTATGTTAGCTTCCCGATGTGGGATCCCTCCATCATCAGAGTTTAAATTCAACAGTAACTCTTGCCGCCACCTGTTAGCAAAATAAATGCTCTTTGATTGCCATAAGTTTCAAACCCTGGACCTCCTTGCCACCTCTATGACGCAACCTTCCTGCCTCTTATGTGGCGCTACTTTGCCACTAGACCACAAGGCTTTTTGTGGCACAATTTCCCCAACAATATTCTTAAGGCCTACCTACTACACCTAGGGTTTGATTCACCTTAAACCAAAATTTTTGCTAGAGTCTAGATTTGAACCCAGGACTTCTCCAACACTTCTTAGCACACTTAACCACTAAAACAAGCCTTCATTAACGAAATTTACATGCACAACAAAATATTATAAGCTACCTTCAACCGCTCCCATGCTCAAGGCCCAAATTCAGGGTGTTACAAGACATATTAAATCGAATTTAAACAGAGCATCCAACGGATCTCTTATGTTCTATAAATATGAAAGAGCTTATAAAATCATTGATGATATGACCATGAATTCATATATATGTCCTAATGAAAGACTCATGTACCAATCCAAGCCACCAATATGTAAAGGAAGAGACAACAATGTCTGATTCCAATAAATACTAGAAAAGCTTAACCGCTTAGAAACACCCGTCAAGCAGACAAGAGTGGAGCCGCATTTGGAGAACCAACCAGAAGAGGCAAAGTACATAAATAATAGGGGTCGAGATTCTTACTACAATACCTACAATCCCTATTGGAGGGATCATCTGAACTTTAAATGGGGAGGTAACCACTGAGGTGAAAATCAAGCACAAACCCGACCTAACCTTCCTTACTAAGGAGGTGCAAATGAAGATGCATCCAAAAAAAAAAGATACAGGCACGTACGAAGGGGCAGCGAATGTTGTTGGTGAATCTGGATTTGACCTTGAACTAATTCGACAATCCAGGCCATATGGTCAACGTTGCTGACGTATGCACGTCTGGGGCTCCCTCAAGTGCATATCAAGATTCAATTGAGCTTCCAAAAGCACCCATAACTCGAGCTTGTACTAAGCATTTCCTAGAAGTTGTTTTAGCTTCTAATAAAAAACCTTGGTTTGAAACAAGGGAAAATGCCCACAAAATCAGCTCGAAGCAACTATCCAAAGAACCCGTGCATTGTTGGCAAGCTGATCCTAGCTCATTTCCAGCTCCTCGAGCTCCGTCTAGCTCAACTCAGCTTATTTGAGCTCGTTTCAGCTCGTTTGAGCTCAACTGAGCTTACTTTCAGCTCATTCTTTATTTCAATAAATTATCTAAGTTTTAGTTTTATACTAATTAGTTTGCTACAGCTCAATAACGAAAATCCTAGCTCAAATAAGTTCATTAAATGTTTTCATTTAGATTGAGCTAGCTGAATTAATAAGCTAGCTAATTATAATTTAGTTTGCCCTAATTAGTTAAGTTGTTATTTAAGTTGTTAATTGTTGTTTAATTATGATTAAATGATATAATTAAATGTGTTCATGTCTTTGTAGGAGTAGCCGTTTATGGAGGTACATTAAAAGCTAGGTGCATGTACGAACAAGTTCAATGCATTGGGAAATTCATGCATGTTTCGGTTCAATGTTTGGAGGAATTAAGTTCATGTTCATGGACGGCTTGGATACATGTATATGGATTAATGCCATACATTCCCACTTGGATGATACAACGAATCCATGAAGATACATTCAATTTGGACGTCACACATGCATGAATGGAAAGCATTTAATGAATGTTCATGTACGGCCAGATTCAAGTCCCCTTTCTAGTTCCATGCATGGCCAAATGTATGTGGATGAACCATTGGTGTTCCTAAGTGCTTATTCGGCCAAAGGGTAGCTGCAAATTAATTTCTAAATTCAATTCATGAATGAAGCCTAAGAGAAGATGCATGGACAGCAACCTACAACGAATGGGAGAATGCATCTAGTTCTTCATACATGAATCGTTTGCTGCCCAAATAACTTCCCTAGGTGTCTGTTCGGCCAAAAGACACTTCTTTAATGTTCTAATCAATCCATGGATGAATTTAGACAAGCTATTGAGCTGCCATTCATTCACATTCATCCAAGTCAATTTTGCTTAACCATGAAGCTGCCCATTGAAGTTCCAATCAGCCAAATGTGAACTTAACCCTTTAATGATTTATTCTAGAATATTCTAGTGCATTCTTAGCTAAATTACTTAGCCTTTAAGCTAGATAACTTGACCATTCGGCTATCACTGTTAGACTATAAATAGTTTGTTTATTTCTTTGTAAAAGGACTTTTGCCAATTTGTTAATGAACATTGTTCTTGTGAGGTTGCTTCCTCTCATATCTCGTACAAGTTTCGAAAGACTTATCTAGTTTGTGCTAGTGGCGTCAATCGACCTTGTATGAACTTATCATCAATCTTGGTGTGGCGTTCACCTATCCTTCTATCCATCTTTCCACCTTAACAATATAGGAACTGGGGTGACACTTTTTACTGTTGAATCATTCCTGACGTTAAGTTCACTATTCCATCCCCACCTTACATTATCTCTTTCTTATTGTTTCAAAACCGAACCATCCCCTCGACATCCCTTTCTTATTTCCTTAGCCAAACCTATCACTACATTTTTGCATATCTTTGAAAACCTTCCGCTAATTCAATCCTATTCTTTCAATTCTATTTCCGAGACCAAGGCACGAACGACCCTTCTCGTCTACAATCGGGCAACTACGTGAATTTGACTCAATCCCCTGAGCCGGATCATATCAGTCGCCAACTTGGATGATCCCCAACTGAGTTAACTGTATTTTTTGAAGTCGACCAAATGTAGTAGCCACCTTAAGTCTACCAAATTTTGAGATTTATCGGGCATTAGAAGGCCCTCAATTAACCTTAGGATGAATTCCCGGTCGTATAGTTCTTTTTCAAGGGAAATTTCGTGCTTATCAAGTGCACAAAAATTATCTTCCAACCATTTGATATATATCTGGCCACCCTGAAACCTGTTCAACACATTCCCTAATAGTGCATCGTAAAGGTCCTCCCTATCAGAAATGATCACTAGCCTCATAACAACTCCCCAATCTATTCATAATACCATTTGTAAATACATGTTCTCAAGTGTGATCGTGCACTCACCGCATGGAAGATGGAATATGTGTCTCAGGTCTCCGCTTTTCTACCAATGCGTTGATAATATGGTGTAACAGTTCGGCTTAGACCCTAGTCAGAATAGTGGTTTCGGGACCACAAATCCAAGTCAAAAAAATATTTAAATATTATTTTCTGTGATTATAATATGTGAATTGACATGTGTGAAAGTTTGTATAAAAATTTAATCGTTTGTGTGCTTAATTTGATAAAGGGACCTAATCACGTAAAATGTAAAAGAAGCCTTCTACTTGTTAAAGTGCTAATTTGCTATGTTTTATTAAATGTGGGGTCCTTATATTGTTATTTAACCATTAGCTTAATGGATGGACATACCTGGCCTTATGTTTATTGATTAAATGGTTTTATAACAAATGGTAAAATTGGTATTTAGTTGATATGATAATTAAAATAAAATAAAAAAGCCTAAAATTTGGTTCATTATCCATCATATGGCTGATTACATCAAAGAAAAGAAAAGAAAAAGAGTTATTTAGGGTTTGGCACTTCTAATCTTTGATTAAGGTATGTTTTTAATTGGTTTTTGATAATTTCTACGTTTTTGTGATTGTTGCTTAGTGCTCTATCAAGCCCAAGTCTCAATTTCTGATTTTGTTGATGATTTTGAAATATGCCATTGATTAAATTGTGAGCTTTGTGATGTTAGTTGTTGGAAAATAAAATATATGTGTTGCATTGATATACTTTGTATTTGAATTTTTGATGAATTTGAGTAATTTGGACAAAATTGTGAAATTTGTAAATTGAGGTGCTAAAATGTGAAATAAATGAAACATACGGGCTTATATGAACACTACGAAATACGGCCTAACATGGGTATATGCAAATTTTGTGTATTTTGTGATTTTTGTGATTAGGGATTAAATTGTCAAAATATGAAAATATTAGGGCTAAATTGTAAAATGCCCTAAATATGTGTTTGTGGATTGATTTGAATGATTTGGTGAATAAAAGAGTTAAATTTAAATTTATATAGATCAAGAACTAAAGAAAACGAAATTAGATCGGGGAAAGTCGAAAGTCGTGGAGTAGTCGATTCTGTCTATCCAAATCTATACGAGGTAAGTCTATAAACAAATAAATGTGTTTTGAATTGAATTACTATCGATTATATGCTATTGAAATATGATGAATGAATATATGAGTTGAGAAAAATGAGACATCCGAGAAAGTATCGACAAAGTTCCGACGTCCGAAAAGCCTTGTACGAACCATAGGAATAGTTAGGATACATGTAACACCCCAAACCCGGCCTGGAAGTTTGGCTCAAATCTGGCGTGTCACATTGAAGTGTTTTTCGAAAACCATGTTTCCATTAAAAACCCTTCTTAATAATTAACAACATATACCCTTTTTAAACCTTGTTAGAAAACCTCAGCTAAATAACATTCTTAACAACTTTGTAAAAATCTTGTTAGTTGCGAAAGCTTAATTTAAAAACAATTGCGGATACGTGATGTTTTGAACTACAGTTGTTGCTTTGGAAAACCGTATTCTAATACTAGTAATTATAAGAACAATAAATAAAATTCCAAATTTGAAATCCAGAAAATTACAACGGCTTTACAACAACCCACATAAAACATTTAAAAGTAATAATCAAAACTATAAAATAAACAATGTGTGTGGCTTCCTCCGAGCCCCTCGCAGCTCCGATTCGTCTAAGGTTGGAAATTACCTGAAAGGCTAATAAACAGGGTAAGTTTCCGAAAACTCAGTGTGAAATCCCCTACTATAAAAAGGAACAGTCAATCATATAGAAGAATTAAAAGTCTGGCCCCAACCTTGCTTACAGTTTCAGTATCAATTGGGCCTTAGCCCACTATAACACACAGTACCAGATGGGCCTTAGCCCATTACAGAATAAGAAACATTATCAGAACTAGAATCAAAATGAGAATCAGAATCAGAATCAGGTGACAGAATCAGAATCAGAATCAGAATCAGAATTAGGTGACAGAATTAGAATCAGAATCAGTATCAGGTAACAGAATCAAAATCAGAATGTGAATGCAACCCCAACCATATCTAGCCGTATACACCCCCATACCAACCTTACACCATGTGGGGAGACTACTCGACCCACCCAACCGCTACACACCACAGAAATTGCAGCGAAGCTGCCAGATATTGTGACGAAGTCACCAGATACAGATATTGCGGCTAGGCCACCAGAGCAGATATATATATATGGCGAAGCCACCAAATTGCAGCGAGGCTACCAGATATTGTGACGAAGTCACCAGAACAGATATATGTGGCGAGGCCACCAGATTGCAGCGAGGCTGCCAGAACGCTTCCTCCATCAATATAACCCGTATCCCATGCAACAGATATACATGTCATGGCATACAACATACAGAATCAGAATATCATGCCCATATTTGAATCAAACAGTCACAGTCAAGTCATTCATATCACCAATATATATTCACAATCAAATCCGTCAACCACACAGTCCAAGTCAGTCACTTGCCCACAAGGGCAAAACAATCATTTAACACCCTAGGGGTAAAATGGTAATTTTATAAATCGAGGGTAAAACGGTAATTCTGTAAATCGAGGATAAAACGGTAATTCTGTAAATCGAGGGTAAAATAGTAATTCTGTAAATCGAGGGTAAAATGGTAATTCTGTAAATCGAGGGTACTTTGGTAATTTTACAAACTAGGGGTATTTTGGTAATTTTACAAACTAGGGGTATTTTGGTAATTTTATAAACCAATGGTATTTTGGTAATTCTACCCTACAGGGGCATTTCAGTAATTTTACCCTACAAGGGTATTTCAGTAATGCTAGCCTACAGATATGAGATTCACGTAGTCCAACCCAATATTTACTACACAATCAAACAACTTATCCACTTGGGCCTGTAGGCCCATTAGGCCCACATGGCCCCTTTCGACCCATCGCGGCCCGAAGTAGCCATCCTACAGCTAGAGTATTAAGAAATACACACCTGATAGGAGACTAGAGTTAATCCGCGCTCCGAGCACTCTTAGTCGACGCCCAACCCAAACGAGCACGTCATAAAGTGAAAGGGATCAGCCAAGAAAGGTACCTTTACTCTCCTCATGGTTCTCTCTATTTAAAGCCAGCTCTCCATCTACTCTTATGTTAGCTTCCCGATGTGGGATCCCTCCATCACCAGAGTTTAAAACCAACACCAACCCTTGCCGTCCCAACATAGCAAAATAAATGCTCTTTTATTGCCATGAGTTTAGAACCCTGGACCTCCTTGTCAACTCTATGACGCCACCTTCCTGCCTCTTATGTGGCGCTACTTTGCGACTAGACCACAAGGCTTTTTGTGGCACAATTTCCCCAACAATATTCTTAAGGCCTACCTACTACACCCAAGGTTTGATTCACCTTAAACCAAAATTTTTGCTAGAGTCTAGATTTGAACCCAGGACTTCTCCAACACTTCTTAGCACACTTAACCACTAAAACAAGCCTTCATTAATGAAATTTACATGCACAACAAAATATTATAAGCTGCCTTCAACCGCTCCCATGCTCAAGGCCCAAAACTTCTAGGCCCAAATTCAGGGTGTTACAACTCTACCTCCCTTAAAGAAATTTCGTCCCTGAAATTTCCATCTAACAGGGTAGTCGTGTAACATCTACCCATTACGCTACTGTTGTGCACTCTGATCCTACTATCACTATCACACTTCAACTAGAACTTGAAACATCTCATACATACAACACTTATTCAATGAAGCAAACACATATTTATGACACATATATACAATTTCTATATCCAAACATCACATCCACATAAAATAAATACCAAATTTCAATTCAGACCAATATCTAAAGAATCCACAATATTTCAATTTCTAAACAGACAAAAGTATTCAGAAGACTTACGGATTCGGCGCCGGAGACTCGGTGTGCCACACTTTTTAAGAGAAATACTTCAAACTGACCACGTGGTTTAAAGTAATTTTCTGAAATTCAACCTTTGAAAACCCAATCCACAGCCGAGTTGTTGCAACTTGCTCTGATACCACTAAATATAACACCCCAATCCTGGCCTGGAAGTTTGGCTCGAATCTGGCGTGTCACATTGAAGTGTTTTTCAAAAACCATGTTTCCATTAAAAACCCTTCTTAATAATTAAAAACTTATACCCTTTTTAAACCTTGTTAGAAAACCTCAGCTAAATAACATTCTTAACAACTTTGTAAAAATCTTGGTAGTTGCGAAAGCTTAATTTAAAAACAATTGCGGATACGTGATGTTTTGAACAACAGTAGTTGCTTTGTAAAACCGTGTTCTAATACTAGTAATTATAAGAACAATAAATAAAATTCCAAATTTGAAATCCAGAAAATTACAACAGCTTTACTACAACCCACATAAAACATTTAAAAGTAATAATCAAAACTATAAAATAAAACAGTGTGTGTGGCTTCCTTCGAGCCCCTCGCAGCTCCGATCCGTCTAAGGCTGGAAATTACCTGAAAGGCTAATAAACGGGGTGAGTTTACGAAAACTCAGTGTGAAATCCCCTACTATAAAAAGGAACAGTCGATCATATAAAAGAATTAAAAGTCTGGCCCCAGCCTTACTTACAGTTTCAGTATCAATTGGGCCTTAGCCCATTATAACAGACAGTACCAGATGGGCCTTAGCCCATTATAGAATAAGAAACATTATCAGAACTAGAATCAAAATGAGAATGAGAATCAGAATCAAGTGACAAAATCAGAATCAGAATCAGAATTAGAATTAGAATCAGTATCAGGTAACAGAATCAAAATCAGAATGTGAATGCAATCCCAACCCAATCAAGTCGTATACACCCCTGTACCAACCTTACACCATATGGGGAGACTACTCGACCCACCCAACCGCTACACACCACAGAAATTGGAGCGAGGCTGCTAGATAATGTGACGAAGTCACCTGATACAGATATTGCGGCTAGGCCACCAGAACAGATATATATATGTGGCGAAGCCACTAGATTGCAGCGAGGCTGCCAGATATTGTGACGAAGTCACCAGAACAGATATATGTGGCGAGGCCACCAGATTGCAGCGAGGCTGCCAGAACGCTTCCTCCATCAATATAACCCGTATCCCATGCAACAGATATACATGTCATGGCATACAACATACAGAATCAGAATATCATGCCCATATTTGAATCAAACAGTCACAGTCAAGTCATTCATATCACCAACATATATTCACAATCAAATCCATCAACCACACAGTCCAAGTCAGTCACTTGCCCACAAGGGCAAAATAATCATTTAACACCAATGGGTAAAATGGTAATTTTATAAATCAAGGGTAAAACGATAATTCTGTAAATCGAGGGTAAAACGGTAATTTTGTAAATTGAGGGTAAAATGGTAATTCTATAAATCGAGGGTAAAACAGTAATTCTGTAAATCGAGGGTAAAACAATAATTTTGTAAATCAAGGGTAAAACGGTAATTTTGTAAATCGATGGTAAAATAGTAATTTTGTAAATCGAGGGTAAAACGGTAATTCTATAAATCGAGGGTAAAACGATAATTTTGTAAATCGAGGGTAAAACAGTAATTCTGTAAATCGAGGGTACTTTGGTAATTTTACAAACTAGGGTAAAACAGTAATTCTTTAATTACATAATTTATCAGCTTCTAACTCAACTCCCACAATTTATGGTGATTTTCCAAAATCATTTTACTGCTGTGTCCCAAACAGATTATTACTAATTCACTCTTTCACACATCCTTTGCATACATATTATTTAAACATGTGTATCACCAATCAATTTCATTATATATATATCTATAATTTCACTTAAGCATAATATCAATACAACACATTGTGCTCAAATCATTACTCAAGTTCAAATTCGGCTAACACACATATAAACACTAGCTACTAAATATTAACATTTGCATTTCACCATAATAGCCATTTGCCACTAAGAATTTAAGCCACTACTTAATCTTCAAATCATCTAAATACATGGTAATTAATACCTATACATCATACCGAAATTGTTAATCCTCATAGTCCTTAACCGATTGTTAGCAACTCAAGCCACAATATTATTTCTTAAGATACCTACAATAACCACATTCGGCATCTCCCTAAAACACATTCTAACCTCTACCTTCAAGTTAAAAGCAATTTAACAATTCATCATTCTCAACATTACTATCCAATTTAATAAAGAAAAAAATATATATATACTAAGAGTTCTAGCTTCTTGACCGAATTTCAAACCCCCAAATAACCAAATTTAAAACATGGAATAGGTAGCATTCAAACCAATCATCCAAACTATGCATAATTTTTCAAGAATTTCTTAGTACTTACTTGATTATAACCATCACCTAAGCTGAAAATTTAAGCAAAAATTTCCTTCTTCTTCACTTCAAGCTACGACAATGGAGGAGTTAAAATGGATTCACTTTGGTTTTCCCTCCCACTAACACTTTATCTTATTTTCTTATTTATTTTGTGTATTAAAATGCTAATATAAAACACATATAATATATATTAATCAATATCATGGCCGGCCACTAAAAAAAATGGCTAATTTGACATGCAAGTCCACCTTTTTTACAACATGCATTAATAGACCACTTTACAATTTAGCTATCACATTTCACAATTGTCTCACATAAGTCCTATTTAATAAATTTCACATTCAAATAACAAAATTAAGGTATGTATCTTTCACACATGCATGTTCACATACAATAAGCATAAAATATAATGGTTAATTATTTTTATGACTCGGTTTTGTGGTCCCGAAACCACTTTCCGACTAGGGTCAAATTAGGGCTGTCACAACTCTCCCCCACTTAAGGAATTTTCGTCCCCGAAAATCTTACCAGTGAATAGATTTGGGTATCGTTCTTTCATAGAGTTCTCGGTTCCCCAAGTAGCTTCTTCGATCCCGTGTTTGAGCCATAACACCTTTACTAACGGAACCTTTTTGTTTCGCAACGCTTTCACCTCGCGAGCTAGGATACGAATCGGTTCTTCTTCATAACTCAAATCAGATTGAATTTCAACCTCTGATGGATTAATTATGTGCGATGGATCGGATCTATAATGTTGAAGCATTGAGACAAGAAAAACGTTGTGGATCTTTTTAAGTTCAGGGGGTAAAATCAATCTGTATGCGACTGGCCCAATTCGTTCGGATATCTCATACGGCCTGATAAACCTCGCACTCAATTTGCCTTTACAGCCAAATCTGAGCACCTTTTTCCAAGGTGAAACTTTAAGAAACACTTTGTCTCTGACCTAATATTCAAGGTCTTTTTGCTTCAAATCCGCGTACGACTTCTGACGATTTGAAGCTTCTTTCAGACTTTCACTGATTACTTTTACTTTCTGCTCAGCATCTTTAATCAAATCAACCCCGAAGATTTTACTTTCACTAAGCTCGGTCTAAAACAATGGTGTACGACATTGACGACCATACAAAGCCTCGTAAGGTGCCATCTTAATGCTTGATTGAAAACTATTGTTGTAAGCGAATTCAATCAAAGGTAAATACCGTTCCCATGAACCGCTAAACTCAAGGATGCAACATCTCAACATATCCTCGAGTATCTGAATTATCCTCTCGGATTGACCATCAGTCTGGGGATGAAAAGCAGTGCTAAAATGCAACTTGGTACCCAATGCTTCTTGCAATTTCTTCCAAAATCGCGATGTGAATCTCGGATCTCTATCCGACACAATAGAAATAGGTACTCCATGTAACCTTACAATATGAGAAACATACATTTCAGCTAGCTTGTCAAGGGAATAATCTGTACGTACAGGAATAAAATGAGCTGACTTTGTCAGTCTATCAACAACAGCCCAGATCGCATCTTTCTTGCTTGACGACAATGGCAACCCAGATACAAAATCCATCGTGACTCGATCCCATTTCCATTCGGGTATCATGATCGGCTGAAGTAACCCTGAAGGCACTTGATGTTCCGCTTTCACTTGTTGACATATCAAACACTTCGAAACAAAGTCAAAAATGTCTCGTTTCATACCAGGCCCACAAAAACTGACGTTTCAGATCGTTGTACATTTTCGTACTACCCGGGTGGATTGACATGCGGCTACTATGAGCCTCGCTTAAAATCAAAGAAATAAGTTCTGAATTTCTTGGAACACATAGTCGACTTCTGATCCTCAAACAATCGTCGTCATCAATTTGAAACTCTGATTCCACATTTGAAACACATTCAACTCGTTTAGCAACCAATTCATCGTCAACTTTCTGGGATTCACGTATTTGATGAATCAATAATGGTTTGGCCTTAAATTCTGCTACTAACACATTATCGGGTGAAACGGACAGGTGTACATTCATTGCTTGCAAAACAAACAGTGATTTACGACTTAAAGCATCACCAACTACATTGGCCTTTCCCGGGTGATAGTCAATGACAAGCTCATAATCTTTTAACAACTCAAGCCAACGTCTTTGTCGTAGATTCAAATCTCTTTGTGTCATCAAATATTTGAGGCTTTTGTGATCCGAATATACATGGCACTTCTCTCCAAACAAGTAATGTCGCCATATTTTCAAAGCGAAAACGATGACAGCTAATTCGAGATCATGAGTCGGATAGTTTTTCTCATGCGTCTTCAATTGCCTCGATGCGTAAGCTACCACTCGACCTTATTGCATCAACACGCAACCCAGCCCAAGTAAGGATGCATCACTGTAAATGACAAACTCTTTACCAGATTCGGGCTGCACTAGCACTGGAGCTTCAGTCAAACAAGTTTTCAATTGATCGAAACTTTTCTGACATTTTTCTGACCATTCAAACTTAACATCTTTCTGAAGTAGTTTCATCATTGGTGTGGCTATCATCGAGAAACCCTTTACAAATCGTCTGTAGTAACCGGCAAGTCCCAAAAAGCTCCGAATTTCAGTAATATTTCGCGGAGGCTTCCAATCAAGTATGGCTGATATTTTACTCGGATCAACACGAATACCCGATGCGGATACCACATGCCCCAAAAAGCTGACTTCTCTCAACCAGAACTCACATTTACTGAACTTAGCATATAACTGTTTATCCCGTAAAATCTGCAACACTAATCTCAAGTGCTCGGCATGTTCGGTTTCATCTCGCGAATAGACCAAAATGTCGTCGATAAACACAACTACAAACCGATCCAAACACTGTCTAAAGATTCGATTCATCAAGTCCATAAATACTGCAGGAGCATTAGTGAGCCCAAACGGCATCACTAAGAACTCGTAGTGACCGTATCTCGTTCTGAAAGCAATTTTAGGTATATCTGAGTCTCGAACTCGCAACTGATAATAACCCGATCTCAAATCATCTTTGAAAACACTGAGGCTCCCTTCAGTTGATCAAACAAATCATCAATACGCGGTAACGGATATTTATTCTTTATTGTCACTTTATTCAACTGACGATAGTCGATGCACAATCTCATGGTTCCAACTTTCTTTTTCACAAACAATACTGGTGCACCCCAAAGGGAGAAACTCGGTCGAGCGAAACCTCTATCCGTCAACTCTTGCAACTGAGTTTTTAATTCTTTCAATTCTGTTGGTGCCATACGGTACGGAGCTACCGAAATTGGTGTAGTCCCAGGTACAAGTTCGATGCCGAATTCTACCTCTCGAACGGGTGGTAATCCCGGTAACTCTTCAAGAAAAACATCTGAATACTCACAAACCACTGACACTAATTTGGGTTTCTTTTCTGATTCTTTGCCATCAAGTACGTACGCAAGATATGCTTCACACCCCTTTCTTACATATTTCTGAGCCAACATCGAGGATATTATTGCTGGCAATCCGTTCGAGTCAGTAGACTCAACTCGGATTATCTCATTATTTACACATCTCAAATCAATGGTCTTCCTTTTGCAATTCACAACTGCATCATGTACGGTCAACCAATCCATACCGAAAATAACATCAAATTCATCAAATGGTAAATGCATCAAGTCAGCCGGAAAACAGGAACCTCGGATTACTAGGGGGCATTTCTTACATACCTTGTCGACAAGCACATATCGACTCAAGGGATTCGACACTCGAATTACGAACTCAGTAGACTCAACAAGTAAAGTCTTACTGGATGCTAAAGTCTCACATACATATGAATGAGTAGAACCTGGGTTAATCAATGCAATCACATCAGTATCAAAGAGAGTGAAAGTACCGGTAATAACATCAGGCGAAGAAGCATCCTCGCGTGCGCGTATAGCATAAGCTCTAGCAGGAGCACGAGCCTCGGATCTGGTTGTAACATCTCTAGACCCTCTCTGACTGCCGCTAGCATTCCCCGTATTCCTAGGTGGTCTACCTCGTGTTGTAGCATTACTCGGTTTCCCACTCTGATTCACATTTTGTTCAGATAATCTCGGGCAATCTTTGATAAAGTGGTCGGCTGACCCGCATTTATAACAGGAGCGGTCATGAAATCTACAACTCCTCGAATGCCATTTACCACAATACTTGCACTCGGTTCTGTCCCGACATTCGTTTCTAACACTAGCAACCAAAGTGGCTCGCGTACTCACTGGGGGTCGATTATGGTCTTGTCTGGAAAAGCCCGAAGTGTCTTTAGATCGGCCTGTATCATATCTAAATTTCTTCGGTGACTGCTGGAAGGGCTTTTCCGAAGATCTCTTACGGAACGCTCTTGTTCCTATTAAAGCTTTTCTTTTCTCTTTACTGAGCTCTTCGGCTTTGCAAGCTCGCTCGATAAGTACTACGAACTCTCGTATTTCAAGAATGCCAACAAACATTTTTATATCTTCATTCAGCCCATCTTCAAAACATTTACACATAATAGCCTCAGACGATACACATTCCCGAGCATATCTACTAAGTCTGACAAGCTTTCATTCATAATCAGTAACTGACATGGAACCTTGTTTAAGCTCAAGAAATTCTTTTCGTTTCTGATCGATGAACCTCTGACTGATATACTTTTTTCGGAATTCAATCTGGAAGAATTCCCACGTCACCCGTTCTTTGGGCACAACAGAAACCAATGTATTCCACCAATAATAGGCAGAATCACATAGCAGAGATATGGCACATTTCAGGCATTCATCGGTTGTGCAAGATAGTTCATCGAATACTCGGATAGTATTGTCCAACCAAAAATTTAGCTTGCTTAGCATCATCGCTATCTATAGCCTTAAATTCAGTAGCCCCGTACTTTTGGATTCTGTCTACCAGAGGCTTATTTAACCTCGTCTGATCAGTTACCAGAGGTATTGTAGGTGCAGGGGGCGTATTATTCGAGAGTGGGGGTTGTGGGACAGCCGTATTAGTTCAAATGTATTGGTTGAACCAATCATTCATCACACTATAAAAAAGCCTGTCTAGCGTCGTCGTTCTGATTGCTTGCAATAGGTTGAGAGTCCATCGGCACTGTCCCATGCGCGGGAGCAGGCGCTACACTCTCAACATCATCGGCTACCGCTCGATTGGGATCGAGATCTATTACTATACGAAAACACATTTTCAACTGTCAGAATTCATCATACTATCGTATTAATACTATATGGCATGTATAGCTAGACTCAAACACTCTCTGTTAGTCCTAGAATCGACTAAACCATAGCTCTGATACCAATAAAATGTAACACCCCTAGCCCGTGTCCGACGTCGGTATAGGCAATGAGGTATTACCAAGCTAAACATTTAATTTCAATCACATAATCTACCAACCCAAGCATAAATCGAACTGAATACATACAGATTTATAAGTCATAAGTGCCATTTTCATACGGCCAAGATATTTACAAATTACAAAATATAATTTTTGTAAACAGTCCAACCTATACATGCCATATCGAGACCAAAATAACTGTACCAACAAATTCGATAGTACGATGAACTGCTGATGATCCCTGAGTCGGTGGCCAAAAATCAATGATCTAGAAAATAGAGAGACAAGAAACAGAGTAAGCATTCGAGGCTTAGTAAGTTTTAAGCAATTCATACTATTTAGGCTTGTCATTAAAATTGAACATTGAGTATCACAAAACTTGTATTCTAATTGTAATTCACTTGACCAAATATACACTAGTACATTAGTTACAAAACCCCTTGGCCGAATATGTATGTATTTATACAAAGACTTCTTATACATATTTCAATATTTACATAGATTATACTAATACCTATAATCACATTCTTTCATATGGTGACTTATATTAACCAATTATATTATTGTCTTATCCTCAAATATCGAATTCATTCACACACACACACACACACATATATATATATCGTGCCTTGATGCTAGTAAATCACTTAAAAATCAATTCAAATATAAGCACATAACACGAACCTTAACATCTAAAACATATAATACTTACGCAACGATGTTTACCACTGATATTCGAAGTCGAAATCTTATTTAACTTACTGGCATCGGTTCTTAGAGCTCGGAATACATTACTAGAGTAAGCCTGCGGGTCTTTAACCCGGATATACTTCCAGCACGTAGCTTGCGGACCTCAAGTCCGGATATATTTCTAGCATATAGCCTGCGGATCTCATGTCCGGATATTTTTCCAGCATATAGCCTGCGGACCTCATGTTCGGATATTTTCAATCTCATACACATTTGATTATAACACATGTCAGTCACCTTATCACTTAATAGTCGTATATTACATTTGAATATAAACTCGATACGCACATCATCATTCACATTTCAGCTCAATAGTTATATCTCATATCACTCATTCCCTTCATCATTTAATCTTAAATTCAAAGTGGCCATCAAACTATAAGTCATATACATGCATTATCTATTATACATCTTAATTCAAGTGCAAGCCAAAGATCACAATTTACCTACTATACTCTTACAGTGGTCATCGTCAATTATATACTAAAGGAAACTACTTAAAACTTACCTCGGATATATTTGAACGGTTGTGAAATGGCTACTCGGTTACTTTCTCTTTTCCCTTATTCGAAATTGCCCCCTATGCTCTTGAGCTTTAATTCAACAAATTTTAAACTAATCATTAATCGACTATTCAAATATTATTTTTAGAATATAATACATATATATTCGAATTTCACACATACAGATTATAGTAAGCTTATAAGAAATCAATAAGCAATTCATTAGCAAATTTTTATCAATGTTTACAATATAATCACAATTTCACTATAAGCTGACTTCCTGAGCAATAGTCACTAAATTATTTATAACTAGAGCTACGAAACTCCAAATAAATTGCTGTAAATTTTCCTTGAAAATAGACTCATTTATATTTTATCCATAAAATTTTCATAATTTTTAGTTTAGCCAATCAATACCAGATTTTTCCTAAATTTTCACTTGTTTCACTGTTTGACTAATCTGACCACTCTTCACTACGAAATAAATTTCTCATTGTACAGAATTCAAAACATGTTCTTGTTTATTTCATTTGAAACTAGACTCATTAAGGAGTCTAAGCATATAAATTTCATCATTCAAATAACAAAATTAAGGTATGTATCTTACACACATGCATGTTCACATACAATAAGCATAAAATATAACGGTTAATTATTTTTATGACTCCATTTTGTGGTCCCGAAACCACTTTCTGACTAGGGTCAAATTAGGGCTGTCACATTCGAAATCTTCAGGAAAAGGACGTTGAGTGGAGAGCTCCTTGGTTTGTTCCTGATGAGATTCTTTATCGGTGTGGGAGTTTTGATTGGGTACCCCTGCCTGAAATTTGGGGAGCTGTTGGATATGCCCTTTTACTCGTTTTAGGACAATACAGGTCAAAGTAATTTATACCGATGACACATGGATTAGCCCAGAGTGAGTTCTCGTATAGGGAGAACAATTATAAGAAGAAGGTTCGAGAGATTTCTAATGCTTGGAAATAGACGGGCCGGATGAAGAGATTGGTTGTTGGATCAATGACGACTCCTGAATATAAGGGGTGGTTGAGTAAAAGAGTTAATGATAATATCCCTGAGCCGAGTTTGGAGGATGTTCGTGCAATGGAAGAATATTTGCAAGTAATCCCCTCCGAGCTTGAAGTCGTAAAACGAGACTTCGAAGAGAAAAATGCAGAGTTAGGGAAAAAGATAGAACAGTTGGAGGAAGAAAAGATGCATTTGAGTTTGGATGTCGATGTTCAGAAACTCGAGGCTGAAAAGTTGAGGAAAGGGAAAAGAAGGGTTGAGAAAGATCTAGAAGTTTGAAAACTAATTACAAGAAACTGCGTATGTCGATGAGAACTGCCGGATTGGGGAAGACGTCAGAACAGTGGCAACAGGAAATTCAAGAGGAAAAGGCTAGAGCAAAACAGTGGGAGAAGAGGTTCCATGATGCTCGAACACGTGAAAATGCTTTAAAAAAGAGCTTGGTTGAAGGCGAAGATGAAAAGAAGATGTTGGTAGCTCGGGTAGCGGATTTAGAGAAGGCACTACATCAATATCGTGGTCGTAACTCTGACATTGAATTAAGGGCTATCCTGAACAAGATTGAGGATTTGAGAGGAAAAGTGGAAGAACTTGAGACTACGCTACAGAATTGCGAGCTCTGAATTGAATTTCTTGAGTCGAACAATGAGCAGTGGAAGGAATAGTTCCGTCGATCGCAAGACCAAGTCAGGGAAAGAGATTATATCATGGGTGAGGTCGTAGCTCAGATACGAGAGGTGACCGATCATTTACAGACCTTAGCGGTTCAGGCTGATGTGCTAAGTGTGAAGTATGAGTTAGAGTCGAACCGGGGTCGTGAGCTAGCTTGCCTTCTTAAGAAAGTTAAAACTTTGAGCATTAGGGCTAAGCTGTATATATGATCTGTTTTATGTAAAGGATTTTGCTTTCTAATAAAGTTTTTTAAATGGAATTGAATCAGAATCGACGTCTCTTTAGTTGTACATTCATCTCATGCATTTGCATTTCATTACATCATGTGCATTAAATTTCACAAAAAGAACCTTAATTAATTCAAAATTGTACTATAGTTACCCTGGAACATCAATATTACACACGGAAAAAGACCAAAGCTATGGATCAAAGGTTGGAAAAATTGGAGCAAATGCAGAAAGAAATGCAGGAACAGATGCAAGAGTAATTAGCTAAGATCTAGCAAGATATGAAAGATCAAATGCTGGAATCTCAGAAGAGTATGATGAGCGAATTGACTCAGCTACTAGTTGGAAGGTCGGAAAAGGGGAAGAGTCCCATGATCAATGCTGAGGATGATAGCGGGATTCTTGCTTACCCTCCGAGTTTCACCCCAACAAATACCCCAGTGCCTCCGCAAAGGGTGTCTGTCAGTATCAAACCCCAATATCAGACTGGTACTTCGGCACTGATAAATGTCTTGACGGGCTTGTGTTCTAACCCTGAAGACTATCGAGCAAATCCTACAGTCCCTGACTTCGATGAGGTCGTGGAAGTAAGAAAGGCAGGAGCAGATTTTCCAAAACAGCTGGAAGACCGATACAAGTGGTTGGAGGAGAAATTCAAGGCGTTGGAAAGCGTTGATTATCATTGCGGAATGGATGCTAAGGAGTTGAGCCTGGTCCCGTATTTGGTACTTCCTCCGAAGTTCAAAATGCCAGAGTTTGAGAAATACAACAGAACCAGTAGCCCTAAGGCTCATATCACGATGTTTTGTCATAGGATGACTGGACATGTCAATAATGATCAGTTATTGATTCACTGTTTCCGAGACAGTTTGTCTGGGGCTGCGGCCAAATGGTACAATCAATTGAATCGTAGCCAAGTTAAATCGTGGAAAGACTTAGCACAGGCCTTCATGATGCAGTATGGCCATATGACGGATATAGCATCTAACAGAATCACGTTACAGAACATGGAGAAAAAGTCGAATGAAAGTTTCAGGCAATACGCTCAGAGATGGCGGGAGGTTACTACACAAGTCCAACCGCCATTATTGGAAAAAGAAACAACCATGCTTTTCATTAATACCTTGAAGGCACCTTTTATTAATCACACGCTGGGGATTGCGACTAAGAGTTTTACGGATATAGTGATGTCCGGTGAAATGATAGAGAATGCAATAAAGTGCGGAAAGATAGAGGCTGGGGAAAGCATCAGGAGGTCGGCCCCGAAAAAGAGAGAAAATGAAGTCAGTAATGTAAGTATGGGTTATACGAAACCAATTACGGTAAACCAGCCGAAAGCAGTAGCCACAGGCCAGCAAGCTTCATCAAGGTAAGAGCCCAATACAAAGCAGAACACGGAGAAGCCCCAGTTTACTCCCATTCCAATAACATATCAGGAGCTCTACAAAAGTCTGTTCGATGCACACGTTGTATCCTCGTTCTCCTTAAGACCATTGCAAACCCCATGCCCCAAGTGGTACGATGCAAGTGCCCAATGTGAATACCATACGAGAATCACGGGACACTCGATAGAGAACTGCACCTCCTTCAAAAAAGTAATTGAAAGGCTCATCAAAATGGGTGTTGTGAAATTCGATGATGCACCTGGTATAGGAAATCCATTACCTAACCATACTGATAATGGGGAAAATGCGATAGTCGAGAATATAGGAAGGAGAACTAAGTTGGATGTGGCAGAAGTGAAAACCTCGATGAGAGAGGTTTTGAAGAAGATGGTGGAGAGAGGTTTAATCATGCGAGACTTTGGGAGTAAATCCCGATAAGCAGGGAACTATTGTGAGTTCCATGGAGAAGAAGACCATGAGCTTGAAACATGCAATGAATTCAGAGCCTTGGTACAGAGTCTAATAGACAACAAAAAGCTGGAGTTCTTTAAATTTGCTGAGGAGGAAGATGTATGCACCTCGAAAGAGGGGCTGATAGAAAGGGTCGGTGAGGTCAATCACCCAATGGTGATCATTTCACGACCGAGAATCAATAAATCTGGAGTAAGAATGGTGCCAAGAGTTGTGATTCAGAAACTCGTGGCTTTTTCTTACAAGGATAATAAAATGGTGCCTTGGAATTATAACTGTAATGTGACATCATCAGGAAAGGGGAGTCTGGTCAGCACGCCAGATACGAAAGCTGAGCCTGTAAAAGGGAAATTTTTGATGTTTGAACAGGGGGAAGAGAGGACAAAACCACTAGTTAATGAACAGGTAACTGAGGATGAAGCTAAAGAATTTTTGAAGTTCCTAAAACACAGTGAGTATAGTGTTGTAGAACAGTTGCACAAGCAGCCAACACGCACATCGGTACTAGCTCTGCTCCAAATTTCAGAGGTACGCCGAAATGTGTTGATGAAGGTATTGAACGAAACCTATGTCACTGAAGACATTTCGGTGAACAAGCTAGATCGTCTTGTCAACAACATAAGCACCGATAACTTTATCTCCTTTAGTGATGATGAAATACCACCAGGGGGTATGGGATCCACCAAGGCTTTACACATGGATCAGCATTGAACGTTTTGCCCTTGTCCACATTGAATAGGTTGCCAATAGACAGCTCTTATATGAAGACATGCCAGAATATAGTGAGGGCATTTGATGGCACCAAGAGGAAAGTGATGGGAAGGATTGAGGTACCTCTGCTGATCAGACCAAACACATACGAGGTAGATTTCCTTGTGATGGACATTACACCTTCTTATAATTTCTTGTTAGGGAGGCCTTGGATTCATTCGGTGGGGGTAGTACCATCATCGTTGGACCAAAAGCTAAAGTTGGTGACAGAGGGCCGGTTGATAACGATAAATGTGGAAGAACACATTATTGCATCCATTACCAATAGTGCACCGTATATAGAATATAATAATGAAGCAATTGAGTGTTCCTTTCAGTCATTGGAATTTGTCAATGTGACTTTCATCATCGAAGGAGGGAGGATCCCTAGGGCAAAAATATCTGAGGCCACGAGTATAGGCTTGCAACTTACAGTTGGAAAAGGGGCGTTGCCTGGTAGAGGACTTGGGAAATATTTACATGGACGGGTTGAAGTGCTAATTTTGGCTGACAAGCAGGATCGCTTTGGCTTAGGGTATAGGCCAGATGCAAAGCAGAAAAGAAGGGAGATGGAAAGGAGATAGGAGAGACGAAGAGCACGATTAAGTGGGGCAGAGGTCAAGTGGGAATCAATGACTTTTCCCCATATTTCCAATACATTTGTTTCAGGAGGAATTATCTATCCTGAGCCGAAGACAACAGGAGAAGGAATGGTTGAAGATTTGATGGGAAGTCTGAACATCAATGTCATATCTAAAGAGAAGGTGATGGAAAGAAACTTGGCAAGTATTCGCCCATATGAGCCTGGAAGTGTTCTGAACAACTGGACTGTGGAAGAAATTCCTGTAGTTTTTAGAGCAAATACAGAGTAATGTTCAAAACACACTTGTTGTTTTAAAGCCTAGAAACGATAAGAATCTTTTGTGAAATAGGCTCGTGTTCAAAACATCTTTATTTCAATACAAATACGCTTTCATGTCCTATTCTGAGTAAATATTCTTTTATCTTAAGCAAATATTATTTTCTTGCATTTCATATTTAATCATGCCATACAAATACGCTATTCTTAGATTCTTTTATTTTTCTTAGCTATCCTTTCATGCAAATAATAGGTCTCTAGATATTAATGACATGAGTGACGCTGTTATGGACTCAGAGTTCCTTTTTGAGTGAGACATGTGTCTGGAAGGATCTCAGGATTTTGAAGATGATGAAGACTGTAGCTTACCTCCTGATTTGTTAAGGATGGTAGAGTAGGAAGAGAAACGGATTCTACCCCATAAAGAGACAATCGAGAATGTGACCTTGGAAAAAGGGAAAGAGGTGAACATTAGAACTTACATAACTAAGGAAACAAGACGGGACCTCATTGATTTACTGCAAGAGTTCAAAGATATCTTCGCATGATCGTATCAGGACATGCCTGGGTTAAGCGCTGATATTGCGGTGCATCGCATCCCCATAAAAGAAGAGTGCAAGCCTGTTCAACAAAAGCTTCGAAGGATGAGACCCGATGTTGCAATAAAAATAAGAGAAGAGGTCCGGAAGCAATTTGATGCTGGGTTCTTGCAAGTTGTTAATTATTCAGAATGGATAACGAATGTTGTCCCCGTTGTGACAGCCCAAAATTGACCCTAGTCGGGAAGTGGTTTCGGGACCGCTAAACCGAGTCACCGAAAGGTTTGAATGTGATGTTTATTGTCTAGAATATGTAATCATGAATGTGTGAAAATTTCAAGCTTCGATTTAGTCGATTGCATGTGAATTTAGTCAATAGGACTTATATGAGAAAATTTTAAAATGTGATAGGTCAATGCATGAGGACCTATTAGTGCATGTGGAAGAAAAAGGGGACTTGCATGTCAAATTCCCCCTCCCTAATATGTAGTGGCCGGCCATGCTATGGGTGGAAACATGTCACCAACATGTTGTATTAGTGATGTATGGTAAGGGAAATAAAATATTAAGCGTGATAATTAAATAATGAAAGGAAGGGTGATGGAAAAAAAATAATAATAATGGTCTCACCCCCTTGTTGCCGTGAATTGAAGAAAGAAAACAAAAAAAAGTGTTCATTCTTGAACATCCTTGGCCGAATAGAGGAAAGAAAGGAAGGGGGAAGAGCTTGAGAAAATCGGCTATGGTGGTTTGCTAGACTAAGGTATGTTTGATGTTGTCTTTGAGATGCATGCATGTTTTAAATAGCCCATGTTCAAATCTTGAATCTTGTTGATAACATGAGCAATCGGTCATGAGAAAGTGTTCAAGGAATGGTTGTTGTTCATGTTATTTGGATGAGAAATGGTGAGTTTTGTTGTTTCATGTTAAAGTTAGGTGAATGATGATAGAGGAGTGTTTGAACTATAAAAAAAAGAATCGGCTACCTTGTTATGAGCTAGGGCCGAATGTGAGTTTGGTTGTGTTTGAATATTACATGCTTGGTAGAATGGTGGATGAAGGTGCCGAATGTATGTTGGATTGATAGAGTCTCCAAATTGATTTTATGTGTGTATGCATGACCGAATATACGTGGTCACATGAGTAAGGAAATGAGTTATTTGATATGTGGTAAAAGTTAAGTACTAAATCGAAGGTTGCTAAAATTGCCATTTCTTTAGCCGAATATGTGCTTGATCAATGAAGAAATTGTTGAAGAATATAGGTGAACTTGGTGAGAGTATTCGGCCTAGTGTATAAATGATATGAAGATTTTAGGAAATTGTTTTGGTTAGGTGTATGTATGATTAAGTATATTCGGCAATATACTTAAAGTGGGTACATGATATTACATTATAATTATTGAGCTTAAGTATATGGATATGTGTATATGTGGTCATATAATGACATCTTGGTTTGAAAATTTAATGATGTGTGATTGCCGGATGTGATAAATAAATTCATGTTATTGGGTTAAATATTGAATACTCTTAATTGTATTATTTAAGCTCAAGAACCTAAAGGAGAGGCGTCCAACAAGGGGAAATCGAAGGTCATCGAGTAGCCGACTCGGAATTATTTTACCCAACATAAAGTAAGTCATTAAGCATGTAGTTGGTATTATTTCAAATGGTCATAATGTTTATGTATTGATGCTGAATGGAATGAATAAATATACATATATATATGCATGTACGTATGTGATGATGAAATTGTTGAATGAAAAGAAAAGAGGTAAGATGTACTAAGTTGTTGATCTCGGCACTAAACGTGCGGGTATAACCATTTATGACCATGAGATTGGCGCTAAGTGCGCGGGATTAAATTGTACAGCACTAAGTGTGCGATTTGACTATGTTGCACTAAGTGTGCGAAATGAATATGATGCACTAAGTGTGCGAATTGACCATGCGGCACTAAGTGTGCGAGTTTGACTATGTAGCACTAAGTGTGCGATTTGATTATGTAGCACTAAGTGTGCGATTTGATTACGTAGCACTAAGTGTGCGAGTTGATTATATAGCACTGAGTGTGCGGACTAAAAATACATTCGTGAATCATTATGGACACTATGTGTGCGACACTATTGAGTCGATCGCGGACAGCGGATCGGGTAAGTGTCTTGAGTACATGGCTAATATGCGCTATGCTTATACTTGGTGTTGAGCTCGGTAAGTTGAACCTATGTGACAACTATACTTGAAGTCACGTACATAAAATTTATCGTAGGATGGGTGAAAGGCCGTTTTGTTGTTTGATTGTAACGAAAATAAATTGATTTATGAAAATGCTTCAATGTCCTATTGATGAGTATATGGATTGTGAATGCATGAATTGATATGAAATTGAATCGATAGGTTGGAGGAACTATGGTATGGTTCGGTATGGATGGAGTAAATTGTCTCGTTCCATTTTGTTTCCTCTTGTGATAATGTTTTTGATGGATGGTAGTGCATTGCTTATGACTTACTGAGTTATAAACTCACTCGGTGTTTCCTTGTCACCCATTATAGGTTGCTTGGACTCATCTATTTTTTTTGCGGGGTCAGGCCGTCATCGAAGTCATCACACCGGATAGCAAGTTTTGGTACTTTCTTCTTAGTTGGCTTAGAAGAACATTTTGGCATGTATAAGCTATTACGTTGTGTTTGAATTTTGGCATGTAAACTTTAAGCCATGCGAAAATGGCACGAATGTTCGATTGAGTTGGATTAAGGGTAGGCATGAAACGGACCTAGTTACTTTCGTAACAGATGCTGGCAGCAGCAGTGTCATGAGATTGAAAAATCACTAAAAATAGTAGGAGTGGAATTAATTGATGAATAAATTATGTAATCGAAGCTCGATGAGTCTGTTTTCATGAGGAAGTAACGAAAAGATCATATGGGCAGTATATTAAGAGATAATCAGATTTTTGTGGGACAGGGCCAGAACGGTTTCTGGATTCCCTGCTCCGACTTTGGAAATTCATTACAAATTAACCAGAGATAATTAGGGGTCATACCATATATGTACAGATTCCTCTCTGAGTCTAGTTTTCATAGAAACAAACGGTATCAGTATTGGAGGCCCGTGCAGGGAGATATCCAAGTCGTAATGGGCAGAGGTCAGTGCAGTCGACCCCTGCAACT
Organism: Gossypium hirsutum; assembly: GCF_007990345.1. Classification (NCBI taxonomy): domain Eukaryota; kingdom Viridiplantae; phylum Streptophyta; class Magnoliopsida; order Malvales; family Malvaceae; genus Gossypium; species Gossypium hirsutum. The sequence goes on along the minus strand of NC_053431.1, from coordinate 39,021,978 downwards.
TGGGAGACTTTGACTAATAAACTGTACTAATTGGCCCGACCAAAAATTCTAGAAAAAAATACATAGATGGGCACATGAGTCTAGTTTCTGGGAAAAATTACGAAACTGATTTTTGAGTTACGAAACTCAAGATATGATTTTTAAAACGACCAGTACACAGATTGGGCAGTGTCTGGAAAATAAATTTTGTCAGGGGGTTAAAGTCAGTTAACACCTCGTGTTCGACTCCGGTGTCGGTTTCGGGTTCGGGGTGTTACACCCGTCCCTAAGAAAGATGGAAAGATGAAGATGTGTGTATATTAAAGGGACTTAAACAAGGCTAGCCCAAAAGACAATTTCCCCCTGCCTCATATCGACACTTTAGTGGACAACACAGCAGTTATTCGTTGTTCTCCTTCATGGATGGTTTCTCTAGGTACAATTAGATAAAGATGCATCTTGAAGACATGGAAAAGACCACATTCATAACCTTATAGGGGACTTTTTGCTATAGGGTGATGCCATTTGGGTTGAAGAATGCGGGAGCAATGTATCAAAAAGCCATGGTAACCTTATTTCACGACATGATGCACAAGGAAATTGAGGTCTACGTCAATGATATGATCGTAAAATCCCGAACAGAAAAGGAGCATATACAGGTTTTGAGGAAATTGTTCTTGAGGTTGAGGAAGTTTTAGCTAAAGCTCAATCCAACAAAATGTACTTTTAGAGCTAGGTCAGGGAAGTTGCTTGGTTTCATAGTCAGCGAAAAGGGAATTGAGGTCGACCCCGACAAAGTCAAGGGTATACAAAAATTGCCTCTGCCGCACACTCAGAAGGAAGCTCGAGGTTTTCTAGGAAAACTAAATTACATCTCCCGGTTTATTTCGCAATTAACTGAGAAATGTGACTCCATATTTCGTCTTCTCAAGAAACACAACCCAGTGTGTGGGATGATGAGTGCCAGAGAACCTTTGACAAGGTTAAATAATATTTGTCCAATCCCCCAATATTAATGCCACCTAGTCCTGGTAGGCCATTGATACTGTATTTGATAGTATTTGACAATTCAATGGGATGTGTGCTCGGCCAACACGATGAAACAAGAAAGAAAGAAAAGGCGATATATTACCTCAGTAAGAAATTCACTGAGTGTGAGACAAGATACTCGCCAATTGAAAAACTATGTTGTGCTTTGGTTTGGACTACTCGGAGATTGAGGCAGTACATGTTATACCATACGACTTGGTTAATCTCGAAACTAGACCCTCTAAAGTACATGATAGAGTCGACTGCTTTAAGTGGAAGAATGACATGGTGGCAAATCCTGCTTTAAGTGGAAGAATGACATGCTGGAACTAATGGAGCAAGAAAATAGCAGGAAAACTACTTGTATTCGGCTATAAAGCCTCCAAATTTTTCATTGTAAAGGGCTGGTTTTTTGGACTTTTTTTTTTGAGAAAAATTGAAGATAGAGATAATATCAAACACATATAGAAAGATATAGCAACCATATTTGTTTGAGGTGATTTAAAGTTTCATTTTTCTTTCAATTTTATTTCCATTTTCTTTTATTTTTTTACCTACTGTATATAAGCAATAAGAGGAAGGGGAGGCAGCTCATCGGTGTCACCGTAGGAGGACCTTCGCTGGTCGCGAACGGAGAGCTTGGGCATTAGCCTTTCGGCTGAAGAGTAAAGGGAGAGTGAGGGAGATGGAAAGCATAAAGCATTTAGGTTTTTTTAAACAAAAAATAAAAGTCAGAATGTTTATTTGTTTTTTTTCAAAGTAAAAATTTTAAAACAGGATTTAATAAAATGGAACAGCATTTTTGGGGGGGAAGGGGAAGTTTGTCCGCATGTTTTGGCTATGAGTGGGGGATTTGCGCATTTAGTCCCCCACTTTCGTGGTAATGTTCATTTCTATCATTAATTTTGCATTGTTCTCATTATTATTTCTTTTTCTTTATTCGTTGTATTTTACGATTTATTCGTTTTAAATTTTCTTTCATGTATTCCTATATTTAAAGATCTATAGATGTTCAATTCAATACAATTATACATGTATATACGTAACTTATACTAAATTATTTTTACTCTAAGTATACATTATTGATTTCCTATTATTTGATGTAAATATTTCCTTTAATTTTTTTATATGAATATATATTATTGATTTTAGATTATTTTATGTATGTATATCTTCTTCTAAGGACCTTATTTTAAATGGTATATTTTATTTATTTTAAATACTTTCACATACTAGTATATTTGTTTTTATATATAAAATTTTCATTTCATGTATATTATTTATTTAGATTGACAAATACTATGTTATATGTTACTTACTTTTCTTTATATATACATTATGTATTTTAAAATTTCATTTAAATATTATTATTTCATATATGATTTTTATTTTATTATTTTTATCTATCTCGAACTTTCATGTATGCTACTTTAAGATTTTTATATATGTTTGTTTGTTTGCATATTGATAATTCCAAATTGCATTTCTTCTATATCATTTATTTGTTTGTTAGTTTTAAAACTTGCCACATGTTGTCTGTGTTAATTTGCTTGGAACTTCTTTAAATTTGCTTTCAATTCATTAGCCTTCAAATGTGAATATTGGTATTTTTTTATAATATATGGTATGTCGCTTTTGCATGTATCCTAATCCTTTGTATTTTCTCATTATTTATCCACAAGGGCGAAGCCAGAAAATTTTTTTAGGGGGGCCGAATGAAATTTTAATTTTTTATAGTTTATATTTTTATAATTTGTAAAGGATTAAATTGAATTTTTATAATTTTAGGGGAGGCCAAAGTGAAATTTTACCTTTACTAATTTAAAATTTTTAAAAAAATTCAAGGGCCTAAAATGAAAATTTCCATTTTAGGGGGGGACGAGGCCCATGCCAGCCCCCCCCGACTACGCCCCTGTTTATCCATGTCATATTACTGCTTCAAATCTAAAGTGAACCGAATGAATATACTTTGAGCCGTTTTCGCAATAGTTTATCTAAAAAACTTCCAAAACAAAGGTAATGTTTGGCGTTTGGAAATTTGGAAAATCGTGCCCTAACGTGTTGGGTTTCGATTTTCTGCTTGCCCAAAATAGTCAAATATTCCTTTAAAATTTCATTCATGTTTTCTAAATTTTAAAATAAGGCAATGTTCTATGTTTGGAAATTCGAGAAATCGTGCACTAACGTGCTGGGTTTCGTTTTTTCATCGGACCAAACAATTGAATACCCTTTTCATTGCATTTTGGAAGTCGTGAGGTGATATCAGTTTTTGGAGGCTTAAAATATCGTGTCTTAACGTGTTGGATGTGGTATTTTATTCCTTTAGAATGAGTGAATCTTAAAATCCAATTCGAGTTGTTTACACATTTTTAAAGAAATCGTATTTTAGTATTATTTTTTTTCCTTCAAATTTTCAACAATAGGACATTAAATAATCAATTGGTACCAATTTTGGGCGATATGAGGGTGTTAGCCCTTCCTCGTGCGTAACCGACTCCCGAAACCTTTTTCTTGATTTTCACAGACCTAAAATTATTGTTTTAATAAATCAATTGTTTTATTAAAATGATCAATCTCAAGGTGATCTGATTACACCTCAAAAAAGATCGGTGGCGACTCCACAATTCGTTTTTTAAAGTCGATTCCCGTTTTTCAAAAAAAATTAAAAATGGTTTCGACAAATAATATATAAATAAAGTTAAAATTTTAAAAATTTTCTAAATTAATATTTTTGGGTACCTAAATAAGTTAATTAACGATTTAAGTTTATTATCTTATTTTGCTTTGAATTTTTTTTAAATATATATGGTTTCAGATTTATGTGCTCTAACATGAAATTAGCTATATTATAAAAATATTTTATTTTGACATATTTAATTTTTTAGTTTAACTCGAACAATTTCCCTTGATTTGACTCAAACTAAAAAAAATTTAATTTGAGTTACAATGAGAAAATAGAACTCCTCAACTCGATTAACTCAAAATTTTTTACTCAATTTGACTGAACACTCAACCCGAATCACAACTCATAGGTGGGAATATTACAAAGTAAGACCACGTGGAAAGCCCAAGTAGAAGTGGAGTTAAAAATAGGTTCAATTCTTCTATTAATCACTGTATTTTGTAAAAGTTATGTATTTAATCCACGTACTTTTTATATTTAAAATTTTCAGTTCTCACCAAATAGTAATTGTTAAATTCATTAGGTAAAGTTTTGCTATTCATAAAATTTGATTAGCATGATCATATGTATAATGTTATTTTAGCTTATTATTTCTACATATTATTTACTAAAAAGTTAGTTAATTGATTAACGATTATTGTTTGCGTTAAGACTAAAATTTTAAATTTTGAAAAGTATAGGAATTTAAAATGATCCATTTGAAAAAAATAAACTAAATCTATAACTATACATATAGTACATGACTAGTAATAAAATTTAACCAAACAAATTTAATTGATATTGTTTGGGCCATGACTAACACTTCAAAATTTAAAAAGTACAGGATTAAAAGTGATTAATTCAAAAAATAAAAGGATCAAATTGATAAAAAAGTATAGGGACTAAATTTACAACTCTCGTAAAGTACAAGGGACTAATAGCAGAATTTAACCATAAAAATTCATGAAGTTGCTCACTAAGTTAACCTTGAACTTGACTCTGTTTCCCTACAAGCTCTATATATACACATAAGACGCCCAATCCTCATTGGAGTAGAAGTCTTTACCCTTTCTCACATTCGACTTTTTATTCCTTTCTTGCAAGGGAGAAAAGAAAATTATATTGTGGGATGGCGAAATTGAGGATCGCAGGGACATGGGTGGGGGTGATAGACTTAGAATTGGAGAATTGGACTGTGGCAATGCTGAGGGAAGAGGTCGCGAAACGATCAAATGCCCAACGTCCTGACTCTATCAACCTTATATCTGCTGGTAAAGTTTTGAAAGATGGCGATGGCTCTCAAAACTTAACCCAATTGGGTATCAGAAACAATGCTAAGATTCTTGCCACCCGTGTTTCCGTTGATGAAGGCAAGTCCTTGGAACAAGAATTGATGGCCGAGGAAGAACGCTCTCGCAGACTTGCTCGAGTCAAGTGAGTCTTTTTGGTCAACTCTCTCCTTTTCTCTCGCCTTTTGTTTTCTTTTAAACGCTTAATTAATAGTATTCAATATTTCTGTATCTTTTTTTTTCTTTTTCTTTTAATGGTTGATTGGGTTCTTGGTTTTATTGAAATTCTGGGTTTAATCGAAGTTACCAAATTTATTCTTATAATAAGGAAATTTATAATTACGTTCATTCTTTTAGGAGGGTTTAGGGTTTAGGGTTGTCAATCATATATTATTATGCCAAAAGGAATTGTGTTCTTGGGATGTATAAGTATTTCCATGCAGTTGATGGAATTGTAGTATTTTTCTGTCTTAAAATCATTGTGTTACTGTATTTTGAAGTCTATGATTGAATTGATAGTGTCAAATGTTAGTATTTTGCAGTGTTTGAGTCTTTGAGAGATGTTGGTCCTTTATGGTTTACCTTAAGTTGAGATGATATCAAGCGTCTACTGTTGTTTTTCGAAGTGGGGGAATACTTTGAAAAATGCGTCTTCCTCTTTCAACATTTTAGGTGAACCAAAGACTTCAATCTTACCTTTGAAAAGTTTTAATGGATGCGACAGTTTTACAGTTTTCCTGCATTATGAAATGATCATCTTTTCAGGATTCGGTGGGCTGGATAGTAGTTCCTTTCTGTTTATTTTGTAAGTACCATTGCATATCGTTTTGCAAATTAACCAGTGACTAATCCATAGTTATCTCTATGGGCAGGGCAGCTGCCACTGCACTTTCCAAGAGACATGTAGATGGTTCACTACCAATTGAAGACTTCAATATTGAACTTGAAAACCAGGGAGGGCAAAAAGTACAATTAGGAACTGAGACTGATCAGCGGTATGTCATTTTTCCCTAGGGTATTAAGACATTTGACCCCATTTTTTAAACTAAAGTAAGTTATGAATGGTCTTTAAACAGGGCAGTGATGATGGGTCTGATGCTTCATGAAAATGCAAAGAATCTACTTACGAGACAACTGTATAAAGACGCACTGGAAGTACTTACCATGGGCGAGGTCAGTCTCTAGCATCCTTCCTCATTTGCTTCTACAGTACTAATTTTTTCTTGTTTGAATCTGGATTCTTAGACTAGCAGTTGATAAACTTTCTTGTCAGCTATGTTAATCAGACTTGGGGGATAAGTGTTAGATACAAATATGCGTTTGTCATGGATATAATAAATCTTTCCAAGTTTTCCATATATTTGGAGGGTTGTATCTCTGCATCCATGTCTAGATATGTAACTGGACGTGTAATTTAGGGAAAAGAGTCTGAGAAACATAGCTTGTTAACAAAGATAATAATTTGGTTATAGGTGAAATATTTTTCTTTTGAGTTTGACAATTAATTAATATAAGTTCTATATTCTTTCTTGTAGGAGGCTTTCTCTCTTTGTGATCCCAAGGTCCTTGAGGTAAGATTCCTTCTTAGAATTGAAAAAGGTTCTTTTTCTGAATAACTTAACCCATGCTGTGTTTCAGATTTTTGTTTAGGGATATAACTAAAAGTTGATTTAGCCTTTAGTTAATTCTTGTATGATCTTAAACATGCATATGTTATTTCAATAATTGCATTCTTGTTTTTTAGATTTTTATCAACTCAATATCCTATACACTTTAGCTGTATGTGCTTGCTTGCAGTTTATTGACAATGTACCGATACTGCAAATAGACATGGTGTGGTGCTATTTCTTGCTTCGAGACATCAGTTGGCTTTCGGTTGCAGGAATACGCCTTGAAAAAGCCAGAGAAGGACTTGAGCGTTGTCACGGGAAGGATTTTTCACGTGTTAGACTCCTTCAAGCTGGTTGCCAGCCAGAGCTTGCACTGTGAGTACTTTCTGAAAATTGCTTCAGTGGCTCAATTTCTATGTTTCTGGCCTTTAATGAGAATGCTGTTTGTTGCGATGTTAAGCTAATCTCTTTTGGATACTTTCTTTGTAGACATATGAGGTTGGAGTTGTTGGAAGGGGTGGTGGCATATCATAATGGTCAGTTGGATAAATCTAAAAAGGCACTGACATCTGCACAAGCAAAATTCTCTCAGGTCACTATAATTACAGTCCAAAGCAGCTAGCTCTTCTATATTCCTCCCCCCACCCCGGCGCGCGCGCGATAGGGACCACTACAGCTCCTCTTATACTCTTATCAGCATACATGCAGCTATCCTTTGAGCACATCTATAAACCAATAATTACAAGACTGGATTTGCAAATTGCTTGCTGTACTATTGCAACTTTTATATAATGAAAAATATTGGTTAAATAATAAAAATGACATACATCAATAGTTTGTTATGCTCATCTCTTACTTCCTTCTGCCACATTCAGCCATCATTTTGTTGTTTCCATATCCTTTTGTTTTTTCCACTTTTATTTTCTTAACCATAATTTCGTTGCATCCTTCTCCAATATTAAGCCCTATTTTTATTTTTCTGACAATATCAGTTACAAGTGCCTGATGAAGCCTTATCTCATGTCATGAGCATGGGCTTTAAGGAACGTGATGCAAGGAGGGCATTACGATTGAACAACCAAGATATCAGGAGAGCTGTTGATTTTCTTTTTGAGGAGAAGACAAAGAGAAAACAGAAGCGGGAGGATGATATCCGGCATAGAACAGAAATCATGTGGGTATAATATACTTAAGATCTCTTATGATTGTCATTTTATTTTATGTAGAAATTATTAATGTAACAAGTTTTCAGGGAGCTAAAGCAATATGGAGTGACACCATTGAAGAAGGCAGTGAATGTTGAGAAATTGAAAGAATTGGTGGCTATTGGGTGAGCTGGGCACTCCTGTATTCTTGTTTGTCCTTTTAAATCGTCATTGATGTGATATGATGACTATCATTTTTGTTTTGGTGTATTTTGAAAGTTCAAGTTTAACAATCTTAGCTTCAAGTGACCCTCCTTTTTGTCCTTTTTCTTTTAAATTGAAAATGCTAAGACCTTTAAGATTTGGCAGATTTGAGAAGAAACTTGCTGCTGAAGCCCTTCGAAGGAATGAGAATGACTTCCAAAAGGCGTTAGATGATCTGACAAATCCAGAAACTAATTTTGCCATCCAGGTTGACTGCTTTTGCATGAAGTTTTACTATTCCAATTTTATTGGCTGTGGCCATCATTGATTATGTTTGTCTGCAGATTGATATTGAGTCAAGGAAAAGGAAAAGAGAGCAACGAGCTGTAAATGCCAGAATTGAAGAGCTTGTATCTATGGGATTTGACAGATCTAGAGGTAATGATGAAATAGTTCTGAACTGATATACTGGTATTTCATAGTTGTTTTCCATCTTTATGATATAGATTCTATGGTTGTCACAGTAGATATATTAGTAACTAGAGGTAACCCAATAATAATTTCTTGTAGTGTGCATGTTTGTGGTGGAGGTGAGCGAACAAATTTAAAATTTGTGAGATATATAGCTAAACCCTGTTATGTTCCATAATAATAATGGCCAAAGCCAGAAGAAAGGAGAAAGGATATGCTTTTCTTTCTAGTCATTCGAAACAATTAAAAAACAGCTTTTTTTTAGAAAAACATATCATGACTCAAAAGAATCAGTAGTGCAAACTGAGAATTCATGTAAAAGACATTATAGATTCAACATGGTAAATACATGTTGCAATCTCTCCAGTTTATTGGAAATTCTACTTGAAGTACCTTGTTGCCTAATTTGGGTGTAGTTGTGAAAGCTTTCTAGTGCTCAAGAGGATTATATTTGAAAAAGGTTTTGCTGAAATCATTACTTGTTTATCCCCCATAAACTTGACTAGTATTTATCCTAGCAATATTCTGATATATTCCTGGGTTCAGTGGTTGTTGTTGTTCAGGCTGGTGAGACGATGGAGCAAACGATGAGTCGACTACTGTCAGAATTTGATCCACTCCAGGCTTTTGATGCTAACAGCAGCGGGAATCCTGCTTCAGAGGCTAGCAATTTGAACCCTGATAGTGTTGAAGGACCGTCAACTGCAGATGAAGAACGGGATGTGGAGATGGAAGATGAACTTGCAAGAGACATAGGAAAAGCAGATGCGTTATCAGACTATGACATTGAAGTTACAAAAGAAGGTGAAGCAATACAGGAGTATTTAGCTCTTTTGGCCTCAACAGATAGCAAGGATGCTCTATCTTCGTGTTGAGAAGATGAGAATGGGCAATTACTAGTACATATTTGTGAATAGGATGTCTCCACTGATACAGGACTCTCAGTACAGGTAGTAAATGCCAATAATTTCAGTGGTTTTAGGCTCTAGAATGAAAGGAAACCGAATAGCTCCTCATACAATTACAAGGCTTGTAATTTCACATTTGAATCCTTAATATCGGTTCACAATTACACCCAAATAGTGTTATATGTGCATGAATGTGTTGCATGCATGATTTTTTATTTTATGTGCATATATGCCTGTACTCATGATCCTTCGATTTTCTCCTGTCTAGATTTATTGTATTTTTGGTTTCAATATTTTATAATTTTTTCTATTTCTCAAAATAGGCAATATTTATTAAATTAATTATTCAGTAAAATAATATTTTCAAAATATTGTGTAACTTCCAGGTGGGTGGTTGTATAGAAGACAAAACACAAACAAATACCAATAATAAATGCAAATAAAGAGAAAAAGGAAGTCCAAATTCAAATTCGAAAAAGAAATTCAGTAGTTAAATAGTTACATGCCATATAAAATAAAAAAAGAGAAAAATGCAAAAACATGTGTCTAATCTTTCATTGGAGCCTCGCTCCGGTCCAGCTATAACCTTTCCCTTGCCTTTTTCGGCTGTAGCGTTGGTGCTTCGGTGGTCTTGGGCATTTGAAGACTACCCTTGTAGTCATAGGACGCTCGGGAGCGAACATCGCCTCAAAATCGTCATACGGTGTTGGGTTATCGTGTTGGATTTGGTGTCCTAAGTGTAGTATTTTATTTAAGTATACTTGTAATTTTTTGAACAAATTGATTAACAAAATTATTCATAAAGTACATTAATACTTTTTATATTATCCTCGTATGGTTTTTGAATACAAAGCAAAATGAAAGCAAATGGTGCTCACTGGTTGTCTAATATTTAATTAATATTAAGTGATATTACGTGATCAGATCGTAATACAGAAAGATAACTTATATTAATAGACGAACCTAAATATGTTCTTAGTCTAATCGAAAATGAACAAATCGATTGAAAGACTAATATGTTGTCTACCAAGTCTAATTGGGGAGATGCTTTGTCTTGAGCATCAGAGCAGATGACTCTTAGAAGATAGAGACATAGATGTTACTGATTGGACTAACATTATATCGGATTCAGCCCAAGAAGAATATATCCTGAATTTGTTTATGAATTTATTCACTTGTGACGTTTATAGTGTGACGTACCTAAATCCTAAGTGAATGATGAACTATGTATGCGTGACTCGTACACTTTGATGTAAGTAAAAACTTGAGTTTGAATAAATAAGAAACTGAAAGCTGGTGCGTTGGGTGTACGACTTCAGCAATATGTAGTATCATTCACAACAATTAATTCATAACTTCAGATATGAGTAAATGATATCCTCTCATTTGATAGTGATTAACTTTTCATAAAGGGAGATGCAATGGTTACTATGATATTATCCCAAAGAGATCAATGATCCTATAAGAGTAACACAGTTATGACAATGTCATTGGACGAGCACTAAGTAGTTGCTTTTGTAATGGTATGTCGTTAGGGAGATCTCAGTCACAATACTATAGTGGAATGACTTCTTGATTAAATGAGTTTATAATTAGTAGGCGAAAAGTTGAAAATTATAAATCATTTGAGCCATAATTACATATGTCCAATCTGTCCCTTCGCTAGCTCGTTTAAATCAGAAATGAATTGCATGTTTGAATCAAAATGAACAAAGATGACTAACTACAAATGGTGAAATAGAGAAATAGAAAAACATTCAAAAATGATTATAGTTTTCTTCAAAATGGAGAAATGAAATCGTTTGGAAATGAATGTAGTTTTCTTAAAATGGAAATGGAAATGAAAATGAGAAATGTTCATTTGCAAATTTACACAGATTACTCAAAAATAATTGGAAGAATGAGTTTATGTTTTTGAGCTCTTTCAAATCCCAAAAATGCAAATAAATCATACGATTATAATGAACAAGTTGAATTGTGAAATATTACATATTTTTTCTCAGAAATTTTATCTGGGGTAAAATAAACATAATTTTACTGAGATAAAATTGGGATGAGAAAATTATTTAATATAAAATATTAAAATTTATTTTGGGAAATAGAAAAACAAAATCGGGTTATATTAAATTACAAAGTACTGGGTCGAAAAGTTCAAGAAGTGCTTGTAATTGGACCCAATATGAGAGAGGCCCAAAATCCCCTTATGGAACATGTAGGGGGTGACAACCCTTGTAACACCCCGTATCCGATGCCGAAATAGGGTACGAGGCATTACCGGACTTAGACTTAAACAAAAATTCAAAATCGAGACATGAATTTCCACTCTAATTTAAAAATTTTCAAAATTATTCATATCGTCCCTTAAACGAGCCTACGAGGCCCAAAACATGCATTAGGAGTGGTTCAGGACTAATCCAAGAACTTTAGAAAATTTCCCTACACTTAGAATTTTTTTTCACCAAAACAGGGGTCACACGCCCATGTGGCTTGGGACACGCCCATGTGGGTAGGCCGTGTAACGCCCCATACCCGAGACCGTCGCCGGAGTCGAACACGAGGTGTTAATAGACTTAATTCATTACTTAAACAGTTCAAACAATTTATTTTTAAAATTTTCAGTCAAGCTAACAATCTGCGTCATAGTCGCTTAAAAATTCATATATCGAGTTACAAAACTAAAAATCCAATTATGTAAATTTTTCCTGAAACTAGACTCATATATCTATCTACTAATTTTTTTCTAGAATTTTTGGTTTGGCCAATTAGTACAGTTTATTAGTTAAAGCCTCCCCTGTTTCAGAGTTTGACTGCTCTGACCTCTGTGTATTACGAATCAGATATCTCCCTGTATAGAGTTTCAATGACTATGCCGTTTCTTTCTAATAAAACTAGACTAAATAAGGAATCTGTACATATAAATCATGACTTCTAATCATTTTTGAAAAATTTATGGTGAATTTCCAAAATCATAATAGGGGATCCAGAAATTGCACTGGCCCTGTTTCCCAAAAATTTAAACATCTCATAAAATATAACTCATATACCTGTTTTGTTCCGTCCATATGAAAATAGACTCATAATTCTTCAATTCCATATATTATTCATCATCTAATTGTATCTCTACTATTTTTAGTGATTTTTCAAACTCACGTCACTGCTGCTGTCTGAATCTATTTTATGGTAAATTTTACCTATTTCATGGTTTCCATGGATTAGCTAGCAATTTGACATACATAACACCAAATATGATCATGATTAGCCATTCCAATGGCTAATCATTACCAAGCATTTCCATACCACTCAATAACCATATCATAAGACCATATATACAAAATGATTATAATGCTATACATGCCATACTCAAAATACACAAGCCATTATGCCAAGATGGTATACGGATAGTGTGAGCGAGCCTCCGACCGTTCCCGATTTCCGAGCTGGCTTGTCAAAACTACAAGGAATGAAAAGGAGGGAGTAAGCATAAATTCTTAGTAAGTTCACATGCAAATAGCAAGTAACATAACTATATAAGCAAACATAAAACATCATTTGCATAATCATCACCGAGACATTCATATCACATTTTCTAAATATCATTCATCATCTTACGATCTTACCGTTGTTATATCTATTTCTAACCCGAGGGTTAAGAACATACCTGTCTAAAGTGTCCATTTCACAACACTTACCAATACGTCCCTTTCATCTCGAGTATTCCTCCGCTTGAGTAGAATTTTACCCGTTGAACACATCGGAATATAATTCGGATACATAGAAAGTTTGCACATAAGTGCCACATATGTAGCCAAGCTACTATGTAACCCGCCCATAAGCGAACTCGGACTCAACTCAATGAGCTCGGGCGTTCGCATCCATAAGTGAACTCGGACTCAACTCAACGAGCTCGGATGCCTAGTTACATCTCTCGAACTCGGACTTAACTCAACGAGTTCGGACATTCGCATCCATAAGTGAACTCGGACTCAACTCAACGAGTTTGGATGCTCAACCATCCTAGTGACATGTCACTTGTATCCTAATCTATTCCTAAGGTTCAAACGGGCTTTTTCCCTCGATCTCACATTTGCCGTCTTCCATGGAATATCGGAACCGATACTCGGTAGCAATTCATATTTATCAAGTAGTAAACATAATTTGCATATTACTCAACATTAACCACAAAGCATAATATTTCACGATAAAAAAAATCAGCATATCATATAATTAACATTAATAACTTAAAAATAGCAATTATGCTACATTATTTACACATGAGCTTACCTCGTATGCGAAAATGGCTACTTTTACCATTTCGTCCACAACTTGGTATTTTTCCATTTTAGCCCGAATTTCAGTTTTCCTTGCTCTATCATTTAAAATATAGTCTAATTAGGACTCACATTATTCAAATTGACCCAAAATCATATTTTGGAAAAATTACAATTTTGCCCCTAAACTTTTGCATATTTACACTTTTACCCCAAAGCTCGTAAATTAAACTTCAGCCTATTTTCTTATGTTTTATGACATGCTGATCATTTTTCCCTTCTATGGCAACATCAAATTCTCACTCTAACATGTACTTATGACTATTAGGTATTTTTACCGATTAAGCCCTTTTGCTCGTTTTCACTTAAAACCGAGTAGCACAAGTTGTCTAACATAATTTAAAACCTCATATTCTATCATAAAACACCAAAATACACAAATTTCACCTATGGGTATTTTTCCAAATATAAACCCTAGGTTAAATTATTGCTAGCATAAGCTTAATCGAGCTACCGGGACTCCAAAAACGTAAAAATCATTAAAAACGAGGCTAGAACGGACTTACAATCGAGCTTGGAAGCTTGAAAAACCCTAGCCATGGTTTCTCCTTGCTATATTCGGCCATGGGGTTGAAGATGAGCAAAATTGGCTTTTAATTTTGTATTTTAATTCATTTTACCCCTAAATGACCAAAATGCCCTTACTACTAAACTTTCCAAAAATTCCATCCATGTCCAATTTTTGTCCATAGACTTAGAAATTGGTAAAATTTCTATTTAAGACCTCCTAATTAATATTTGAAAACAATTTCATACTAGAAACTTCTAGAATGCAAGTTTTACAAATTATTCGATTTAGTCCCTAATTTCAATTTAAGCACTTTATGCATAAAATTTCTTCACAAAATTTTCACACAATCATGCAATCATATCATAGACCTCAAAATAATCATAAAATAATTATTTCTATCTCGGATTTTGTGGTCACGAAACCACTATTCTGACTAGGCCCAAAATCAGGATATTACAACTCTCCCCCCCTTTAGGGATTTTCGTCCCCGAAAATCTTACTAGAAAAGTGGTCTTCACTTTTAATCTCATATTCGGTGCCAAAGAACTTTCACTTAGACTGTACCTCCAATACATCTCTTTAATTTCTCATATGATCTGAAAGCTTACAGTCTCAACTCTCAACTGTTCTTAAATTTTCAACCCTTCTCAGTTTCCCATGATATCATGACATAAAACTCGAATCTTAACTTGATTAATGGAGACCGGAATTCTAAGAAATCCAACAATCAAAGAGACCTAAAATTCCATGAATCTGATGAGTAGGATTTCATTCAATACATATATGATTTATAGATCTCGCTAAACATTTAACAATAGGATACATCACATTTTCCTCTTTCTGCTATGGAATTAATTCTGATATGGCCTCAAGAATAATCCTTCTCATTTCCATCCTAATATCAACACTGACAATGATAATTTTGATAGATTCCAATGCTCGGCTTTAACCCCTTTAACAACTCCGATTTTATGTAACATCGAATGCTCTAAACTATCACATTACCTCACTGTCTTGAAACACATCACAATTCATACAACAGTACATTACTGAAAGTCAGGAAGTCTTTGCTCAATGTAGACTAGTCTAGTTCAGACGCTTCGGTTACCAATATTCTCATCTATCCGAACTCTGTCAACATGTAATAAACTTTTCAGCAAGACGAAAACCTTATCATTCGTAGTGACTTTAACTAATATCCAACTATTTCTAATAAATATACACTTCTCGTTCAGACTATTTACTCTTTTATTTGTACAAAATGAAATTCTATTATCAGACTTGAGAAAAATAATCCTGACATAATTGTCACATGAAATCTTTCAAATAAATAATTCACCATACCGACTGAAACTCGCGCTTTTATCACCTATGCCTTTACTGATGTCAAATCCTTACACAGAAATTAGAAAAATCCCAATACTAAAATTACCACATTACCAAGATCAAATTAGAAGTATAGTCATATTTGACATGATTATCACGAGCTGAAGAACCCACTTCGAACATGAGTCGTAATTGACAAATTATGGAAGAAAGATAACAAGAAAACTGAATAAATAAATCCAAGATAGAGAAATCCAGGATAAAGAAATCCAGAATAAAGAAACCCAAGATACGATACTATGCCGGAGAATCGAAAACCAAACTCATAGAGAAAATACAGAATACCCCGATAATTCTTCAAAGAAAGAAAGTCCAAAAGAAAACATCATTTAATCCCACTGGAATCAAAGATAACAAGAACAATATATCTTCCCATACATATATATCAGATGAAGCATCAAGTAGAAGAAACAGAATCATAATATCATATGTATTCTCTCATCAATTCTTATAAGACGAAATGAAATAGAATACCCGATGAAATAGAGCAATATAAATTATAAACCAGTCAGACTACCAATGCTTTCATCCAACACCAGAATTAAAAGACATTCCCATATAACAAGAATTTCTTCAGAAGATCAATAGCCATAGAAATATTTCTGAGAACGGGTAAACACATAGAACATCTCAAAAAAGACTGCTAAATCTGTCCAGTCATAACTGTCACACTCAGATAGTTCACATTTCAAATATCATTTCCCTAACTAATTCTGCCGTCACAAATTTCATATTAAACCATTCACTAAAGAAGGCCAGTTCTGAATAAATTTCAATTTACACTTTTCTCGACCTTGCACCTGAGTAATTCGATTTACCAAAGAGAATTCCTTCTCTAACTGGGACAGTGCATAATTCCAATAATCTTTATATCAATCTGATACTTTACTGGCTCTGACTTTACTTATCAGCTCATTTTCAATCTCTGATCATACTTATAATTATTCTATCACTGAACTCTTTGGGTTCTCAACCGGAAACTTATTCAATACAAATCTCATGAAATTCCATTATAAGTACCACTTTGCTAAGGGGGAGGGGTTGTAGGACCTCTGACTCGACTTTCTTATACATACACATATGACACAACTCCCATCATCATAGCAGCATCATCAAAATCATGTCATTCATTCATGTTGGCTTACACCAATTTTCCTATTGTCCCATTTAGACAATATACTTATGCATACATTCTATGTTTTCTAGATAGCTTTACTTATCCATTCATTTAATTAATTTAATTCATGCTCATGACATTATATAAGGCCAAACAAACATAAATATTTGCATCACAATCACAACTTTCATTTCGTGCATCATCGTGTACATATCATTACAATCATATAATTCAGTCCAACAATTTAACATATATAAGTTCATTTCATTATAATCCTTTATCTCATAAAAATTGTATATCATTAACATTCATCAACATTCAACGTCCAATCAAGACAAGGACATTTTCATTCGTATTATGATATTATGACCTTTATTCATACCTCTACTACTTTCTATTTATTCCGTTCATCTTATCAAGTAAGCCACATACACTACATCATATGGGCATTAAGCAAATATGAATATTTATCACATATGTATCATAAACCTTTATTCATACTTTTCTGAACCGAGACTTATCATCATCATAATTTTACTCAAATACCTTCACATAACATTGAACATGGTCGGCACAGCTCGGTTGGAGAGTACCCTGTCTAAACAAGACGGTACTCATACGCGTCGGAAGACATCACACTATCACAGATCAGTGGCATGTATAGCTAAACTTTTACACATGCTAGTTTAGTCCGAGAACTGACTAAACCTGCTCTGATACCACTAAATGTAACGCCCCATACCCGAGACCGTCACCGGAGTCGAACACGAGGTGTTAATAGACTTAATTCATTACTTAAACAGTTCAAACAATTTATTTTTAAAATTTTCAGTCAAGCTAACAATCTGCGTCATAGTCGCTAAAAAATTCATATCTCGAGTTACGAAACTCAAAATCCAATTCCGTAAATTTTTCCTGAAACTAGACTCATATATATATCTACGAATTTTTTTATAGAATTTTTAGTTTGGCCAATTAGTACAGTTTATTAGTTAAAGTCTCCCTGTTTCAGAGTTTGACTGGTCTGACCTCTATGTATTACGAATCAGATATCTCCCTGTACAGAGTTTCAATAACTATGCCGTTTCTTTCTAATAAAACTAGACTAAATAAGGAATCTGTACATATAAATCATGACTTCTAATTATTTTTGAAAAATTTATGGTGAATTTCCAAAATCATAATAGGGGATCCAGAAATTGCACTGGCCCTGTTTCACAAAAATTTAAACATCTCATAAAATATAACTCATATACCTGTTTTGTTCCATCCATATGAAAATAGACTCATAATTATTCAATTCCATATATTATTCATCATCTAATTGTATCTCTACTATTTTTAGTGATTTTTCAAACTCACGTCACTGCTGCTGTCTGAATCTATTTTATGGTAAATTTTACCTATTTCATGGTTTCCATGGATTAGCTAGCAATTTGACATACATAACACCAAATATGATCATGATTAGCCATTCCAATGGCTAATCATTACCAAGCATTTCCATACCACTCAATAACCATATCATAAGACCATATATACAAAATGATTATAATGCTATATATGCCATACTCAAAATATACAAGCCATTATGCCAAGATGGTATACGGATAGTGTGAGCGAGCCTCCGACCGTTCCTGATTTCCGAGCTGGCTTGTCAAAACTACAAGGAATGAAAAGGAGGGAGTAAGCATAAATTCTTAGTAAGTTCACATGCAAATAGCAAGTAACATAACTATATAAGCAAACATAAAACATCATTTGCATAATCATCACCGAGACATTCATATCACATTTTCTAAATATCATTCATCATCTTACGATCTTACCGTTGTTGTATCTATTTCCAACCCGAGGGTTAAGAACATACCTGTCTAAAGTGTCCATTTCACAACACTTACCAATACGTCCCTTTCATCTCGAGTATTCCTCCGCTTGAGTAGAATTTTACCCGTTGAACACATCGAAATATAATTCGGATACATGGAAAGTTTGCACATAAGTGCCACATATGTAGCCAAGCTACTATGTAACCCGCCCATAAGCGAACTCAGACTCAACTCAACGAGCTCGGATGCCTAGTTACACCTCTCGAACTCAGACTCAACTCAACGAGTTCGAACATTCGCATCCATAAGTGAACTCGGACTCAACTCAACGAGTTTGGATGCTCAACCATCCTAGTGACATGTCACTTGTATCCTAATCTATTCCTAAGGTTCAAACGGGCTTTTTCCCTCGATCTCACATTTGCCGTCTTCCATGGAATATCGGAATCGATACTCGGTAGCAATTCATATTTATCAAGTAGTAAACATAATTTGCATATTACTCAACATTAACCACAAAGCATAATATTTCACGATAAAAAAAATCAGCATATCATATAATTAACATCAATAACTTAAAAATAACAATTATGCTACATTATTTACACATGAACTTACCTCGTATGCGAAAATGGCTACTTTTACCATTTCGTCCACAACTTGGTATTTTTCCATTTTAGCCTGAATTTCAGTTTTCCTTGCTCTATCATTTAAAATATAGTTTAATTAGGACTCACATTATTCAAATTGACCCAAAATCATATTTTGGAAAAATTACAATTTTGCCCCTAAACTTTTGCATATTTACACTTTTACCCCAAAGCTCGTAAATTAAACTTCAGCCTATTTTCTTATGTTTTATGACATGCTGATCATTTTTCCCTTCTATAGAAATATCAAATTCTCAGTCTAACATGTACTTATGACTATCAGGTATTTTTACTGATTAAGCCCTTTTGCTCGTTTTCACTTAAAACCGAGTAGCACAAGTTGTCTAACATAATTTAAAACCTCATATTCTATCATAAAACACCAAAATACACAAATTTCACCTATGGGTATTTTTCCAAATATAAATCCTAGGTTAAATTATTGCTAGCATAAGCTTAATCGAGCTACCGGGACTCTAAAAACGTAAAAATCATTAAAAACGAGGCTAGAACGGACTTACAATCGAGCTTGGAAGCTTGAAAAACCCTAGCCATGGTTTCTCCTTGCTATATTCGGCCATGGGGTTGAAGATGAGCAAAATTGGCTTTTAATTTTGTATTTTAATTCATTTTACCCCTAAATGACCAAAATGCCCTTACTACTAAACTTTCCAAAAATTCCATCTATGTCCAATTTTTGTCCATAGACTTAGAAATTGGTAAAATTTCTATTTAAGACCTCCTAATTAATATTTGAAAACAATTTCATACTAGAAACTTCTAGAATGCAAGTTTTACAAATTATTCAATTTAGTCCCTAATTTCAATTTAAGCACTTTATGCATAAAATTTCTTCACAAAATTTTCACACAATCATGCAATCATATCATAGACCTCAAAATAATCATAAAATAATTATTTCTATCTCGGATTTTGTGGTCACGAAACCACTATTCCGACTAGGCCCAAAATCAGGATATTACAGGCCGTGTGATTAAACACGCCCGTGTGCCTAACCCGTGCAACTCTTTGTTTATGACGTCATCAACAAATTGAAATCACACGACCAAGTCACACACCCATGTTCTTAGGCCGTGTAGGTGATTTAATTTTATAATTTTTCATAAAATATATGCAGACTTTACACGCCCTCGGCACACGCTCATGACCCTAGGTCGTGCCCGTCACATGGCTGAGACACATGGCCGTGTCTCTGCCCGTATGCCCAATTTAAAACTAAAATTCAAGATGCAGGGGGCACACGGCAGGATCACACACCCATGGGGCAAGCCGTGTGTCACACATGGCCTAGACACACCCGTGTGGAAAAAAATAAGGCTATTTACTAAGCCATTTTCCCACCCTTACTTGCACTAACCTACACAACAACAAGCAACACAAATCCAAGTATATACATACAACCAATTCA
The DNA here is from genome assembly GCF_007990345.1 of Gossypium hirsutum. Lineage (NCBI taxonomy): Eukaryota > Viridiplantae > Streptophyta > Magnoliopsida > Malvales > Malvaceae > Gossypium > Gossypium hirsutum. Next base: position 39,001,431 of record NC_053431.1, on the reverse strand, counting down.
GCCACAACCAAGTCATCCACACATCAATTACATGCTATTTCCTATCTCATACAACATCTTATACGTATCATCTTAAATCATGCAAAATCCACATTCATGAAATACATATTCATATTCATATGTCCTTAACCAATATTAGCCAATTTCAATGGCCATTTACAAAATGAATCATCAACCATTATAAGCCAACACATTTGGCCAAATCGAATATGACACATAAAAAAATTACCAAGTCTCTATACATGCCATAACTCAAAATAATGTAATCATAAGTACCCAAAATGATAATTTGATAGTGTGAATGGATTTCTGACCATCTTCGATCCCCGAGCTAGCTTCGTGATACTATAAGATAAGGGAAAAAGAAAGGGGAGTAAGCTTTAAAGCTTAGTAAGTTCCTATGCAAATAATAGGCATCATAAACACACTTTAGCATATACTTAACATGCAGTAAATTAACATAAATGTTATTGTAAATTTCATAATCAAGCTTAGCATAGATGTTTTAATACCTTAACATCATAACCTACTCAATCAAACCATACTATAGGTTCATCACATATCGAGCTCATTAAGCATGAGTTTTATGTACATACCTGTACCAAACTTGCAACTTACCATAATCTTTCACAACATACCATAATCTTTCACAACTTAAAATTTTCCGTTAAGTTTCCCGTTGAACCACTTGGAATACTAAAGGATACTGGGGAAATCTCACACACATAGTATCATACCAATGCCATATCCCAGATATGGTCTTACATGGGATCTCATATCGATGCCAATAGCCTAGCTATGGTCTTACACAAAATCTCATATCAATGCCATATCCCAGATATGGTCTTACACGTAATCTCAACTAACCCCAATGTCATGAAATTTGTATCCTAACTATTCTTAAGGTTCAACCGGGATTTTCTCGCTTGTCGAACTTTTTCAAATTCATTCAAAGAGTTAATCGTTAAACACCTTATTCTTTCACCGATCAAGGTCCGAACTTTGTTTTTTTTATCTATAATAAAAAATTAACTTATTTAATATTCACATTACTCAAATCAGTCCAAACATCACATAATAACAAAATTACCTTTTTGTCCCTAAAGTTTCATATTTTTACAAATTAGTCCCTAGGCTCATAAAATGAAATGTATTCAATTTCTTTGTTACCTAAGACTAGCCAAACCATATACATGCTCATATCAGCTCACATTTTTCGTCAAATAAGATTTTTACTACCCATTTTACATCTTTTTACAAATAAGTCCTTTTTATACATTTTCACTAAAAATCACTTAGTAAAAGTTGTTTATCACACCTTAAACTTACAATATATTCTATCAAATATCAAAATACATGCATGTCCCACATGGGTAAATTTTTAAACATGAACCCTACTTCAAAACAATGGTAGAAATAGAAAGATCAAGTGATAACGGCTTCAAAAACATAAAGAGCATTAAAAACGGGGCTAGGATGTACTTACAATCAAGTTTGAAAGTTGAAGAAAACCCTAGCTATGGTTTCTTGAGAATTTCGGCCAAGGTAGAAGAAGATGGACACAATTTTGGCATTTTATTTTCCCTTTTTATTCTTTTATTAACCAAATGACCAAAATGCCCTTTTCTCAAAACACAAAAATTCTCTTAGCCCATGTCTATTTTTGTCCAACTTAAAATAAAATGGTCTAATTACCATCTAAGGACCTTCAATTTACAATTTCATAGTAATTGACACCTCTAGCATGTAGAACTCAACTTTTGCCCTTTTTACAATTTAGTCCTTTTTGCTAAATTGAGTGCCCAAACGTCAAAAATTTTGAACGAAATTTTCACGAAATTATTCCGTGAAATTTTAGACCATAAAAATGTAATAAAAATAAATTTTTCTATGTCGAATTTGTGGTCCCGAAACTACTGTTCCGACTAGCCCCAAATTTGGGCTATTACAACCCTAGTAGGAATATAATGGGATGCCGTCCACCCACTACTCTAAGTAGAAATTTATTTTTTTATTTGAAATAAACCTTTCTAATTCAATAAGGGTTCTACCTTCTCTCCCTATAAATAGATTGCATCAGTAGGGCTATTTAACAGAACTTTAAGATATTATTACTCTGCCGAAAAATAAAGAGAATTCATTCTCAACTATTAAATATATTTTTTCTAAATAACAATTCTGCCGGTTTGAAGAGAGAGTTTTCCTTTTCACTCCAAAATAAAAGAATTGTTTTTTAGTTCTCTATGTTGATTCAATTGGTTCGAGCCCTCACTCGAAATAATTCCTTGTACAAGAATAGTGGAAAATATCATTTGGTTGAAATCCAGGAATGACAAGGATTCATTTATTCAAAAACACAAATACGATTTTGATTTTAGGGTTTATTGTTATACATATAAAAAATCGGATCAATTTTCAAAATTTTGATTTTTCACTGCACAAGAAAACAAATTTTCAAATTGGATTTTTTCTAATCCATCTCTTCGTCATCCTCATATGCTTCCTTTTCCTCTCTTTCTTCTTCTTCCTCATCGCTGCTGGCGGATGTATTGCTTGCCCATTTAGGACACTGTAGGCCCTCTATCCTGTGACTCATCGCAAATAGATCAATGAATGGTTTCATCGTCTCGAGCAGTCGAGTTTTGTAGCGCACCCCGTTGAAAATTTACGTTGCCACTATGTACCTTCGTCGACTTTCTTCGTTGTGGTTTTCTTCTTTAGGGTCACAGGCAATTCCATTCTGTGCTTGCGCCTCTGATTCCATTCCTGAATTTGTTTCTACTGTAGCTCATGGAACTGAAGCATTATGGTATAGCCTATAATACTCTATGTAGGGCGGTGAAACTGCTCAGTCAGGTTCATTTTTACCCCTTCTTACGATAGATCCGTAATAAGATGAGGAAATTAGATGCCGACTTTACTTCCCCCAACACATTTCTTCATCTCTCAATTGATCCATATGCTAAGATAGACCCGCTTCCACTGTAAAATTGCCAACAACAAAATATGTAACACCCCTTACCCGTACCCGAGGCCGGGATAAGGTACGAGGCGTTATCGAACAAACATACAAACATTAAACTAAAATACGGGCCATAAAATTTCATTCATATTTCAAAACGTTCATTCACTTACACATAGTCCCTTATTTGAGTTTACGAAGCCCAAAACATACTTTAGAAAGGGTTCGGGACTAAACTGAGAACTTACGAAAATCTTGGAAATTTCATGCTTTAAGGATCCACACGCCTGTGTCCCAAAGTCGTGTTCCATACACGGATGAGACACATGGTCGTGTCTCTGCCTGTGTGGAATATACCTAGGCTATTTTCCAAGCTTTGGTCAGCCTTAATCTCTTATTCACTTATACAAAATCAAAAGCATATAACATAGTATTCATTTAATGATTAAATATTCTCAATTAAACCACAAACATAGCATTTGTATGTCATTATACATGTGTCTCTCATACTCATTTTACCTTGTTTATTATAGTACCACTTATAAATTTATACCAAGATTATCATCTTACCTAATATCTTCAGCTTAATCATCAAGCATTCATATTTAAAACTAGATCATATCTTTATAAAATACCACAATTCAGATGCGCAAAATAACATGTTTGCCTGAAACATTTCAATTCAACTCTATACCCAACAAGCATTACATTGAGACTAGTCATATATATATACATGTCATGATACATTTCATTCTCTTTCTGTTTTCTTATAAACACATATCATTTATTTCATTATATCAATATTTCATATACCATATTTTCCATGTATTCCACATATATTTATTTTCCTCCTCCTCCTCTCCATTCCACATCCTTAATGTATATAGCATTCCTGTAAGTACGATTTCACAATTTACTAATAAATGCTCACATCAAACCGTCCACACGAGTCATACTCACGTATTTATAATTCGAGCTACAGAGCTCCAAATTAAGATCCGTAAATTTCCCTTGAGACTAGACTCACATATATTTCTACCATAAAATTTTCATAATTTTCGGTTCATCCAATTAGTACAGTTTAATCATTAAAATTTCCCCTGTTTCACTTTCTGACAGTTCTGACCTCTCTTCACTAAAAATTAATTATCTCAGAGTACAGAACTCGGATAATGCTCTTATTGATTTATCCTAAAAATAGACTCATTAGGGATTTTAAAAATATAATTTTAAGCCTCTAATTATTTTTATCCAAATTTTTGGGATTTTCCAAAGTCAAAAAAGGGGATCACATAATCATTCTGCACCAGTCTCACAAAAACATAAATATCTCAAAATATAGAACTCTTTTTCTTTCTCTATTTCTTTTATATGAAAATAGACTCATTAAGCTTTAATTTGATATCTCATTCAGTCTCTGATTAAATTTATACTATGTTTGGTGATTTTTAAAAATCACATCACTGCTACTGTCCAAAACAGTTTTATTGCTAATTCACTCTTTCACACTTTCTTTGTATTAACCTCATTTTAACATACATATCACAAATCATTTTCACCACATTTCATACATCACAAGTATAGGCCCATGATCACAAGGTCACCATGAGATCATCCTCATGTATAACTTGTTTATAACCTTACCACATCCTAGTCACTTAATGAACACATCATTCACATAACCAAGTTCCTGCACTTATTCATCACAAAACTCACAAAGCAATACATAGAGAGTCTCCCGTTGAACACTTCGGATCAATCCTCGATACTTGGTGGTTTCAGCACATAGCTCCATCCATCATATAGTTTGGCTCTCTTGTACACATGGTGAACACTCAGTACCACCCATGTGACCTAGCCAATTTATCTCATAGCTCTCTTGTCTACATGGGGTCCTTCACCTAGAACCACGCATGCGACCTAGCTACATATATCCTGTAGCTCTCTTGTCTACATGGTGTACACATAGTATCACCCATGCGACCTAGCTACATCATAATGTCTTGTAGCTCTCTTGTACACATGATGTGCACTCAGCACCATACATGTGACCTAGCTATGTTCCATCTATATTATTCAATCTTTCCGAATGTTCAACCAGGATTTCTCTCTCTTTTCCAACAATTTCACCAATCAAGTAATTATCCACAAACATATTTCCAATATTATTATAAAATATCATAATACAAGTAATATTGATGTATTACTTACATATAAACTTACATCTCATTTAATATCAAGGCAATAACATTAAATTACACATTGCCTTATTAAAAATCATATGAACTTACAATTTCCCATAATATCCATAATCATAGAAATCACATTTATGTATGATAATTCAATACACTTCATGTACCATAGACATATTTTTAAATCAATTCATAAACTTTGCACCATAATCATTTAATTTAATATAATTCAATTAATTCACTAAATTTAACTTTCAAATATAAATTACAGCATTATTGCTGTATTATTATCATACCAACTTACATACTTTCAACACCTCAGAAATCATAATGAATATATCAATTTTACATTGAAACATGCATAAATTAATGCTTATTATACATATGAACTTACCTCGATACTAAAACGGCTATTTTATCAACTTTCCCAATTTTTGATTTTTCTCTCATTCTAGGTTCAAATCTCATTTTCTGGGATCTAAAACATCATATTTTACTTATTTAATTAATGTACTATTCAAAATAGTCCTTAACTCAAACTTTGGAAAAATTACAATTTTGCCCCTAAACTTTTGCATATTTACACTTTTGCCCCTAGGCTTAGGAATTAAACTTCATCCCTTATTCTTATGTTTTATGACATGCTGGTCACTTTTCCCTTCTATAGCAACATCAAATTCTCACTCTAGCATATACTTATGACTATTAGGTATTTTTACCGATTAAGCCCTTTTACTCGTTTTCACTCAAAACCGAGTAGCACAACTTGTCTAACATAATTTAAAACCTCATATGCTATTATTAAATAGAAAAATAAACACATTTCACCTATGGGTATTTTTCCAAATATGAACCTTAGCTTAAATTATTGCTAGAATAAGCTTAATCAAAGTACCGGGATTCCAAAAACGTAAAGAACTTGAAAAACGGGGTTATAACGGACTTACTATTGAGCTTGGAAAGCTTGAAATCCCTAGCCATGGCTTCCCCCATGCTAATTTCGGCCTCCATGAGAAAGATGAGTCAATTTTGGCTTTATTTTCCCTTTTTATTTCTTTTAATTACCAAATGACCAAAATTCCCTTCCTTACTAAACTTTCAAAAATTCCATCCATGTCCAATTTTTGTCCATCACTTAGAAATTGGTAAAATTTCTATTTAAGATCTCTTAATTAATATTTCAAAGCAATTTCATACTAGAAACTTCTAGAATGCAAGTTTTGCAACTTAATCAATTTAGTCCCTAACTTCAAATTGAGCACTTTATGCATAGAATTTCTTCACGAAATTTTCACACAATCATGAAATCATATCATAGACCTCAAAATAATCATAAAATAATTATTTCTATCTTGGATTTTGTGGTCCCGAAACCTCTGTTCCAACTAGACCCAATTTTGGGCTATTACAAAATAGCTTAAAAAATATTAATTGTGTTAGTGTTGAGCACAGGACTAATACGAGTCGAGATAAATGGCATCCATATTTTTGCTAACGGGAACATTATTGCTTGACTAAATGATATGGAAATTTTTTTTACTGTTCCCGCTTCCATTCCCATCTACCTTTCTTTTGCTAGGCAAGAAGGGTGCCATGTCGACATTTTTATAAAATTTTAAATCCATCATTTCAATGTCATCTTGTTGATACCATAGAATGCCATAGTGCTCGCTAATAGAACTCGGGGAAATGTCAATCTCTAGTCCTCAAACTGATTCGCAGTTTCCACTGTAAACTTTTAAATTTGCATAAAACTCAAGAATAATAGGGATAACCACGATTAATTTTGGGACTAGACCAAAATAAAAAAACCTATGGTAACGAACTAAGTCCCAAATCTCATTACAAAGAGGGTTGGGTCGAAACCATATTTAAGAATGAACGTTTGCCCTTGGGTTGACATAAAATAATTTTCAACCTTTTTATTTGTAAATCATTCCAAAATCACCACCGTTGGCAGTATTTTACTAACATCACTATTCAATTAAGCTATTTAACAAATAATAAACTAACCAACCAACCAAAAACCAAATCAACAATGCAATACTAAAAAATGAAAATAACAAAAATAAAAAAATAAAAATTTAAAAAAAATAAATGAAAAGGAATTTTAAACCGTAAGCGACGACAAAGCGGTTGGAGGTGATGTAGCACCGTTGTTCCAAGGCAAGGAGAAGGAAAACTTGCAAATAAGAATGAAAAGAAGAAAAAAAATAACACCAAATAGGCAGATTTATGAGAAGAGTAGATGAAGATTAAAAAGGAAAATGGAGGAGAAGATGAAGAGGGAGAGTAGTGTTTTTGGGGTGTCTAGAGTATAATAAATGAAAAGGATTGGGTTTTATGGGTGTTTGGAGGCTTAAAAGTCACCGAAACATGTGGATCGCAATACTCGAAACAAGTGTTTTCCCTCACTCAACATATGTATCGTGATACCCCTGTAATTTTGTACTTCCTATTTTGAAATTGCTTTGGGTATCATAATACCAGTGTAACTTTACCAAATTTTTTATTTTTGAAACTACCAAGGATATCGTCATACCAAGGGAATGATATTGCAATATCTAGAAATTTTTTGGCCTTTCCACTAGGCTTTCAAGGGTATTGCGATATTCCTCCTTGGATATCGCAATACCATTGGAAAAGTGCCCCTAAAACATACAAAATTGTCATCTAACCTCCCAATTATTCAAAATCTACCCTACCAAGTCCAAAAGTTATACATGCTCAAATTTAAACCCAAACTAAACAAGGAAAACAAATGGAGTCCGTGATCAGATCATTCAAATATTTACCAATTTAGTTTGAATTGCCTTCTTGACAAAAATACAAATTAACTTCGGGGTGATCGGCTACACCTCTGAAGTGGTACTGATGTGGTTTGATTGATACTTTAATTCACCTATTGTCATCATCCGAGTAAGGCTACTCAAATATTGCCATGGCTTAGTGAATTTCTTTCATTTTCAGATCCTTTTCTGTATTGAGCTAAAACCTGCAAGTTCTCACCATTTCACAATAGCTACAAGATAAGCTGCAAGGTATCATCTCAATCACTTAACACTTGTACCCTTGGAAGAGTGATGTATCCTTAGAACTAAGTTTGGGGTTAAAACACTTAAAGATTTTGACCTCCCCACCTATTTCCATCGTCGACTCCCCTTTTCTAACATCTATAGTCTCCCTAGAGGCTGCCAAAAATGGCCTTCCTAGTAGGATAGGAATCTCTAGGCCTTTTTTAAAGTTTAACAGGAGAAAGTCCACTGGGAGGATGAGTTTCCTAACTCTAACTAATACATCCTGAAGGACTCCTTTGTGAAAAATTAAAGAATGATCAACAAGTTACAAAGCCATTGATGTCTTGCTAAGGTCTCCTAATCTTAACCTTTGATAGATTGATAATGGCATGAGGTTGATACTAGCCCCTAAATCACAAAGGGCTTTCTCGAATTTACTCCTTATGTAATAGCCCGTTTTTGGGTCAAATCAGAACAGTGATTTTGGGACAACAAATCCAAAGTAGAAATATTTATTTTATTATTTTTTAAGGTCTACATCATGAAAGAATAATTGTGTGAAAATTTTGTTAAGAAATTTTATCGATGAAGTACTCAATTTGACTAGAAGGACTAAATTGCAATAGGTGAAAAATTTGATTTCTATAGGCTAAAGGTAGTAAATTGTTATGAAATTCTAAATTAGAGGTCTTCAAATGGTAATTAGACCATTATACTTTAGGATGGACAAAAATGGACACGGAGTAGGTAAAATTTCAAAGTTTAAGTGAGAGGTCAATAGGTAAATTAGTAAATAAAGCCAAAATAACTAAATAAAAGATGTCATCTTCTTCAATTTCATCCCCATAGCCAAAAATTAGAAGAGAAGACATAGCTAGGGCTTGGCCAAGCTTTCAAGCTCGATTACAAGTTCATTCTTGTCCCGTTTTTAATGATTTTTATATTTTTGAGATCGTTGTAACTTAATTTAGCTATTTCAAGAAAAAAGAAAGATGCTGTATGGGTCGTTATTGACAGATTGAAGAAATTAGCTCATTTTATTCCAGCACGTACCGATTATTCACTTGATAAACTAGCTGAATTGTACATTGCTGAAATTGTTAGATTGCACGGGGTGCCTACTTCTATTATTCCGAATAGAGATCCGAGGTTCACGTCGCGGTTTTAGAGGAAATTACAAGAAGCGTTGGGTACGAAGTTGAATTTTAGTACCATATTCCATCCACAAACCAACGGTCAATCTGAGAGAGTGATTCAAATTCTTGAAGATATGCTTCACTGTTGTGTTTTAGAATTCGAAAGTAGTTGGGAGAGATATATACCGTTGGTCAAATTTGCTTTTAACAACAGTTATCAATCGAGTATAAAGATGACACTGTATGAAGCATTGTATGGCCGCAAGTACCGAACTCAGTTGTACTGGATTGAACTTAGTCAAAAACAGATTCACGGGGTTGATTTGGTCAGAGAAACCGAAGAGAAAGTAAAAGTAATTCGTAATTGTTTGAAAGCATCTTTGGATCGACATAAATCGTACGCAAATTTGAAACGAAAGAATATCAAATTTCAGGTTGGTGATAAAGTATTACTAACAGTGTTTTCGTGGAAGAAAATTCTTAGATTTGGTCGCAAAGGAAAGTTGAGTCCGCATTTCATTGGGCCATATGAGATTATTAAAAGAATAAGGCCAGTGGCATATCGACTAGCTGTGCCGTTGAAGTTGGAAAGAATTCACAACGTGTTTCATGTATCGATGTTGCGACGATATCGATCAAATCCTTTGCATGTAATTTCCCCAACAGAGATTGAGATTTGACCTGATATGACATATGGTGAAGAACCAATCAAAGTGTTAGCTTGAGCGGTTAAATAGTTGAGAAATAAAATCATGGCTCTAGTGAAAGTTTTATGGCAATGACATAGAGCCGAAGAGGCTACGTGGGAACTCGAGGAAGCTATGAGAAAATAGTACCCTAACCTATTTTCTGGTAAGATTTTCGGGGATAAAAATCCCTAAAGGGGGAGAATTATAATAGCTCGTTTTTGCGTCAAATCAAAATAGTGGTTTTGAGACCACAAATTCAAGGTAAAATATTTATTTTATTATTTCTTTAAGGTCTACAGCATGATAGAATAATTGTGTGAAAAATTCGTTAAGAAATTTTATCGATTGAGTACTCAATTTGATTAGAAGGACTAAATTGCAATAGGTGAAAAATTTGAGTTCTATAGGCTAAAGGTAGTAATTTTTATGAAATTTTCTATTAGAGGTCCTCAAATGGAATTGGACCATTATACTTTAGGATGGACAAAAATAGACATGGAGTAGGTAAAATTTCAAAGTTTAAGTGAGGGGTAAATAGGGAAATTGGTAAATAAAGCCAAAATAACTAAATAAAAGATGTCATCTTCTTCAATATCATCCCCATATCCGAAAATTAGAAGAGGAGACATAGCTAGGGTTTGGCCAAGCTTTCAAGCTCGATTGTAGTTCTGTTCTTTTCCCTTTTTTTACGATTTTTATATTTTTGAGATCGTTGGAACTTGATTTAGCTATTTCAAGGACTAATTTGAAAGAAAGTTAAATTTTAAAATTTTACTCATGTTGAATATGCTTTTATTTTGATGTTTGATGGTAGAAAATGCATGTTCGTTGTTAGTTAAATAATGTTTGCAAAGTGATTTTTGATAAAACGTTAAATAGGGACTTATTTGTAAAAGCCTATAAAATGTGTAGAAAAGTGTGAATAAATGAAAAATATGGGCTGTTATGAGTACAGAAAACATTTGGCTAGGCTTGGGTTGTGAAGAAATTGAATGCAATTCATTTTACGAGCCTAGGGACTAAATTGTAAAATGTTGAAAAATTAGGGGCAAAAATGTAAATTTTGCCATAATGTGGTTTTGGGTTGAATTGAATAATGTAATGATTAAATAAGTTAAATGTGGTGTTATAGATAAAGAAAAACGAAGTCCGGGTCTAGATCGGGGAAAAACCAAAGTAATTGACGAATAGATCTCTTTAGCCGTTTTTGTAACCAAGGTAAGTTCGTATGTTAAATAAGCTTTACTTTAAATTTATTTTAAATGCTTTAATTTATGCATGAATTGTGTAATCAACCTTACGGACACATTTGATGACTATTTGTCAAGTGAGAAATCTCAATCGAATTTTAGGAATATATTAGGATACAAGTGACATGTCACTAGGGTTTTATGTTATGTGATCCAGGTGTTGGTCCTGTAAGTCCTACCGATGGCTGAGTATACCGACATATGTTACGGTTACTTAATAGCTTGTGTGAGCAGCACCGAGTAGTTACATCTTGACTGACAGCTTGTGTGAGTAGGCCCGTTTTTGCCTCAAGAGCGAGCATATATGTGATATGAGATAGAGGTAGTAATGGCTACATATGTGGCACCTTGTGTGCAAGGTTTCCCAAGTATCTAAATTTATTATTTCGAGTGGTTCATTGGGTATGACAAGGATGAGAGTGTGTATGAAATTATTTCGAGATGGTACAGGTATGAACTTAAAGCTTATGATTATTAATTCATGATATAGCGATTTTAAGGTAAGTTTGTGATGGTAGTGATTTTTGATTATGAGATTATGGAAAATTACATTGTCTTATGCTATATTACTTGCATGTCAATGTATGGTAACTTTTTCTTATTTCTTTCATACAAGCTTACTAAGCTATATAGCTTACTCCGTTTTAATTTCCATGTTTTATAGTGTCACCAAGCTAGCTCGGATTGGAGATCGTCGAAGTTCGCATCACACTATCAACTGTCATTTTGGGTATCGATGGTCTTAACATTTTGAGAATATGGCATGTATAGGGACTTGGTCATTTTGTCATATGTGTCATTATGAATTTGGCCAAACATATTAGCTTGTAATTGTTAAAGGCTTGATGTGGTGTTGGGCCATGTAACTTGGCTTATTTTGGTTGAATTGGTTGTAAGCTTAAATATATATATTTATATATGCATGCATTTGCAATTATCTCTTGTGTGATGTGGTTTATAATTGTTTGATAAATGGTTGAATGTGGCTTAATGGGCTTGTTGTTGAATGATTAAGATTGGCTCATTAGTATGCTAAGAAAACTAAGTAATATTATGCATGTTATTGGTAGCTATATTGAAACTTGTAGAATGTGAGTTTATATGATTTGGTGTTGAAAATGTGTTGAGTGAGGATAATGAAATGACATGATTCGACATTGTTTTGTGGATGTTTGGTTGCCTAAGTATATCATGATCTATGCCATTGAACTTTTGTGTGTGTAGGTGGAAATGGGGGTGACAAATGGCTTGGTAAATAACATTTATTTTGTCCATATGGGTAGACATACAGGCGTGTGTCTAGACTGTATGTGACACATGGTCTGCTCCATGGGCATGTGTTCTGGCCGTGTGTCCCCTGCACCTTAATTTTTAGAAACAGAATGCTCAAAATTGAGCACACAGGTAGAGACACGGTGTAGGTCTCGGCCGAGTGAGTGACATAGCCTCAAGCACGGGTGTGTGTCCCGACCATGTGAAGCCTGCACATATTTTATGAAAATTTAATTAACCACACGGGCGTGTGACTTGGTTGTGTGACCTCAATTTTTTTATGCTTTGCAAAACAAAGTGTTACATGGGCTAGGGACACAGGCGTGTGTTACCATACAGCCTGCCCACACGGGCGTGTCCCAAACCACACGGGAGTGTGACCCCTGTTCATAGCAAAAATTTTCTAAGTTTTGTAAAACTTTCCTAAGTGCTTAGTTTAGTCCTGAATCACTTCAAAAGCATGTTTTGGGCATCGTAGGCTCGTATTAGGGTCTTCATGATTGAAAACAAATGGTTTTAATTTGGTCAAAAATTTATTACTTGGAGTTGTATGTTTGCTTGCAATGTAAGTCCTGTAATGCCTCGTATCCTGTTCTGACGTTGAATACGGGTAAGGGGTGTTACACCTCATATTTCTGTAAGGATTGTGAAGTTTCTTGGGCCTTTAAGTTTTGGGGGAACTTTTTGGACACAACTACATTACACTCGGCGTTAAGAGCGATTTGCTCTCCTCTCTCGATCTTTCTCCTCTTAGACACGACTTCTTTAAGGAACTTAACACATTTAAACATTTTCTCTAGGAGCTCTAACAATAGGAGATTATCATTCAACACCTTAAACATGTTGAGGAAACTTAGAAATTCCTTACTCTCTTTCTTTCTTTCCTCAAGATGGGTCGAAAATGGTACGGCTACTTAACTCAATGGTACAATAAGCCTATCTTGTGACCTAGATTGTTTGGGGTTCAATTTCATCTTCCACTTTCTCTCCCACCCCATCTCCAACACTAGGGCTGCGAATGCTCTCTTCCTTCTCTACTACCTTTTCTCCATTCAACAGTCTTATAAGGTCTTTAACTAGCGCTCCAGATCTAAGGGTAATGGCCTTAGCATGCTATTTCTGTTCCCTCTTCAAGTTTGGTTCAGTATTAGTCAGGTTTAATTAAACTAATTAACTAACTAATCAACAAGAGGACTAAATCATAAACCATGCAAAGTTATAAAACTATCCAATCAATAACGAGCGATGGTTGGTTGACTTCGATGTGGTTCATTAATCATCCAATTAGGGATCTAAGTTGTTTAAAATACTACCGTAGCTCCATTTTACTTCTCGGTCTCAATTTTATCAAATTAGACAAGTTAGTCTGATTTATCTCTCTATCTCACTCACCTAACTCGGAACTAAAGAATTGGTGCTCAATAAGGTTACCTCTTGGTCTCACTTATCTTGGTTTTAACTTAGAGGCATTAATCCTAAGTTTTTAGTTTTCTTTAATTTAGTCTAATCTATTACAATTTAGTCCCTAACCCAAAAATTAAGTTACCCACATATCCATCAACCAACCCCCATAGGGTTTAGTTACCCATTACCATATTTAGGCTAACAAACATCAAAGAAACAACCATGAAAGCCACGAACATAAAACTTAATAAAAAATGAAAGCTTGGGTTTTTAATTTGAAAGACTTAAAGGAAAAACAACTAACAACAAGATGAATGAACAAGAACAATAAAATTGAGATTTTTAAAAGGTGAAAATAAAAGAAACTGAAAAAACATTAAACTAGAGATGAAAATGCCATTACAAGCAAAGTTAAGGTATTAATCATGTAAATAAACTAAGCTATAGGGTTAACTAACTTAACTAACTTAACTAACACTAAGAATGTAAATTAACACAAACAAAATAGTAGAAAATTAAATCTATAGCTATGGAGGAGAAGAACTAAAACCCTAGAAAATGAAAGAAAAACTAAAAAGGTGATTAAAATGTAACACCCCGAACCCGAGTCCGACACCGGAGTCGAACACGAGGTGTTAACAAACTTTGAAAAATTTCCAGACACTGCCCAATCTGTGTACTAGTCGCTTTAAAAATCATATCTTGAGCTTCACAACTCAAAAATCAGTTTCGTGATTTTTCCCTGAAACTAGACTCATATGCCCATCTACATATTTTTTTCTAGAATTTTTGATCTGGCCAATTAGTACAGTTTATTAGTTAAAGTCTCCCATGTTACAGGAATCGACTACCCTGACCTTTGCGCATTACGACTTGGATATCTCCTTGTACAGGGCTCCAATACTGATTCTGTTTGTTTCTATAGAAACTACACTCAGAGAGGAATCTATACATATATGGTATGGCTCCTAATTATCTCTGGTTAATTTATAATCAATTTCCAAAGTCGGAACAAGGAACCCAGAACCCGTTCTGACCCTGTCTCACGAGAACCTTAATATCTCTTAACATACTATCCGTATGATTGTTTCGTTACTTTCCTATAAAGTAGATTCTTCAAGGTTTGTTTACATAATTTATTCACTATTTAATTCCATTCCTACTATTTTTAGTGATTTTCCAAATCTACGTCACTGATGCTGTCAGCATCTACCCTTAAGGTAGGCTTTACCTATTTCATGGTTCAACTAGCCCTTTTTGCATACATAGCACAATTTATGAAAGTGATTAACCATCCCCGTGGCCAATCCTTGTCAAGCATATCCACACTAAATGATTATAACATTATACTTAAACACATATAAGCCATTTTCACATGGCTATCCAAAACTTATACATCACATAAAGTACTCGAAAAACAACAATGGGTCGTCCTAAACATGCCATATCAAAATTCAACCAAAAGAGTACCCAAAAGAGCCTTTGATAGTGTGGGCGACTTCGACTTCAAGATCCCGAGTCCGATAGCTGGAGAACCAAAAATCTATAAAACAGAGGAGCAATGGAACGAAGTAAGCAATTTATGCTTAGTAAGTTTTGAGCAAGGAATTCCAGCATAACGAAAGAATAGCACACATTTAGCTAAACGAAATATTTCATAATACACAATTTTCCGATATCAAACTTACTTCACAACGTTAACCCTTATGTACATACACAAAAGACCAACTTAGCCGAAGGCCGGTAGCTCGTTCATCAACTGAGCGAATATTTATTTGTAAGGGCTCGATTAAATTCAACACATACGTAACATATCCCAATATTGGGATGTTTTTCGAGTATTAGCTGAAATTTTACAGCAAGCTCATCCATTACCAAAATCACGTACCTTCGGAATTTAACCGGATATAGCTCCTCGTTCAAGTGCCTTCGGGACATAGCCCGGTTATAGTAACTCATACAATGCCTTCGGGACTTAACCCGGATTTTAAAACTCGCACGAATGCCTTCGGGACTTAACCCGGAATTAGTATCTCGCACAAAGGCCTTCGGGACTTAACCCAAAATTAATAACTCGCACAAATGCCTTCGGATCTTAGTCCGGATATAGTCACTTAGCACAAAGTCTTCGGGACTTAGCCCGGACAGCATTCAATTAATCATGCACATCTAACAATAATTCATGGCACATTCGTATTTCATTTTCATTTGCAAAACTCAAACACAAGGCACATATCATCCTTGCACATTCGGCTCAATAGCCACACATAGAGCATGATTTTCATTTGCTTAAAACATGATTTAATCACATCGTAATTTAAGCTCTCTTACTCAAGAACTTACCTCGGGTGTTGTCGAACGATTCCGCTAACTATTCGACCACTTTTTCCTTCCCTTTATCGGATCTATTTCCCCTTTGCTCTTGAGCTTAATTAAACAAATAAATTGATTTCATCATTTAGGCATCGAAAAGATGAACACAAGGCACTTAGCCCATATTTATACATTAGACATTAAAGTCACATACATGTGAAATCATGCATCAACACAACATATTAGCTAATTTTTCCCCCTTGGCCGAATATGCATGTCTATTTTTGGGGTCGATTTCAACACTTAATACACACATATACACACTAGTAAAGCATCCTCCCCCTTTCCATCAATTTAACACATGCATTGCTCATTAACATGCAAAGTTACATTCGGCCTTAGCACACAACTTGCTAGCCGATTCTTCTCCATTTAGCAACCAATGCACATATGTGCTCACACAAAAATGCTAAAAAGAGGTTCAAGAATCATCAAGTCATCATCACATGCATCATTAACAAGCTTCATATTTAGCATGCAATGGCATTAACACAACCTCTACCTAGGTCGAATCTTAACTCATCCTCATGTCTCATCACCACCACATCAAACATCAACCAAGAATGATGCATCCATGGTCAAGTGTCATTTCCATCACATAGCAAGATTTAGACCATGGGCTAGGTAGAACTCAAGCTAACAACTAAAACATGCATGCATCTCATGGAACATCATCAAACATACCTTAGCCTAGCTACATGCATGGCCGAACCTCTTCACCTTTCTTCTTCCTTCCTCCTTAAAATTATTGGCCAAGGATGAACCAAAGGATGAGAAATTTTTTTTCTTTGTTTTTCTTTCT
The DNA here is from genome assembly GCF_007990345.1 of Gossypium hirsutum. Taxonomy (NCBI): domain Eukaryota; kingdom Viridiplantae; phylum Streptophyta; class Magnoliopsida; order Malvales; family Malvaceae; genus Gossypium; species Gossypium hirsutum. Next base: position 38,984,334 of record NC_053431.1, on the reverse strand, counting down.
AGTTTCGGCAAGTATGAAGATGAGAAAAGGATGAACAAAATTCTCTCCTTTCTTTTCTTTAGCTCACGGCAATGGGGGGACAAACAACTACACACACATTTTTTTTTTGTATTCACCATACTCCTTTTCATTATTTTATGCCCATGCCCCTTATTTTATTTGTTTTATCCCAACATTTTATGACACAAATTAACATATTTTATTTGTGCCATACTTATGCCATAATTTCCATAAAAAAATTGCACAATTGCTCATCATGCCCATCATGGCCGGCCACCTTGTTTTAAGGTGGGAAATTTGACATGCAAATCCACCTATTTCATACTATAAGTTATTTGGCCACTACAAATTAGCCTATAGCATTTGCAAAAATTTTCACATGAGTCACATTTCAAAATTTCACTCACAATTGGCAAAATCAAAGCATGAAATTTTCACACATGCACTTTCACATGAAATAAACATAGGATATAACATCTAATTATTATTGTGACTCGGTTTAGCGGTCCCGAAACCACTTCCCGACTAGGGTCAATTTTGGGCTGTCACATAAAATTTGTGCCTAATGCCTCATCTCTTTCTTTAACCAAATTTTTGCTCATTATAACACCTATTCTAACCCATTTTTCTTGACCAAAATGCTCCTCAACGTGTATTTTTTATTGGTGCTTTATTTGGACAAGGACTACCCCTAATGTAAATTTTTGTCCCCTCATGATTATGATATAGCGATACCATGGTCTAGGTATTGAGATATTATTGGCGGTTTCAAAATGGGGAGTTTCCTTGAAGGTTGGATATCGTGATACCCAAGGAGGATATCACGATACCATTGTAGGTGGTCTTCATTTTTCTCTTTATTTAAGGGCTATTGAGGATATCGTGATACCTAGTCTTCGATATCGCGATACCCCATCATTGGTGATATTTTTGCTTAAAATTGGGCCACCATTGAGTTCTTAGAACACTCAATCAATCATTAGGGTCCAAATGGCACATTTGGCCAATTTGGGTCTCAAAACTAGTACAAAAACACATTAAACATTTATTAAATAGAAAAACTAAAAACTATGCTAAACTATGAAAAATACACTAAGTTGCTCAAAAACAAGCTCCTCAAGTATAACAGGGAAGACTAATTTGACATATCAAATTATGGCAGATCAAAAATCCTAGTAAAATAACTAGGGTTAGTTGCCTCTTTCTCTCCTAGTTCAACTAGGGGATTCCTTTTCTATTAAATAGGCATTAATTGTATTATTCTAATTCAACTAGGGTTCACTTCCTCTTCCTATACATAGATGACATTGGTAAGGCTAAATACACAACTTAGAGATATTGTTATTCTGCCCGAAAATAGTCAAAATTTATTTCTAAGTATAAATTATATTTTCATAAATAACAATTCTACTGGTTTCTATAAGAGAGAGATTTACTTTCCTATTGAATGTAAGAAAATTATTTTTGGTTTGATGTTTCATTCGTAATTGTTTGAGCCCACACTTGAAGTAGTTCATGGTACAAGAATAGTGGAGAATACCATTCGGTTGCAAGCCAGCAATGTCTAGGATCCGTCTCACTCAAAACACATGTATTATTCTGGGAAAAAAATTATTACTATAAATGTCACAAACCAACTCAGTTTTCAAAATTTTTTATTTTCTCGTTGTGCAAAAAAACCATTTTCGAAACAGTTTTTTTCCAATAAGACATTGTGGTGGTTTCAAATTTTCTTGAGAGAAAAGTGAAGTTATGGTGTATATACACTCTTGCTAAATGTACTAAAAAAATGAGTGAATAAAAGCAATGTGAAGGTTTAAAGCAATGTGAGTGTTAGATGCAAAGTGAGTGGAACAAAAACATGGTTAGTGATAAAAACATTGTGAGTGAAATAGTGAAAATTTTTTAGAAAACACTCAAATAAAAAAATTTTTTAGCTTAAAAGAAATCTTTCATTTCTATTGCGCAAGTACTCGCTAGCTTTTGTATTCACCAATATTGAACAATATATTCCATTAAGGAAAGTGAGAAGGAGAAATAATGTGCTAGCCTTAATGACTAATTTGGGGATGAGTAGGGAACGATGTCATGTGTTTTACTATTTTGAGTGCTTGAAATTGTTTCAAGTTATCTTTCACTTGAAATCCAAACCGTCTTAAGTCTCAAAATGATACAAGCCTAGAAGATCTATGTGACCTAAACATTTCATTTACATGATCTTCTTGATTTGTTTATAATTAGTGTAATGAATGCTTTTGATATGCATTTTATGTTTACTATGTATCCATATAATTTATGTTGATGGATAATATAATTGAGTATTTATTCATCTGAATTGCCTAGCTCTTTAATTTATTGAACTAGGTATATTTGCTTTAGGAGTATTTAAGTTAACTAAACATCAATCTTTAGTTGTATGTGAGATATTTTATTTCTATATTTCTATTTATCTAAAATATTCCAAGGGTCTTCTATTGCATGTTTTGTGTGTTGGCTTAAGAACAAGCAAATAATTAAGTGTGGGGGAGTTTAATCTGTCATAATTTGATATGTCAAATTAGGTTCTCTTGAGTACGTAATAAGTTTTCTTTCAAGTAGTTTACGAGTCTTTTAAATACTTTTTATCGATTCTTATAGTTTAGTGTTAATGATATCTTTTCTTATATTCACCTCTTTTGAGACTCAAATTCGAAAAACTATGCAATTGGGAGTCTGATGATTGATTTGAGCTTGTGCATGAAAATAATGATGGCCAGACTGATTGCCTCTGGACGTACTAATATCCAGAGTGTGAATATGGCAATAAAATATAGAAATACAAGGCGGTATCTACAAGTATACGGGTCGAGTTGTAATATAGTTTTACAACGAAGTAGGTGAATAATTCGAGGATCATACCTAAGAGAGGCGAGTGCCAGATTGCTGCTAACCTAAACACTAAAAGATATAATTAGTACTTTGAATTAGTTATAGTATGAAAGCATAAAAGAAATTATTTTTAGGGCTTTTATAATAATAAAAAAATATCATAAAAGAAATATACTTCGAGAGACAGAAAAGAAGAATGAATCAAATCTTGATTATGGGTGATTAGCTTGCTTCAGTAATCCCCATCAATCGTTGTTCCTGGTTCCTCGTCAATCAAATAGTCGCTACTGTAGTAGGATCTTCTGATCTTCCACTAACATAACGAGTCAGCAAGGACTACTTATCTTCCGACCTCACAGTCTAGACAGCTTGGGGTAAAGGTGTTCACGCATGGGCCATACCAATTTTGGGTTAATTCCCACCTTAATGAATTCCTGGGGTTGTCAGGCCTAGGGTTTGTTTCACATTTTTCATTTCCCAAATAGCTAATCTATTAACCCTACAAAATAGTCAATAAAATCATACCTCCACTCGCTAATCCCTTATAGAAGGATTAGTTCCTCATGGTATTCATAGACAATATAGAATCAATATAAAGAGAAAGTATGCTAATTAAATCGATAGTATAGAGTATATGAAAGAGCCTAATTTTATTGATATTAATCATAAATCCACAAAGTTTGAATGCTTTTGACAATTCAGATCTCTTTAGAGGAACAAAAAACATTGAAATAAATTCTAAAATCTATAAACGAAAGAAAAATAAACTAATTTTACCGAAGAAAATATAGGTTAAGTGAATGATGTCCATAACATGGCCAAAGGAGCCTATTTATAGATTTTAGGTAGTCGTCATCCTTAACCCTAGGTTAGTTGAAGTCCTCAGGCTTTAAGTTTGACTGTACGGACCAAAACGCCTTTTAGATTGTGTTTTTGTCTCGTCTAGAGTCGATGTCATGACACATGTAGACCTTGTTGAGACATAGAAGTCAATATACTCAACTTGGGATATCTTCATAGATGTGTCACGACACCCTTAGGCTATCTTGCGACATCGAAGGCAATCTTGAGCTTTCTCCATTTTGGTCCCTATGTTGCGACATCGAACATCTTGTGTTGCGACATAGCAACTAGTATAGGTTTAGTATGCCTTCTAAAATTCTCTTATACACTAAAAAGTGCATTATCTCTTCATTATGCCTTATTTTGCCCCAAAGGTCAATAAAAGACTCAATTTGCACATTTTATTGAATATAAATAAAACCAAGAAAACTTAACTAAAACATAATGAAAATGCTTGTATTCAAGCTCCTTAAATGCAAAAACTAGTTTCATCAGCTACATTGAATTATGATAGATCATAAACCTTGAGGAAAATTGCATCTAAAGTGGGTGTCATGACACTGATGCCAAGATGTCGCGACACTAAGCCTTCATCACTTTAGGGTGCATAAGAAACCAACCTGGAGTAGTTAGTTGAGGATGTTGTAACATTGGGGGTACTGTGTTGTGATAAGCTATAAAAGTAACATATTTTAATCTCATTCTTAATGGGTTTTTGGATGATTAATTATGCAAATTAGTGAATTTGAAGCTCCTAATCCTTTAAATTCTTGTTTCTATACTTAGGAGAGCATTTAGGAGTGAAATGAGTGAAAAACGAGCCAAAATCAAGCAAATAAAGTTGTTTTTAGGAGCCATAAGGCTTGGGCATTTCCACACGGGCTAGACACATGCCTTTGTGAGCCACACAGGCTAGACACACGTCTATGTGCCATCACATGTTGATTTTGCACCCTGCATCCCAAATATGCAGAAAAACCCAATTTTTAGGCTTTCTAAGCATTCTAAAGTCTATAAAATACCAATTAGAAGAAGACATAAAAGAGGAATTAGAGAAGATCGAAGAAAACACTTGAAGAACACATTAAAATCAACTCGAAAGCGGATCCCCATTAAGATCGAAGATCTCCTTTTAATTTCTTTCAAAGTTTTATTGAATTTCTTTATGTCTTGTGATTATTCTGACTTAGAGATGTTTCTATTCAGGATTATGAACTAATTCCCTAGATAACTAGGGAGGATGAAACCTATGATGAATCCTTTTATTTAATTTTTATTTTTATGTGATAAATACTTGATTCTTGTTCTCAATTATGGATGCTTATTTCTTGTTTTAATATTTTCAGGATATTAATTCGTGTTTAATGTGCTTAATTCAGTAGAGCAAAAGTCCCTGTTTAAGAGTAGATTTAGCATAATTGAGTGGAGTTGCATGCAATCCTAGAAATAGAACGACATAAATCTACCATATTAGAGTCAAACCTAATAGGGGAATCCATAGATTAAGTTAATACAATGATAGGGGTTTTAATTAGAAAGAGATTTCAATTAATTGACCTAGATTCAATTGTTCTTACTCTCGAAAGAGATATTAACATAATTTAGGGATTTATACGGATCAAGACACAAGTGAATAAATTGTTTAATTCAGATTCATAATAATAGGTGAAGTCGAGGTGGATTCTTTCCTGGGTATTGTCTATCTCATTGGTTAATATTTGATTATTTCTTTGATTCATTCTCTGTTGCGTTCGTAGTTAAATTAGTTTAGTAAATTTAGATTAAAACATATCACTCCAAATTGTTGGCTAAATAATAGAAAAACGATAATACTAATACTTTTAGTCCTTGTGGATACAATATTCTCTACTCACCATAGGTATACTATTGTTTGATAGGTACGCTTGCCTTTGCTGTATTTATAGTTAGTTTAGTGACCATTAAGTTTTTGGCACTGTTGCTGGGGACTAAAATATTAGGAACACTTTATTTTTATCAATTTAGCCATTTTTTATATTTTTTTTGGTTTAATTTTTACATTATAATTTTTTCTTTTATTTCTTTTTGACAGGTTCCTTCAATTTATGACTAGAAGAAATTTGTTGGGACAATTGTTATTTGATAGTGAAATTAAAAGTACAGCTCGCAGAAATCATAGAGAAGGAAGCCAAAGTCGAGAGAATTTGGTAGACGAAGAAGAGGACATTATTATTAATGAGGAGATGGGTGGTAACCAGAATAATCATCTACCTTTTGCGGTTGTTGCAAATCCAGATCATGTTCCTTTTACTATGTACGATTATGCAAAGTGCACTCTAATTGGGGCTGAATCGAGTATTATGAGGCCCACCATTGCTGCAAATAATTTCAAACTAAAGCCAAATACAATTCAAATGGTACAACAGCTTGTTCAGTTTGAAGGTTTGCAGGACGAAGATCCAAATACCTATTTCACCAATTTCCTAGAAATCTGTGATACTTTCAAAATTAATGGCACCACTGACCATGCCATTCGCTTACGTTTATTTCTTTTCTCGTTAAGGAACAAAGCTAAATAGTGGTTGAACTCTTTACTATGAGGTTCCATCATCATATAGGCTCAGATGACCGAGAAATTTCTACTGAAGTACTTCTCATTGGCTAAGACAGCCAAGTTGAGGAATGATAGCTCCTCCTCTGTGCAGATCAATTTAGAGACTTTATATGATGAATGGGAGAGATACGATGATTTATTGAGCAGGTGCCCTCACCATGGGTTACCTCTATGGCTATAGGATCAAACCTTCTACAATGGTTTGAAACCTTCAATGAGGCAATTAATCGACGCATTAGCTGATGGAACTCTGAACAATAAAACACCTAAAGCTGCTTATGAATTTATTGAGGAGATGGCACTGAACAATTATCAGTGGCAAGTCACGAGGATAAAGCCAATGAAAGTAGCTAGTGTTTTCAACTTAGATGCAATCACCATGTTATCAAATCAGGTAGAACTTATAAATAAGAAAATTGATGGTTTATATGTTTATACACAGGTACATTCAGTGATGCAATATGATACAAATGGAGAAGGAATGAATAATCTAGAATGTTTACCCTTCACTCGTAGCACAGAGAACGAACAGATCAATTATATGGGTAATAATTCTAGGCCTCAAAATAACCATTATAGTAATAACTATAATTCAGGTTGGAGGAACCATCCCAATTTATCTTGGGGTGGTCAAGGAAATCAAAGAGCACAACCCCTTTTAGGCTTCCAACAATAACCTTATCAGTAAGGGAAAAAACTGAACCTTGAGGAGATGTTGACGAAGTTTATCTCGGTGCTAGAAACATGTTTTTGAAACACTGAGGCAGCACTAAAAAATCAGCAAGCATTGATTCAAGGGATTGAGAACCAAATAGGTCAGCTTGCTAAGTTAATCTTAGAAAGGCCACAAGGTAGTTTACCTTGCAATATCGAAACTAACCCAAGAGAGTAGCTTCATGATATTACTGTGTGAGATGATGAAGGCTTAGTTGAAATTGAACCAAAATCGAGGCAAGAAATCGTGGTGAATAATGATAAGGTTGAGGTAAGCCAAAAAGAAAACAAGCCGATTGCCAAGGAATATAAACCTTGAGTTCTATATCCTAATGTGACGAAGAGAAAGCACACGAATGAAAAATTTGGTAAATTTCTTAAACTCTTGAAAAAATTACATATTAACTTACCATTTATTTAAGCTCTTTCGCAGATGCCTAATTATGCCAATTTTTTAAAGGAGCTGTTGGCAAACAAACGAAAGTTAGATGATTCATCGACTGTAGAACTCAATGCAGTTTGCTCGGCCATATTACAAAATAAACTACCTAACAAACTGAAAGATCCAGGGAGTTTTACTATTCCTTGTTTAATTGGTAGTTTAAACATTGATAATGTTTTAGCTGATTCAAGGCTACTATAAATGTCATGCCCTATAAAATGTTTAAACAATTAAGCCTTAGAAACCCAAACAAACTAGGATGAGTATTCAACTGGCAGATAGAACCAGTAGATATCCTAGGGGTGTTATTGAGGATGTGCTTGTAAAAATTGATAAATTCATATTTCCCGTTGACTTTGATGTGTTAGACATGGATGGGGGTAGTGAGGTAACCTTGATTTTAGGATGGCCCTTTTTAGCAACTGCTAGAATTATAATTGATGTTGGTAAGGGTAAAGTAGTACTTCATGTAGGTGACGAAACAATTACTCTCCAAGCACATGATTCTGTGAGAGACTCTAGTAATCGAGATGATTTTATATGTTTTGTTAACGTGAGTAACCATGTGGCTCAACCTTCTTTGTAGGAAATCCCATGAGAGAACATGATGGAGCCATGTTTCAGTCAATGCGACAGAAACAAAATGATTTATGATGAGCGAATGTTACAAATCAATGAACTAGATGAATGGTGAACATATGTCAAGGAGACACCGAAAAAGCACGATGAAGTGCCAAAGTGACGCCATGATAAACACATGAATAGAGCGAACAAATTTATGGTTGGGGACAAAGTACTACTAGACAAAATGGATTGACATATTGTCCCTTCAGAGCTTAATGCAAATAAATCAAACCCATATACGGTATTGAACATTTTCCTGTACTGTATAGTTGAGGTAACTCATTCTAAATTCGACACATTTAAGGTAAACATGTAACACCCCAGATTTTGGGGTCATAAGATTTAAGGATTGTAGTAAGGGTCAGTGAGTAGGTCGAACAATTGGGTTAGTTTTTGCGTTTTAGTGTTAGAATGGGCCTATTGTGGTTGTGTGTTAGTGTACCTTTGGGACCTAGGTTCGAGTCCTCATGTGTGTGATTTGGGGAAATAATTTTAGTTTAGATTTTTTAAGTTTAAAAAACTTATTTTTTTTTTGGAAAAATAGGAGAGATTTTTGAAACTTTCCAAGTCAGTTTCACGTTCTTTTATTTTCTCTTCCACTTTCTCATATCAGTTTTTTTCTTTTGTTTACTCTTCTTTGGGATTTCAAAAATTTGATGTTTTCTCTTCTATTGAATTCTCCTCTTTAATTTTTGTTTAAAATTGTTGGGATCCATTGGACTTCATTGTTTGGTGTTCGAGTAGTTCAAGGAATCGAGTAGAGCTAAGTAGTGTTATTTGATTTTTGTAGGGAAGTTTTGGGTTATTCATTTGTGTTAGTTTAGTATGATGATAATGTTGGCATGTTTGTGTAAACAAGTTTTGAGAATTGTGTTGAGGAGGCGAATTGGTCGGGTTCTGGTGCTTAAGAATCTATTTTAAAGTGTGTTTTCAAACCAGTAGTAATTCGAGATTTTTTTGTGGCTACTAATTCATGACTTTCTAGTCATTTGGTGGTTTCATGACCACACGGGTGGCCATGCAGGCGTATGCCACACAGGGCGATTCACACGGCCGTGTGGAATTAGAGATTAGGGTTTTAGGGTAATTTTGGTACCACACGGTCGTGTGGCTGATTTGGGGATCTTTAGTTGAATTTCACATGGGCGTGTGTTTTAGACACATGACTGTGTTTTGTGGGCACACGGGCGTGTGAGACTTTCACACGACTGTGTCTACCCTGCACCTTATCTTAGCACAAATGGATAGAGAGTTCCACGGGCTGTCCACACGACCATGTTCCCCAGACACACAGGCATGTGTCATCTTCACACGGCTGTGTGTCTCATTTCACATGGGTGTATGCCCTTCCCCATGGGCATGTTGACCCCCCACACGGCCTAGGCATTTCCATATGGCCGTGTAGCCCTATTTTTCCAATTTTTGTACTGTGTCTATTTTTGATCTGATTGTGTTACTATGTGTTCTGACCCTTGGCTAGGTCTTAGTAAGGGTGGTCGAACGATACGCTTGATTGTTATTTGATGTTACGTTATAATTGGTTTTAATTCTGGGTAATTAAATGTGTGCATTTTTTTATTCCCGATTCTGTTTTTGTATGACTATTTACAAATGATGTGCATTTTGCCTTTGCATCAAGCTTTTTAGGTTTGGTTGCGAAGGGAAGGGAGTCTGACCTGTTTTCGCAGTCTCAACTGCAATACCTCTGTATAGCGATTTATCGCATAGTACAACATATAAGTCAGTTCTACTGTATATTAATATTTGAGTGGCTCAGTCCACATATGTGGTGTGTATGGTTGGATGGGCCTTTCGAGGTCTTATGTGGTGTGTATAGTTGAATGGGCTTAAATAGCTCATATATGGTGTGTATGGTGGTCAGAGAGAAGTTTGGCTAAATAGGTGGGTTTTAATTACTTGTTGTATCCATACGAATCTAGTTAGTTGACTTAACATATATATATACATGGTTAATTATGCGAGTACTGAGATATTGATGAATATGTGTTTGCTTCTGTGGTTGTGAATTCTGCTTACTTATTTATGATCTGAGGTTTGAGTTGTGTCGCTCTGGTTTTTTTCTTTTAGTTGTGTTTCTAACTCACACTGAGCTTGTATAGCTCACCCCTTTAGTTTTCCCCTTTTCAAGTACCCTCATTTTCTATAACTGTACTTGGCATGCCGAATGTCTCGAAGTGATACGTTTTAAGCCGAGTTAAGAAAATGGCTTTTCAACTTTTTTAAATTTGTGAACTGTTTTGGACTGTAAACATCTATAAGGACTATGTTACAATCTAATTTTGGATTTTCGTAAATAGTTTTTGTTTTGAATTCTAGAAATTGCGGAACTTTAATTTTGAATGCTTTCGACGTAACTTGAATTCTTTGTTATGAATCCTAAAAGGGCTAAACGGTTTATTTCAATTTTAGCAAACTATGTTAGTATAGGATGTTAACAACTCGTTTTGTAAAATTGTTTCAGATCACCTCGGTGATCAATGTAACCTCCGGGATTCAGTCAAGCCTTCTAGTTCGAGTTTTGGGGTGTTAGATTTAATTGTATCAGAGCCAGGTTTGTAAAAACTCAGCCTGTATGTTACGTATCCGTGTGCACACGAGATTATTTTAAATATATATATATTTATAAACTGTACCACAGTGTTTCGAAGTGATTGGTGTTTTGGAAAAAGTTTTTGTGAAAATGAGATGTTCAAGACTCCAACGCCGGTCTGTACGAAATTTAGGAAATTGTAATATCAATTCTGTAATTTGCGTATTGTAGACCTATTAAGTGATTAGTTCGAAGATTGTTATGGATTCTTGCATTAAGCTTGATCGTAAGGATCAATCTGGTGCGACTCTCAAGGAGTTATCTATTTCTCTAGGGCGTGTGCCTATTCAGGAATCAGTGGTCAATGTGATTCCGCCATCTTCAGGTAGCGATAACCCAGAGGTTGGTACTGAGGCGTTGATTAGGGTAGTGAAAGAGGTTCCAAAGAACGTGTTCGAGGCTAGCATAGAAAGGAATAGAGAGACGGTTCAGGGTAGGTGCATCGATTGTGGGAAGTAAAGAGATTGTAGTCCTTCGAGTTTGGAGCCTCTGTCTGTGAAACGTGGGAGAACGCAATTAAGTGTCAATAGCGGTAATGTTAAAGGTTCAGGTGGTGGCGCGGATGTTCTGCCTTGTGGGCGTTGTAAGAAGTGTCATCCGGATAATTCTTGGAAAAATGCGAGAGCATACCTCAGATGCGGATCCACAGAGCATTGAATTAGGGAGTGTCCTCAACGACATTGACACAAGTATGGTGGTGTTTTATTGTTGGTTCAGTAATGGTTTAGAATATTTCGACTTCCTAATTATGGCATAGTATTTGTCTGTGTGATGGTTACAAATATGTATTTGCTTCAGTGGCTAAGTGTTCGGATTGTGTGTTTGAGGTCTTGGGTTCAAGTCCCACTATTGGAGAATGTGTGTGAGATTTTAAAGTCTAGTATCGTAGTGCTTCGGGATTAGAGTGCGTAATGGGAGCGTAGTGGTGTAACTTGTGTTAGACCACTGTTCTGTTAGTGGGAAATTTCGGGGAAAAAACATTTTTAAGAGGAGTGAGTTGTAACACCCCAGATTTTAGGGTTAGAAGATTTGAGGATTGTAGTAAGGGTCAATGAGTAGGTCAAAAAATTAGGTTAGTTTCTGCATTTTAGTGTCAGAATGGGCCTACTGGTCTGGTGGTTGGTTGTGTGTAGTACTTTTGGGACCTGGGTTCGAGTCCTCATATGTGTGATTTGGGGAAATAAATTTTGTTTTTTTAGTTTAAAATACTTATTTTATTTATTTTATTTTTATTTTTGGATAAATAGGATAGATTTCTGAAACTTCCCAAGTATGTTTCATGTTCTTTGATTTTCTCTCCCATTTTCTCATGTTAATTTTTTTTCTCTTCTTTACTCTTTTTTGGGATTTAAAAAATTTGATGTTTTCTTCGCCATTGAATTCTCCTCTTTAATTTTTGTTTGAAATTGTTGGGTTCCATTGGACTTCGTTGTTTGGTGTTCGGGTAGTTCAAGGAATCGAGTAAAGGTAAGTAGTGTTCTTTGATTTTTGTAGGGAAATTTTGGGTCATTCAATTGTGTTAGTTTGGTATGATGATAATGTTGGTATGTTTATGTAACTGAGTTTTCAGAATTGTGTTGAGGAGGCGAATCGGTCGGGTTCTGGTGCTTGAGAATTCGTTTTAAAGTGTGTTCCAAACCCGTAGTAATTAGCGGATTTTTTGTGGCTTCTAATTCATGATTTTCTGGTCGTTTTAAGGCGGTTTTGTGACTACATGGGTGGCCACACAGGTGATTCACACAATTGTGTGGAGTTAGGGATTAGGGTTTTTGGGGAGATTTTGGTGCCACACGACTTGACCACATGGCTGTGTGGCTGATTTTGGTATTTTTAGTCGAATTTCATATGGGCATGTGTTTTGGACACATGGGTATGTCTGCCCTACACCTTATCTTAGCACAAATGGACTGAGAGTTACACGTTCTGTCCACATGGCCATGTTCTCCAGACTCACGGGCGTGTGTCATCTTCACACAGTTGTGTGTCTCATTTCACACTGGCATGTGCCCCTCCACATAGGCTTGTTGATCCTTACATGACCTAAGCACTTTCAGACAGCCAGGACACACGGCCGTGTGGCCCTATTTTGCCAATTTTCGTACTATGTCTATTTTTAATCTGATTGTGTTACTGTGTGTTCCGACCCTTGGCTAGGTCTTAGTAAGGGTGGTCGGGACTTTATTTTGGCCTGGTCTTGTGTGGTATTCGCAGTCATAGCTCTAACTAAATGATACCTTTGCGTGTTAATTGAAGTTCGTTATAATTGATTCCATATTCTATTTCTGATTCCGTATTCTATTTCTGTATGACTATTTACGAACGGTGTGCATTCTGAATTTGCATCAATCCTTTTGGGTTTGGTTGCGAAAAGAAGGGAGTCTAATCTGTTTTGGAAGTTTCAACTGCAATACATATAGCAGTTTATCACATAGTACGACATATATGTCAGCTCTGCTATATATTAACATTTGAGTGGCTCAGTCCACATACGTGTTGTGTAGGGTTGGATGGGCCTTTCGAGGTCCTATGTGGTGTGCATGGTTGGGTGGGCTTAAATAGCTCAGATGTGGTATGGAAGGTGGTAAAAAAAGTATTTGGCTAGATGGGTGGGTTTTTATTACTTGTTGCTTGCATACACATCTAGTTAGTTGACTAAACATATATATATCTGATTATGCGAGTACTGAGATATCGATGAATATGTGTCTGCTTTTGTGGTTGTGTATTCTGCTTACTTACTTATGATCTGAGGTTTGAGTCGTGTCACTCTGATTTTCATCTTTAAGTTGTGTTTCTGACTCACACTGAGCTTGTGTAGCTCACCCCCCTTAGTTTTCTCTTTTCATGTACCCTTGTTTTCTGTAGCTGGACTTGGCATGCTAGAGGTCTTGGAGGGATACGTTTTAAGCCAGGTTAATAAAAAGACTTTTCAATTTTTTTTTTAATTTGTGAACTGTTTTGGACTGTAAACATCTATAAGGACTGTAATAGCCCGATTTAAACCCTAATCAGAATGATGGTTTCGAGACCACAAATTTGAGTCAGAAAAATATTTTTAAATTATTTTTCGTGTTTATTTTGTGTGAATTTATATCTGTGAAATTTTCGTGATTGAATTTTGTCGTTTAGGTGCGATATAATAAAAATGACTTAATCGCGTAAATTGGAAATTTGGTAGTTTAATTCATAAAGGGCTGATTTGTTATTGGCTTTATAAGTGGAAGCTTTTAAATGGAAAATAACCCATAGGTCTATTGTATGTACGGCAATAGGCATGCAAAATATGGTTTTAACATAAGATCATTCAGGGTAAATTAGTAAACAAATAATAAAAGTTAATTTATATCATAAAATATATCATAAAACTATAGTGCTCATACTTTCTTTCCACCATAGCCGAAACTAAAAACAAAGAAAAGAGAGGAAACCTAGTTCGGCCATCTTCCAAGCTAAAATCAAGCTTTGCTCTTTGTTGGTTTAAGATAATTTCTACGTTTTTGAGATCGTTGCTTCATGTACTACAAAACCCATGCTTGAATTTTTGATTTTGATGAATATTTTGAGTTGTGCCATTATTGATAGTTTGTGATTTTTGTTTTTTGATGTTGAAAAATGGAAGATATGTTTTAGATTAACATGTTTTGTATTGGAACTTTTGATGATTTTGAGTAATTAGGAATTAATTGCAAAAATAATAATTTGAGGGACTAAAATGTGAAATAAATTGAATATATGGGCTTATTTGAGAGTGGGTAAAATTCAGCCCAACATAAGTATAGGAAAATGTTGTGTATTTTGTGTTTTGTGCAATAGGGACTAACTTGTAAAAATTGTAAATGTCAAGGGTAAAATGGTAATTTTCCTGTTTATGTGTTTTTGGACTAAATTTAATAAAAATATGTTTGAATGAACTTAATTTGAATATTTTTAGATCAAGAACCAAATAAATCGGATTTGGATCGGGGAAAAATGAAAGTTGTCGACTAGATGCCCGATTCTGTTTTGTACCGTCCAAGGTAAGTTTATAAGCAAATAGACGAGTTTATTGGTAATTCAATGTTATATTTACATGATGTTATGAAATGTTAGAATTAATATATGCTATGGCTGAACATGTTTAAATTTGGCTATGACACTTCCGAGTTCGATTCGACCAAGTTACGACGTCCCAAAGCCCCGTATGAACTTTAGGAATAGTTAGGATACATATGTCATGACATAGGATTCTAATATATGTGTGCGAGTAAGTCCATGGTATCGATTTGTGATTTTGATATGTGTTTACGAGTAAGACCTTGTCTGGAACAGTGGCATTGATATGTGGCTACATGTAAGACCACGTCTGGGACGTTGGCATTGTACGATTTATGTGATTATTCGAGTGTCCAATCCAATTCTGAATGGTTCATCAGGCAAAGGTAAATTGAGTTCGAATGTGATAATTGAGCCATGTGCCAGGTAATAATTAATATGTTGCTTACTTGAGGTAAGTTATGTAAACATTATGACTTTATGTTATGAATCTTGTATAGTGCAAATAAAGTAGAAAATGTGTATGCTATGTGTATTTGGCTTGCCAAATGAATTATAAATATGTCATGAATAACTTATATATATAAAAATGATGAGGTATTTTCGGATATATATTAATGTATGAATATATTCAATATTATTTCGACACTCGAAATTTTGCATTTAGGTGAACAATAGTAAATTTTAATATGACTATTTACCTTTGGAAGTTGTTTATTAACATGATAAATGCCTATATGAGTATTTGGCCAAATGAGGATTATGTGTGCATAATGTCAAATTGTGATTCTTGAACTTGTTTTATTGGTAAGCATGCTTGATCATTTGGTGACATTATGGGATCTGAAAGGTTGATTGATGATGGTAAATTGCTTGTGTAAGTATTCGACATGGTAAAAAGAAATGTTATATGAAAGTGTATCATTGTACCTTATTTATAGGTTAAAGATAAGCTTTGGTCATGATAACATAATTTGAGTTAATAAGATAGGTTGAATGTAATATTGAACTGTTTATTTGCTTAGAGCTTACTAAGCTACGATAGCTTATCCTGTGTTTTATGTTATTATGTTTTCTAGATCTTGGAATCAAGCTACGAGCTTAGGGACTGTTAGCCAAGCTCATCACACTATCTACTATTTTGGTACCTTATATTCTAAACTTAAATTATGGCATGTATAGACTGGCTTTGGGATTAATTATTTTGAAGATGTTTGTATATTGGCCATGCGAAAATGGCTTAACTACCTTGCTTGGTTTTGGATTCGATTTAGTTATGGTTTAAATCTATTTTGGGTCATGATGCCGTATGCTATGAACATTTATAAGTGGTGCTATGTGATTGTATATCAAGGTTGGTTTACGATTTAGTAAGTGACAGGGTAGATTCGATCATAAGCATGTTAGATTAGATTGGATGTGATTGAGTAAGATGAAATATACATATGCAAATTTGTTTTTTATGATTTAGCTTAGGCTCGTATGTACCTAGATATAATGCTTAATGAGCCTAGACTTAAGTATTACCATTCGGTGATGAAAGGTAACATGTATTAAATACATTTTAAAATTGTTTTGGTTAATTATTTGACATGTGCGCATAAGTTTGAAATACTTGATGACTTAGAGAGATCTGAATTTAAGACAATGCCGATGGTTAGAATTATTAAAAGATTACGAGCTTGTGATTGACTACCACCCAGGGAAAGCTAATGTTGTTGCTGAAACTTTGAGCTAAAAATCACTGTTTGCTTTGCGTACAATGAATGCTCATATGGCTATGTCTGATGATGGTTCGATAGTAGCTGAATTGAAAGCAGGACCATTATTTATTCAACAAATTTGTGATGCCTAGAAGGTTGATAATGAGTTAATCGCAAAATGAGCTCAGTGTGAGACGGATGCAAAATCAGAATTTAGAGTTGATGCTGATGACTGTTTGAGATTTAGAGACCGAATATGTGTTCCGAAGAATTTAGAGTTGATTCAGATGATTTTGAATGAAGCTCACAGCAGTCGATTGTCTGTTCATCCAGGTAGTGGAAAGATGTATAATGATCTGAAACAGCTTTACAAGTGGCATGGTATGAAATGAGACATTTCTGACTTTGTTGCAAGATGTTTAGTCTGTCAACAAGTCAAAGCTGAACATCAGGTGCCTTCAGGATTACTTTAGCCTATCATGATACCTGATTGGAAATGGGAAGAGTTACGATGGATTTTGTATTTGGTTTTCCGTTGGCACCGAGCAAGAAAGATGCAATCTGGTTTGTTGTTGATAGATTGACTAAATCGGCTCATTTTGTTTCGATACGTACAGACTACTCACTTGATAAGCTGGCTGAATAGTATGTTTCTCAGATTGTGAGATTACATGGTGTGCCTATATCTATTGTTTCGGATAGAGATCCGAGGTTTACATCGTGATTTTGGAAGAAACTGCAAGATGCACTAGGTACGAAATTACATTTCAGTACTACTTTCCATCCGCAAACAGATGGCCAGTTTGAGCAAATTATTCAGATACTTGAGGATATGTTGAGATGTTGCATTCTCGAGTTCGAAGGTACGTGGGAACGATACCTACCTCTGATTGAATTTGTGTATAATAACAACTACCAATCGAGCATCAAAATGGCACCTTATGAGGCTTTGTACAGTTGTAAATGTCGTACGCCATTGTACTGGACTAAGCTCAGCGAAAATAAGATACATGGAGTTGACCTGATCAGAGAAACTGAACAAAAAGTGAAAGTGATCCGTGAAAGTTTGAAGGCAGCATCAGTCGATAGAAATCTTATGCAGACTTGAAACGTAAAGATATAAAGTTTCAGATCGGAGATAAAGTCTTCTTGAAAGTCTCACCATGGAAGAAAATACTCAAATTCGATCGTAAAGGCAAATTGAGTCCGAGGTTTATTGGGCCCTATGAGGTTATAGAACGTATCGGGCCGGTTGCTTACAGACTATTGTTGCCACCTGAGTTAGAAAAGATCCACAATGTATTCCACGTTTCGATGCTTCAGATGTATCGATCTGATCCTTCACATGTGATTAGTCTGTCTGAGATTGAAATTCAGCCTGATATGACCTATGAAGAAGAACCGATTCGCATTTTGACTCGTGAGGTTAAAGAGTTGCGGAATAAGAAGATTCCGTTAGTTAAGGTATTATGCCATAAGCATGGAGTTAAGGAAGCAACATGGGAGCCAGAGGATACAATGAGAGAATGTTTTTTGAACCTATTCACTGGTAAGATTTTCGGGGACGAAAATCCCTAAGGAGGGAGAGTTGTAACAGCCCGATTTAGACCCTAATTAGAACGGTGGTTTTAGGACCACAAATCTGAGTCAGAAAAATATTTTTAAATTATTTTCCGTGTTTATTTTGTGTGAATTTATATCTATGAAATTTTTGTGATTTAATTTTGTCGTTTAGGTGCCCGATTTAATAAAAAGGACTTAATCGCGTAAATTGGAAATTTGGCAATTTAATTCATAAAGGGCTGATTTGTTATTGGCTTTATAAGTGGAAGCTTTTAAATGGAAAATAACCCATAGGTCTATTGCATGGACGACAATAGGCATGCAAAATATGGTTTTAACATAAGATCATTAAGGGTAAATTAGTAAACAAAGAATAAAAGTTAATATATATCATAAAACTATAGTGCTCATACTTTCTTTCCACCATAGCCGAAACTAAAAACAAAGAAAAGAGAAGAAACCTAGTTTGGCCATCTTCCAAGCTAAAATCAAGGTTCGTTTTTTGTTAGTTTTTTGATAATTTCTACGGTTTTTAGATCGTTGCTTCGAGTACTACAAAACCCATGCTTGAATTTTTTATTTTGATGAATATTTTGAGTTGTGCCATTGTTGATAGTTTGTGTTTTTTGTTGTTTGATATTGAAAAATGGAAGATATGTTTTAGATTAACATGTTTTGTATTAGAACTTTTGATGATTTTGAGTAATTAGGACTTAATTGCAAAAATAATAATTTAAGGGACTAAAATGTGAAATAAATTGAATATATGGCTTATTTGAGAGTGGGTGAAATTTGGCCCAACATAAGTATAGGAAAATGTTGTGTATTTTCTGTTTTGTGTAATAGGGACTAAATAGTAAAACTTGTAAATGTCAGGGGTAAAATGGTAATTTTCCTGTTTATGTGTTTTTGGACTAAATTTAATGAAAATATGTTTGAATGAACTTAATTTGAATATTTTATATCAAGAACCAAATAAATCAGATTTGGATCGGGGAAAAACGAAAGTTGTCGACTAGATGCCCGATTCCGTTTTGTACCGTCCGAGGTAAGTTTATTAGCAAATAGACGCGTTTATTGGTAATTCAATGTTATATTTACATGATGTTATGAAATGTTAGAATTAATATATGCTATGGCCGAACATGTTTAAATTTGGCTATGACACTTCCGAGTTCGATTCGACCGAGTTACGACGTCCCAAAGCCCTGTATGAACCTTAAGAATAGTTAGGATACACATGTCATGACATAGGATTCCAATATATGTGTTCGAGTAAGTCCATGGCATCGATTTGTGATTCCGATTGTGTTTACGAGTATGGCCCTATCTGGGACGATGGCATCGATATGTGGCTACATGTAAGACCACGTCTGGGACGTTGGCATTGTACGATTTATGTGATTATCTGAGTGTCCAATCCAATTCCAAATGGTTCATCGGGAACAGGTAAACTGAGTTCGAATGTGATAATAGAGCCATGTGCCAAGTAATAATTAATATGTTACTTACTTGAGGAAAGTTATGTAAACATCATGACTTTATGTTATGAATCTTGTATGGTGCAAATAAAGTAGAACATGTGTACGCTATGTGTATTTGGCTTGCTAAATGAATTGTTAATATGTCATGAATAACTTATATATATATAAATGATGAGGTATTTTCGGATATATATTAATGTATGAATATATTCAGTATTATTTCGATACTCGAAATTTTGCATTTAGGTGAACATGTATTAAATTTTAATATGACTATTTACCTTTGGAAGTTGTTTATTAACATGATAAATGCCTATATGAGTATTTAGCCAAATAAGGATTATGTGTGCATAATGTCAAATTGTGATTCTTGAACTTGTTTTAATGGTAAGCATGCTTGATCATTTGGTGACATTATGGGATCTGAAAGGTTGATTGATGATGGTAAATTGCTTGTGTAAGTATTCGACATGGTAAAAAGAAATGTTATATGAAAGTGTATCATTGTACCTTATTTATAGGTTAAAGATAAGCTTTGGTCATGGTAACATAATTTGAGTTAATAAGATAGGTTGAATGTACTATTGAACTATTTATTTGCTTATAGCTTGCTAAGCTATGATAGCTTATTCTGTGTTTTATGTTATTCTGTTTTATAGATCTTGGAATCAAGCTACGAGCTCGGGGACTGTCAGCCAAGCTCATCACATTATCTACTGTTTTGGTACCTTATATGCTAAACTTTAAATTATGGCATGTATAGACTGGCTTTGGGATTAATTATTTTGAAAATGTTTGTATATTGGCCATGTGAAAATGGCTTAACTACCTTGCTTGGTTTTGGATTTGGTTTAGTTATGGTTTAAATCTATTTTGGGTCAAGATGCCGTATGCTATGAACATTTATAAGTGGTGCTATGTGATTGTATATCAAGGTTGGTTTATGATTTAGTAAGTGACAGGGTAGATTCGATCATAAGCATGTTAGATTAGATTGGATGTGATTGAGTAAGATGAAATATACATATGCGAATTTGTTTTTTATGTTTTGGCTTAGGCTTGTATGTGCCTAGATATAATGCTTAATGAGCCTAGACTTAAGTATTACCATTCGGTGATGGAAGGTAACAAGTATTAAATACATTTTAAAATTGTTTTGGTTAATTATTTGACATGTTCGCATAAGTTAAGTGTGGCATTAAAATTTTGGATAAATGAGCCTTAGTTATATATATATATATGAATATGTATTGATAGTAGGTACGGCCATGTTAAATAGCACCAATGATGCATATGTGATTTTTTTTTCTATTTAAATTATGTACTATGAATTCTTCTAGTTTATAATATAGTATGTGCAAGGGTTGTTATTTGCGATTTATTGAAAGCTTGATAATGTAATGAATTTTGCATGATTTAATATTAAATTATCATTAGGGTTCTTTAAAGGATTTATGCTAAATGGTAAAATGTGTTTGAGCTTTGTAATATATGTTGCGTTTCTTATTTGATGATGATTTATTAATTTGAAATTATAACTTGCCTTATAGTTTTATTTAGTTATGCTTAGTTACACCTACTTACATGTTTATATATATTTAAAGAGTGAATTAGATAACCTTAATATATTACCTATGAACAACATAATAATTAAAATAGTAATGCCACATAAATAGATAAAAAGGAAGGCAATGACATTTGTTTTATTTAGTGCAAAACTTGTGCGTACACGTGACATATATATAACAAGTCTAATGATCAATAATGAAGCCATAGATGTGTTCCATGTTCTGTGTACGTATAAAATGTTTAATTTGTACATACATTTTAGGTTATACATTATTTATGTTGTATTGTGCATCTTAAATTTCTTTTAAGATTTGATAATGAATTGAGTTATAAGCTTATGTGTGATCTGAATCTTGAATTGAAATTTATAATAAACGTTTGTATGAATAATAGTATAATCAGTAATACCTCATAACCTTAATCCGGTGACGGATATGAGCTAGGGGTGTTACAAGGACCGTGGTACAATCTAATTTTGGATTTTCGTAAATAGTTTTTCTTTTGAATTCTAGAAATTGCGGAACTTTAATTCCAAACACTTTTGACATAACTTGAATTCTCTGTTATGAATCCTAAAAGGGTTAAACAGTTTAGTTCAATTTTAGTATACTGTGTTTGTGTAAGATGTTAACAACTCGTTTTGTAAAATTTGTTTAGATCACCTCGTTGATCAATGTAACCTCCAAGATTCTATCTACCTTCTGGGCTGGGATATTTGGAGCGTTACAAAACAATACTCTTATCTTGGTAAAATATTTGATAGCGAGAAAGTGATGCCTCAGCTCCACGAACCTCCGTAATCGTGCGCACAAGGTAAGTCAATCTTAGACTCTAAATAACCGCTTCTCAGGAGGCAACCCAAGTGTTAACACTCTGGTAATTCTCTTAATTTTGTTTCATGTTATTTTTAAAATGAACTAATTTTAAAAATAAAAAAAAGGTTTTTAACCCACATGGCCTTAACACACGGGCGTGTCCTAGGCCATGTGTACAATGGGCAATTCGACAGTGAGTTACACTTAAGTCAGAGAGTTACACAGGCTAGAGACACGGCCGAGCCACACGGGCGTGTGGGATGCCACAAGGGTGTGGGAGAAGCGAAGGAGAACACACACGACCTGGCATATGGCCGTGTGGCTGGACACATGGGCATGTTCTAGGCCATGCGAAGACTTGGATTGCATTTTATAATGAACACGGGCTAGAAATGCCCCACACGGGCGTGTGACATGGCAGTGTGGCCCAACAAAGATCCTTACACGACCGTGTCACCCATTTAAACCCTAATCCCTTTTTATTTTTGGCTTGTCATCTTCCTCAATCTCTAATCCTAGCCTCCGCTCCCACTTTTTTCCCTTATTCCAACTGTCATTCCTCCCTTTTTCGAGCACCCTGGCTACCCTGACCTGTCTCCCATTGAACACCCATACATTAGCGAATCGAACCACCCCATCGCACCCCCACAGTCGTCCCCCTTCGAGCCATGCCCCAACTTCCCTTCAACCCCCACATCCACACCACACCCTCATTGGAACCCCTTTCTCCCACCAACAGTTCCCTTCCCAAAACCCGAACCCCATCTCTTCCCCCTCCCCTTCCCCTCCTTCTCTCCTACGTCGTACAACCACCGAGCCCATTCACCACCACGTAACTGCTGCCATCTCTCGAACCTCCCCGTTTGCCCTTAACCTTTTCTTTATTTTATTTCATTTTTACTTATTTAATTATTATTCTTATTTATTATTTTATTAATTTTCATTTTCTTCCTATGTTTTCTTATTATTATTATTCTCTTTATTTCTTTGTTTTAGTATTATTATGCTTAAATTTTATTTTTATTTTACCTTACTCATGCTTTTTAGCTATATTATTCTTATTATTTTTAATCTTGTTTTACTATTATGCTTCTTGTTACTTTTAATTATATTGGTTTTCTGTTATTATTCTTATTATCACCTTTAATTTTAGTTGGTACAGTCTGTTTAGGTTAATTATTCTTATTCTTATTACTATTTGTTACTATTATTATTCTGATTAAGTTGACTATTTTTCTTTTAATTCCTCCTATTGTTTATTTTATTTATTTTTCCTTTCTTATTGTTTTTATTATTTCTACTTTGATTCATAATAGTTTTAAGTATATGGTTTTTGCATGGTTAGGTATTCGTACATACTATTTTAGGAGTAGATTTCTATTTTGACTGCTTGGATTTTGATTTGTCGACCTTCTATTTGCGTATTTTGTGATGCTTTATTTATTGGTTTTTCTACTATTGCATTCTTTTATTTTCAGGCACACCATGACGAACACTCACAGTAAATCTAAGGTCGCTGCTCCCACTTCAAAAAAGTGGAAGATGCCAGGCATGACCTCTTCCTTAGGCCCTTTTGTCGATGCACGCCACCCTATCTCCGATTTTCACAGGGTCCCCAGGAGGACTTATATTAGCTTCTTCGACAAGGCCACTTAGTTTAGGCTGATGTATTGATTGGGCCGTTTTGGAGTAGGTCCAGGTAGCAGATAGCGTGCATGCCATCATTGCCATAGCCTCGTGAGACCTATTATTTTCCATCATCGAGCCCACATACATAGAGTTGAATTTGGAGTTCTATTCTATATTTATTCTATAGTAGCTAATGACGACCCATGATGAGCCGGGCACCATCACTTTCAGACTCAGTGGTACGACACACATATGAGTGTCCTAGAGTTCAGAGCTGTGTTGGGACTCTATACTGCCGAGTTCATTAGTGCCAAGGACTTCCTTTGATTATATCGACACATCTACTACTTGCCATCTCTTTGCTAGATCGACCTTACGATGAGCACGATGCCTTATGACCCGAGTCGACCAAAGGCAACTTCTCTTCCTCTGGCCTTATGCTACATTCATGTCATCTTGGCTCACACATTGACCACAGGAAATAGAGCACTGGCGTCGTTGGTACCACCAATGCTTATTTCCTTTGGAGCATTGCAATGTGGCATATTTTCAATTTAACTTACTTTATTTCTCTCGCCTTTCGCCATCAAACAGAGTGCACTAGGAAGGGTCCTATCTGTTTAGGCCCTTATGTGACTAGACTCGTACACCACTTTGGTCTCCTCGACACACCGGAGTAGTCCTCCTTGCTTACACTAATTGGCCAGATGTCCCGGTAGGGATTATCAAGCATCATATAAGGATGATTGAGCAAATTCATGGAGTGGATACTCCTCAGTACTGATTATTTCATTCTAACTCTCAGGATGAACCTAAAGACTTCACTAATGATGTCCCCTTCCATCATGAGGATCCACCTCATCATCCACTTTCGAGTCACTATCCTGTTTCTTCTGCTGCTACCTTAGATGACCTCTTTGAGTGGTTCACTTGTTTCAAGCAGCACTGCTTTAAGAGGTTCGACAGTATTGACGCCACATTATAGCAGATTTGTCAGTACCTCCATATATCCTCTTCAGTACACATTTATTTATTATTTTCTTTCTCATATTTCCTTCAGATGAATATAAAACAAAAATACTCTAGAGGCTATTTTTTCATTTCACGGGTCGAGAAATCCACTTCGAATCTTTTTCTGATATACATAAAGTAAATAGAAAAAGATTCGAAGTTCTTATTTTTCAATCTAATAAAATATTTAATAATATTAAATTAAATAATAGGAGACTCAAAATGAAAGTTTCTTTTTTGCACTCACTCTCCATCACATTGGCAGAACAAAAGTGTCATATGTATCGATATGGAAATATTTGATATATGAAGACATGATTTGATTTAGGTTTCTATCTATTATAGAATAGATAGAATATATAGATAGAAATGGATCTTGTTGTGTTCTGGAATCAAAGAAAGATAAGATGTTGAAAAAGGCTCTTAGGTTGTAACTTGAAATAAATGTTTCTCTTTATCTCGAAAGGAATAGAATATTAATTTATTCCTAGGAACAAGAAGATTGAATCGAAAATATCTACAGATTCTTGTGGAGTCCAAATAAATATGAAATAAAAAGAAATCGATTGTTCCAATTTCATCTCTATCGAATTTTAATATCAGAATAGTGGATATAGTCAGGATTCAATGGGTTAGATCCACTTGCTTTTTATTTTGTTGATTTCTAATCTTTACAATTCTTTACAATGGATTTGATTGGAATAATCTAATTCAATCAAAATAAAATATAAATATATATTTGTCGCTTCAAGAGACGGCTTATCATTATTCATTATAACTTCAACTTTCTTTTAGAATTACTCTACTCTAACTCATTAGAATAATAACTTATTAGAGTTAAATTATACAATTATTCAATTATTATACATATACAGTTGGGTTTTTATTACCAATAAAAATAACATCCCTATGTTTCAATATGAATAATACCATTTCATAGTAGTTTTATGAAAAAAAAGAGTCAAAAGCCCTTTATCGAATTTGAACTGATGACTTATGCCTTACCATGGCGTTACTCTACCACTGAGTTAAAAGGGCGGTTCGATTCAATTACTGGATAAATCAGTAGACGTATAAGATCTATTTATATATATAAGTATATGCAGTAGACTCACACTTGCTAGTAGCTCTCGGGAATGAGAATTCTAATTTACTTAACGTGTAGAGGGTAAAATGGTTTTATTGGTATTGGGTTTGATAAATCAATGTAATGAATTGTTTCAAGGCCAATCATAATTGGCTTATCAGAATAGAACGAAATTCATTTATTTGATTAATACATGTACCTTAGCTATTCGACATAGATCCCATCTATTTTATCGAAACATGTGATGGAGGGATTTGCTTTGTCCACCGAACCCAATTTTTAGAAAAAAACACACACACAAAATTTTTGATAACTTCTTACTGCCTCTTCCAAAAATTCCCGTTTTACATTTTGTTAATTTACCGGCTTAGTGTGAGATAGAAACATGCCCGTCTCATTGTAATAATGAGTGAATCAATGAATGAAAGTGGAAAAAATGAAAGTTAACTCCCTTTTTTATGTTTATGTTAAACCAATCACTGAATTTATACGTTGTATTAATAATATAATCTAGTTTCTTTTTATAATATCTATTTATTTCTAATAAATATTTATATAATAGATAGAATTTATAGATTGAATTTATCTAAATTATTTCTATATCAAATAAAGTGGCAGTTAAAATGAATGATTTACTGAGTATAAATTGTGAATCAAAAATGGAAAATCATAAAAGATGGAAAAGGCTTTCGGCTCTAGTCATTCCATTATATTGACAATTTCAAAAAACTGCTCATACTATGAGCATGGTATGGTCGCAGTCAGGCAAGTATGCCACCATTGAGTTTATTTGTCTTTTTAGTTTTCTTTTTTATTTTGTGTTTATGCTTATGTTTCTTTTTATTTCTTTTTATTGTTATTTTCTTAGACTTATTTTGCTTTTTAACTTTTGAACTATATATATTTTTATTTTTTATGGCTGTTTCTAATTGAGTTGTAACCTTTTAATCTTCTTCACTATCTATGTTTATTTTCTTATTAGCTTGTTTGGAATCATGCACGACATTTAGATTTGCCTAGAATTCCCCTTTTCACCATTCTGGCGATCTCATCCAATATTCGGGGCAGTTTCAATTTTCTCCCTCTCTTATGATATTTTGTTATATTGTAATTATATCTATTTTTACATTGAGGACAATGTACATCTTAAGTGTAGGGAGGTTATTTATATAATTATTAGAAAATCCCTGAATTATGTCTTGTATTCAAGTAAATTTCTCATATTTCCATTAGAATGATTTTTTGTCGATTTGGGTTTTTTTTGTTGTTGATGTGTTTTGAATTAATTTGTAGATATTTGTGTATTGGATGATTTGATCTCTAAGACATGAGAGAATCAATCATGATAAGTTATTTTTCAGAAATTTTAAGTTGTTTCCCTAAATTGAAGTATTATCTTGAAGTTTGAGATTTGCAAGTTTGACATAAAAAACCATGATCTTTTGTGAGATTTTGAGCCTTTAGAGCATACATTTTTTCTTGCTCATTTTATTATTGGTTATGGGTGTGTAAACCTGATTTGTTATTCTAGAACTTGCTTCGATTATGCATGTTGAGACCACACCTTTGATTTGATTTACTGTGATGAAAAAGGAACCTAGGTTTTAACCCACTTATCCCATAAAAATCCTACCTTTTCAATTAACCCTTAGTGAACTCCGTTGAGCCTAACACTCCGTTTCTTGACTTACCCATTAATGTAACCCATAACTCCTTTCTTTTCATTGAGACTTTTCTCGTTTTATTGACTCCCTTTTTGCCAGGATTTGATTTGGTTAATTGCCTAGCTATGCTCATTTGGTTGATCTGCTAAGTTATTTCTCATTGTTGTTAAAAAAAAGAAAAAAAATTGAAAAAAATATTGATTATTATTTGGTTCTATGTTGATTGAGCTTGAATAGTTAAATTCATATTTTGAGAAGAAGCTCATTTTTATTCTTGAATAGTTCTTGACTTATGCACTTGTTTTTAATTCAACATTTTTTTTATTTTTCCTAGTTTGGAAATTTATCAATTCGATCTTGATTATAACCAACTTTTTTGGCCTTTATCCACACCCTTAACCTAAGCCCCATTACGACCTCTTAAAGACCTTTTGATTTGTGTATCATATCATTCTATAGTGGTGGAGATTTGATTTTCATGCAAGCTTATGGTAATGACATTTCTTGTTCGACTTTTGAGTGCTTGAGTGAATCTTTAGTGAGGATGTTCACTCTTGTTGATTTTGAATTAAAGGTAACTACTTAAATAAGGGGAGACACTTATGTTTTCGTGTTTAAAAATATTAGCTTGGATTGTTGGAGACTTTAGTGCTCTTTTAGTTGAATTGCCAATGCATGATTATTTGTGAATTATTTTGAAACATTATTTATGGGAATTACAAGTTGAGAAAGATTAATTTTAGTGTGAGTTGAGAATTTTGCTTGAGGACAAGCAAACGCTTAAGTGTGGGGATATTTGATAAGCTATAAAAGTAACAATTTTTAATCCAATTCTTAATGCGTTTTTGGATGATTAATTATGCAAATTAGTTAATTTGATGCTCCTAATCCTTCAAAATTCATGTTTCTATACTTAGGAGAGCATTTAGGAGTGAAAAGAGCAAAAATGAGCCAAAATTGAACTAATAGAGTTGTTTTCAGGAGCCACACGGTCTGGGCATTTCCACATGAACTGGACACACGCCCGTGTAGGCCACACGGGCTAGACACACACCCATGTGCCAGCCCATGTCAATTTCGCACCCTACTTCCCAAATACGCGAAAAAACCCAATTTTTAGTTGAGCTCTAAAGTCTATAATTACCAATTAGAAGAAGACATAAGAGAGGAATCAGAGAAGATCGAAGAAAACACTCGAAGAACACCACCAGAATCAACTCAGAAGTGGATCCCCATCAAGATCGAAGATCTCCTTTTAATCTCTTTCAAAGTTTTATTGAGTTTCTTTATGTCTTGTGGTTATTCTAACTTTGAGATGTTTTTATTTAGGATTATGAACTAATTCCTTAGATACCTAGTTAGGATGAAACCTATGATGAATCCTTTTATTTAATTTCTATTTTTACGCTATAAATACTTGATTCTTGTTCTCAATTATGTATGTTTATTTCTTGTTTTAATATTTCTAGGATATTAATTGATGTTTAATGTGCTTAATTCCGTGGAGAAAAAGTCCCTGTTTAAGAATAGATCTAACATAATTGAGTGGAGTTGCATGCAATCCTAGAAATAGGATGACATAAATCTACTGGATTAGAGTCAAATTTAATAGGGGAATCCATAGATCGAGTTAATGCGATGATAGGAGTTTTAATTAGAAAGAGATTTCAAGTAATTAACCTAGAGTCAGTTGTTCTTACTTTTGAAAGAGATATTAACATAATTTAGGAACTTCTACGGACCAAGACACAAGTGAATAAATCATTTAATTTAGATTCATAATAATAGGTGAAGTCTTGGTGGATTCTTTCCTGGGTATTATGTAACAACCCATTTTCAATTAAATCAGAACAGTGGTTTCGGAACCACAAATCCGAGCCAGAAAGAAAATTTATTTTCATTTTATTGCATGGTCTGCATTATGATAAGAATGTTATATGAAAATTCTGATAAGAAAATTTTACCAATTATGTGTTTAATTATGGAAAGAACCAAATTGCATAAAATGAAAAATTTGAATTCTAGTAGCTAGAAGGATCAAATAGCTATGGAATTTAGAACTTGAGAAAAGTTAGTAGATATTTTTGGTGATTCATCCATGGAAAATTAGAAAAGGCTAAGGACTAAATTGGAAATCAAAATAATTAAAAGATGATAATAGAATATATTATCTTATTTTTCATCATCTTCCCCAAAATTTGCATGGAAACCCTAAGAGAGAGAAAGGAAACTAATCAAGCTTAATAAGGTACATTTTCTAGTTCTGTTTTTAGTAATTTTTATATTTTTGAAATCGGGATAGTTAATATATCTATTTTGGGGATTAATTTGAAAAGTTATGAAAGTAACAAAGTTTTTCCATGGATGAATATGTTGAAAAATTGAAATTTATGGTAGAAAATGAAAGATTGTTGATAGATAAACAACTTTTACAAAGAGAATTTTGATGAAATTAGGATTTAGGGGGTAAATTGCAAATATGTAAAAGTTGTGGAAAAATTTTGAATTTTTTGAAATACATGTGCTGTAAAAGTTATATGAAAATTTTGGTTAGGCTTGGAATAAAGATTAAATTGCATGACTTTTGTTTTCTGAGCTTAGGGATGAAATTGGAATTTATGAAAAGTTTAGGGGCAAAATGGTAATTTTGCCTAGAGTGTAAATTGAATTCAATTGAATATGAAATGTGATAAAATGATGATTAAATTCATTTCCATAGATTCAAACAACTCAAATCTGAAGCTAGATCGAGGAAAAGAAAAAAGTTTCAGATTAGTAGATTTTCATACACGAACAAGTATCGAGGTAAGTTCGTGTAACTAAATTGTGTACATTTATATGTTTGAATTAAATGTTGTATAATTGTATAATTGTCATGTTCGTGAAATTGATTGAATATCTGATAATGCCTGATAAATGTCATATCCTGTTTGAGTAAATGAAAGTCAATGGATACAGGATTTCCCGTATTGGTTGTAGTCCAGCATATGTTGCGAACATACCATAGCTCGAAAGAGCATCCTGTTATTAGTCCTCTCGAGCTTCACGTTATATGGTTTAGTGAGCTTCCCGTTATAGCTCTTCAGAGCGTCCTGATAGATTGTGATCCTACATTTGTTGGGGACACACCTTAGCTCTTATGAGCATCCTAATTAAAGGCTCTTTGTGAGCTTCCCATTAAATTGGCTCTTTATGAGCTTCCCGATATTAGCTATCTGGAGCTTCCCGATATTAGCTATCCTGAGCTTCTCGGTATCGTTCTTTGTGAACTTCCTGATTATGGCTCTTTTGAGCTTCCCATTATATAGCTCGGATAAGCTTCCCGATATGTTTTTTGTGAGCTTCCCGAAATGGCTCTGTGTCAGCTTCCCGTTACAAGGCTCGAGAGTGTGCTTACTGAATATGTACCCTAATTGGGTACCCCTGGAAATGAATTAATGAATTATAGTGGTGTACACTAAAGTGTACTATATGAGTGTATCCATTGATATTTCAAATAAATTCAACGAGTAAAGTTCTGATATGGCTAAATTGAACTTGAAATGATTTGTCATTAAAGTGTACATGTAATATGAAATAATGTTATGGAAAGCATATGTATATGAAAGACATTAAATAATGAGCTCATCCATGTTCTGTAACGCCCTAAATTTTGGGCCTAGAAGTTTTAAGTCTTGAGTGGGTGCAGTTAGGAGACTGTACATAAATTTTTTTAGCTGTGCAAGAAAGTGACACAAATAAATATTTGGATTAGTCATTGTGTGCTCTAGAAGTGTCTGAGAAGTCATGGGTTCAAGCCTTGGCTTCCACAAACTTTTGCTTTTTAAGGATGAAACCCCTATCTTTGGCCAGTAGGGTTATAAGTTTATTTGGTAAAAACATGATAGAATGGGCCTACTGGTCTATTGGATAGTGTCGTGTGGAATGTGCTAGTGGTCTGATGTTCGAATCCCTGCTTGTGCAAATGGAGACTATTTTTGCTAGTGGCCGTGGGAGGAAGTTGTGTTTGACCGAAACACCAAGAGTTTGAACAGATTTGAATGGGGTTGTTGTTAGCCGAATTTGAAGAGATGGATGGGAGGAAATTAAGGAGAAAATCAAGCAAGTTCAAATTTGGAGAAGAGTCTTGCCGGTTTGAGCTCTGGCACTTAGTGTTTCGGTTGTGTAGGGATGTTGGGGGAGGTGTTTAGTGTGTGGAAGGCTGAATGAAATTAGGGAGTTCTTTTTGGGTAAAATTCGGCTATGTATTGATAATTGGTCATTTCATTTCAGGTTTTCGCCAAATTGTGGTTTTGCTCTCCATTTCAGAAATGATTACCACTTGTTGTTCATTTTTTTTTACCTTTTGAGTATTGTTTGTTTGGTAGCCAAATACCACTAGTGTCCATTCGGGTAGTTTGGTTTTTTTTTTCTCTCCATTATTGTGCTGTGCTTGATCAACTTCTTCTCTCTCCCTCACTTTTCTCCTCTTGAATATTATTGGTACTTTGCCTTTACTCACATTCGGCTTTGTGTAACTGAACATTTTCCTCCCTTGTAGCTGAATATTGTTTTGCCCCATCAATCCTTTTCTAGTCCTTCATTGCTGATTCTCTTCTACTCACCCCCTCTCTCAAGCCTTGGTGGAGTACCCTCTCATCTCTCTCTCAATTTTATCCTCTCTTCCCTTTCACTCGATCATTTTTTGTTGGCTTGATATTGGTTGCTAAGTATCTGTGACTTTGATCTTTCGGCTTATTTTTCTATATTTCTCTAAATGTCAATTCTTATCTTCTTTCTTTTGGTTATGTTTTTCTTTTGGGTTTAAGTGATTTGTGAGGAGTGAAGGAGTTCCCTAGTGCTGCAGAAACGATTGGAACCTTTTCGTTCATTCTTGACCTAAGGTAATACTATTCATAGTGATTGATCTGAACTAGAATATGTTGGCTTGGGTTGGCATTGGCCGAATATTCCTTTTCCTCACTTTGGGGTTTGCGTTTTCTATAGGCTGGTATATATGGATTCAACCCATATGTATAAGTAACGTGAGTAATGAATTTGCTTTAGGTACAGATAACCATCAAGGAGGTTGTTGCAATCTTTGTCAGCGTGTTGGGTGGGCTAAAACCACACTCATTCAGTTAAGGCAAGTATCGGTATATTTTAGAGATGGGTGTTTAAATGAGGGTGTTAATCTTGTTGATTATAAGACTAACCGAGGGTCTTGATTGGATATAGGTTGGTGGTTGTGGTTTTCAGCGCGTTCTCGTAAATAGGTGTGTGTAACACTATCATTAGGTGTAAAACTGCAAAGGCTGAAAAGCCAAAAAGTCGGTTGTCGACACCACACAGGTGTGTGGGCCCCCGTGTGGAATGTCATGTGACAAAACATGGCCGTGTGGTCGATGAGATGGCCATGAGCGTTTTCATGGGCCGAATTGGTATTGGGCCATTTGGGTCTAATTGGGCCATGTAAGCCCAATAGGCCTGTGGGCCCACAAGGAAGCGATCACACAAAAGTGTGGTTACTATTGAGCTAGGCTGTGTGAATAACATGGTTAAGGCCATTTTTAGGCTGTGTGGGCCATACGAGAGTGTGGGCCTACATGGGCCTGCAATATAGGCTATAAGCCCATTAACACTGATTGATTATCAAGGTTGCACGGGTTGCTCAAGACGACTGTGGACCTACTTGTAACACCCCGTACCCGAGACAGTTGCCGGAGTCGGACACGAGGGGTTCACAGACTAAATTCGCTTACTATCGCAGTCCATTTTAAAATTTTCCAGGCAGTTGGCTAACTGCGACACTGTCACCTTAAAAATCATATCTTGAGTTTCACAACTCAAAAATCAGTTTGGTAATTTTTCCCTGAAACTAGACTCATATGCCCATCTACATATTTTTTTCTAGAATTTTTGGTCAGGTCAATTAGTACAGTTTATTAGTCAATGTCTCCCATGTTACAGGGATCGACTACACTGACCTTTGCGCATTACGACTTGGATATCTCCCTGCACAGGGCTTCAATACTGATGCCGTTTGTTTCTATAGAAACTAGACTCAGAGAGTAATCCAGACATATATGGAATAACTCCTAATTATCTCTGGTTAATTTATAATGAATTTCCAAAGTCGGAACAGGGAATCCAGAAACCGTTCTGGCCCTGTCTCACGAGAACCTGAATATCTCTTAACATACTGTCCATATGATCATTTCGTTACTTTCCTATGAAAATAGATTCATCAAGTTTCGTTTACATAATTTATTCACTATTTAATTCCAATCCTATTATTTTTAGTGATTTTCCAAATCTACATCACTGCTGCTGCCAGCATCTGCCTTTAAGGTAGACTTTACCTATTTCATAGTTTCCATGATTCAACTAGCCCTTTTTGCATAAATAGCACAAATCATGATAGCGATTAACCATTCCATACCAAATGATTATAACATTATGCTCGAACATATATAAGCCATTTTCGCATGGCTATATACATTAACCAAAATATTCTTCCGCCACTAGTCTATTTTATACATGCCATAAGACAATCCGAAACATAGCAGTACCAAACAGTGGATAGTGATAGTGTGACTAGTTGCTGACGATCCCCGAGCCTATAGCTTCGCAATGAGATCTATAAAACAGAGGAAACAGAGTAAACGGAGTAAGCATTACAATGCTTAGTAAGTTTTAAGCAGTGTCAACAGATAACAATCAAATTATAACATAGTTGTTCGTATTTTTATTTCACTCTTCCTTCGGGCATACCATCCCTTTACCGAATCTGCACATCTCATCATATACAATAGGCAGATAAACTTTCACATAAAAGTGAGCTCATGTGACATAGATATATCGTATGATTTCACATCACCTCTCACACTGATCCGATGTCACATAATCATAGGAATAGTCTCATAGATTGCTCTCGTATGCATCACATAACTACCTTATGATTTAGTGCAAATCAAGCTCACATATAAACTTGGAGTACATACCTGTTTAACCTTTCGCATTGAATATATTTATAAGCAATTCTTATTACGAAGTCTTACCCGGACATAATCTCCACACGAAGTTATCGGGTCTTACCCGGACAAAATCCCCACACGTAGTCATCGGGTCTTTAGAGCTCGATATAGTACAAGCACGAAGCTTAAGGACATTAATCAGTGATAATATTCTCGCATAAAGCCTGCGGGGTTTTAACCCGGATATAGTACCGACACAAATGCCCTTCGGGACTTATCACATTTATGCACTTTCACATCCATCACATTGGCCACTCGGCCCTGTCACATATATACACTTTCACATTCATCACATCGGCCATTAAGCCTTATCACATATATATACACTTTCACATTCATCACATCGGCCATTAGGCCTTATCACATATATACACTTTCACATTCATCACATCGGCCATTAGGCCCTATTCACATATATACACTTTCACATTCATCACATCGGCCATTAAGCCTTATCACATATATGCACTTTCACATTCATCACATCGGCCATTAGGCCTTATCACAATTTAGAATTCACATATGGGTTTAATCAATAGCTTATAAGCAACTAAAACAAGTTTATCAAGGTTTACAACACAATCTCAAATTCAGCACAAGCTGTTTTTCCTGAGCAATAGTCACTAAATTATTTATAACTGGAGCTACAAAACTCCAAATCACTTTCCGTAAATTTTTCCTGAATATAGACTCGTATGTCTTCCATCCATAAAATTTCCAGAATTTTAGGTTTGGCCAATCAATACCAGATTTTTTCTTAAAGTTTTCCCCTGTTTCACTGCTTGACTAATCTGACCACTCTTCACTACGAATCAAATTTCTCATTATCAGAAATTCCTTTGCTTACACGGTTTCTTTTATAAGAAACTAGACTCATTAAGCTTTAATTTCATGTCTCATTCAGCCTCTAATTCAAATCCATGAATTTATGGTGATTTTCTAAATTCATGTTACTGCTGCTATCCTGAGCAGGTTTATCACAATTTTACTCTTCTGACATATCCTTTCAGCACTTCATAATATCATATCCATTTGGCAACATATCATATCAATAACTTACCTATACTTCATAATAACCATTAGGCTATATGCATAAAGATTTACAATAGAGTTATGATTCTTTTAATATGTGCTTAACATATCATACTCAATCACATTATAGGCTTTAATACTTAAAACTTACCTCGATCGCTAATGTACGTCAATTCCGACTATTCGACCAATTTCCCTTTTTCCACGATCCGACTTTGTTTCCTTGAGTTCTTGAGCTAATGAACCAAATTTAAACTTATCACATCACTATTGTGTAAAACCACATTCGATTATATTATAATTCGGTTAGCAAGAAATACACTTATTCCTTATAACATTTAGCTTCGAGATCACCACCTCAATCATCTCAAGTACCAAACATGCATTAATACTCTCTTTAGTACAATTTCGTTACTTTAACTAAATACTAAACATATCCTTTTGCTTATCTATACACATCCGCATTTTAACTCATACCAATCATAACAAATAGCATAATATTTGTTAACATATAAAATTATGGTTGACATTACATCATTTACTTCCACTAACCATTTAAGCATAACCTAAGCGCATACATTGCATTGACAAACCAAACCAAAATATCCAATACATAGTCAAACATATAATTGTTATTTCACTCCTTTTCGAACTAATTTATAAAATGCATTCTCAAAGCCATAGCATATCATACATGAAACTTACCAAAGATGAATTAATCATAAGCTATTTATAGTACCTTAACCAAACACAACAACTAACTTCACACATATTTTTTTCTATGCAAATACCAAAGCCGAATCAGCTAAATATACTTATGAATATATATATCATCATCGAAATCACCTAAGCTTAGACATCATTTCTTAATTCCAAGCAAGTTGCCGAATGCAACCTTACTAAATTTTCATGAATTCAAATCATGGATTCAATGATACTAAAAATTAACAAAACAACTTGAATTTCACCTTGAATTGTTGCTTCCAAATGGCCGAAACTTCAAAGCCACAAATTTTATTTTCTTTCTCCTTTGTTCGGCCTCCAAGATGAACTACATGCATGTTCTCTTTTTTTTTTTTCTTTCTAATCTCAAGTTACGGCAATGGTAGAGTGAGGATGAACCACCTTTGTTTTTATCACCCATTTCTTCTTTTAATTATTCTTTCTTCCATAATATAAAGCCACTAACTATTATCATGCTAAAATGAAATGCATATAATATCTATCAACTATCATTATGGCCGGCCACTAATTAAAAGTGGTCCATTTGACATGCAAGTCCCTCATGTCAATAACTCATGCATTATTTGGCCACTTTAAATTTCACCTATCACATTATCAAGTCTTATCACATGGGTCCTTTCTTATAAATTAACACCGCCTTGATAAAAATCAAGGCACGAAATATTCACACATACAAATTCCACATACAATAAGCACAGAATATAACATCTAATTATTTTTGTGACTCGGTTTCGTGGTCCCGAAACCACTTTCCGACTAGGGTCACTTTAGGGTTGTCACAACTCTCCCCCCTTTAGGGATTTTCGTCCTCGAAATTGGATAACGTCCTCTTATTGAATTATATTCATATAAACATTAGCTCATCGATAGCTATTGTAATTCATTATTGATTTCGCATCGATCTATAAAATCATTTTCTTATCTTAAAACAAATACATAAACATTTCTACAAGTATGCACAAATATCTCATTTTCTTGATTTCATAAGCAATAATCACTTAATTTAATTCATAAATGCATTTCAAACACACATTAAGCACATATTAACATGTATAATTCACATCATCAACCCACATATTTGTAACCCACATTTTCATTCATGTATAAGCTGTAACCCAACCGAAAGTACACATATACTCAATATTCGACTTAACTCATTTCCAAAAGAAAAGTCAACTTCCACGTACCTAAACATTTAGTTCATTTAGCACATTCAATCATAGTTAACATTACCCGTATACAGTCGAATAGGCATAAAGCCTAATGTAATACACTAGCTTGAGATTTATTCTAGCGCATAACTCGTATATCCAAAATTATCAACATTCATCAAAAATTCTTTCAAACTTTCGAATGTCGAAACTTAATCAAAATAATTTCTTGAACAAGATTAACAAAATAGTGTCCATTCAGCAATAGCACATATAACTCTTACAATGCCATATCCTAGATATGGTCTTACATATTCTCACATATCGAGTCAATGCCATGTCCCAGACATGGTCTTACACACTATCTCAAATCAATGCCTTCGTCCCAAACGAGGTCTTACATGAATTCCACTTCACACACTTAGTGCTCACTAACCGATCTCGCACTCATAGTGCTCGGTTAAAGGAAATTCGCACACACACAGTGCCTCTAATTATTCACATACATAGTGCTCTTATGCATTCGTTAATACACATTGATATGACTTAACCAAGTCTATAAACATCATGTATGTGCACTTTTAAACATATCATCTCATTTAAATTTGAATTCGTATAGTAATGAATACTTAAACTTTGCTCAAATTATCGGCACGAAGCCTACTAGGCACGAAGGCCCGAATACATGTCACCAGCATGATTGCTCTTCGGGACCTAGCCCGGATATAACACCAGCACGAATGCTCTTCGGAACTTAGTCCGGATACCTCACTAGCACGAATGCTCTTCGGAATTTAGCCCGGATTTAGTAACTCGCACCAATGCCTTCGGGTCTTAGCCCGGATATATCAACTTGCACAATTGCCTTCGGGTCTTAGCCCGGATATATCAATTCGCACAAATGCCTTCGGGTCTTAGCCCGGATATAATCACTAGCTCAATTGCTTTCGGGACTTAGCTCGGATATCATTCAAATGCTCACGCACACATATATCAACAATCATGACACATCCATATTTCACTTTCGTTACTAAGGCTCAAACACAAAGCATTTATTAAACCTTTCCAATTTCAGCTCAATAGCCACACACAAAGAGCATGATTTCAATTGGCTTTATAACATAGTAGGGTCATTACTCGAAGACTTACCCCTTTCCACTGTCCGAAATCGACTCGGTAAGGTCGCACCCTTAATGTAAATAATTGATAGAAATATATATATATAGTGGGTTCGCACACATAGTGCTTAATAATCAACCACGCACACTTAGTGCCATGTACTTTAAACTCGCACACTTAGTGCCATGCATTTCAAGCCCGCACACTTAGTGCCAATCTCACAACCGCGAATACTTATTGCCCGCACACTTAGTGCCAATCTCGCAACCGTGAACACTTATTGCCCGCACACTTAGTGCCAATCTCGCAACCGTGAACACTGAATTGCCCGCACACTTAGTGCCAATCTCACAACCGTGAACACTTATTGCCCGCACACTTAGTGCCAATCTCGCAACCGTGAACACTTATTGCCCGCACACTTAGTGCCAATCTCACAACCGTGAACACTTATTGCCCGCACACTTAGTGCCAATCTCGCAACCGTGAACACTTATTGCCCGCACACTTAGTGCCAATCTCGCAACCGTGAACACTGATTGCCCGCACACTTAGTGCTGAAAACCAACCACTCTATACGCTTCACTGCCTTTTACATTCGACAATTTCGTCTCTACATACATATACACATATAGCAATACACATTAGTATATCATTTACATTACTTGAATACAAACACAACATGCTTATCGACCATTCAACTTCCAGTTCCATAGCCACATACAAAAATCACATTTATAGTCATAACACTCTTTCAAAACTGCATCACTTATACCCTTATAATTCAATCCAAATCGAAATTCAAATACGAGTACATGATACGTACCTGATCAACTTAATAATTTAGGCATATCTAAGTGAAGTTATATCGCAAATTCTCAAAGTCAGAAGCTTGCTACAGCTCGATCGGGATCAAGATTCATTGCAATACAGCAAACACATTTTAATAGTCAAAAATCATCACACTATCATTTTATCACTTTATGGCATGTATAAATAGACTCACGCGTGCTACGTTAGTCCTAGAATCGACTAAACCGTAGCTCTGATACAAATAAAATTGTAACACCCCGTACCCGAGACCGTTGCCGGAGTCGGACACGAGGGGTTCACAGACTAAATTCGCTTACTATCGCAGTCCATTTTAAAATTTTCCAGGCAGTTGGCTAACTGCGACACTATAACCTTAAAAATCATATCTTGAGTTGCACAACTCGAAAATCAGTTTCGTAATTTTTCCCTGAAACTAGACTCATATGCCATCTACATATTTTTTTCTAGAATTTTTGGTCAGGCAAATTAGTACAGTTTATTAGTCAAAGTCTCCCATGTTACAGGGATCGACTACACTGACCTTTGCGCATTACGACTTGGATATCTCCCTGCACAGGGCTTCAATACTGATGCCGTTTGTTTCTATAGAAAGTAGACTCAGAGAGGAATCCAGACATATATGGCATAACTCCTAATTATCTCTGGTTAATTTATAATGAATTTCCAAAGTCGGAACAGGGAATCCAGAAACCGTTCTGGCCCTGTCTCACGAGAACCTGAATATCTCTTAACATACTGTCCATATGATCATTTCGTTACTTTCCTATGAAAATAGATTCATCAATTTTCGTTTACATAATTTATTCACTATTTAATTCCAATCCTATTATTTTTAGTGATTTTCCAAATCTACATCACTGCTGCTGCCAGCATCTGCCTTTAAGGTAGACTTTACCTATTTCATAGTTTCCATGATTCAACTAGCCCTTTTTGCATAAATAGCACAAATCATGATAGCGATTAACCATTCCATACCAAATGATTATAACATTATGCTCGAACATATATAAGCCATTTTCGCATGGCTATATACATTAACCAAAATATTCTTCCGCCACTAGTCTATTTTATACATGCCATAAGACAATCCGAAACATAGCAGTACCAAACAGTGGATAGTGATAGTGTGACTAGTTGCTGACGATCCCCGAGCCTGTAGCTTCGCAATGAGATCTATAAAACAGAGGAAACAGAGTAAACGGAGTAAGCATTACAATGCTTAGTAAGTTTTAAGCAGTGTCAACAGATAACAATCAAATTATAACATAGTTGTTCGTATTTTTATTTCACTCTTCCTTCGGGCATACCATCCCTTTACCGAATCTGCACATCTCATCATATACAATAGGCAGATAAACTTTCACATAAAAGTGAGCTCATGTGACATAGATATATCGTATGATTTCACATCACCTCTCACACTGATCCGATGTCACATAATCATAGGAATAGTCTCATAGATTGCTCTCGTATGCATCACAGAACTACCTTATGATTTAGTGTAAATCAAGCTCACATATAAACTTGGAGTACATACCTGTTTAACCTTTCGCATTGAATATATTTATAAGCAATTCTTATTATGAAGTCTTACCCGGACATAATCTCCACACGAAGTTATCGGGTCTTACCCGGACAAAATCCCCACACGTAGTCATCGGGTCTTTAGAGCTCGATATAGTACAAGCACGAAGCTTAAGGACATTAATCAGTGATAATATTCTCGCATAAAGCCTGCGGGGTTTTAACCCGGATATAGTACCGACACAAATGCCCTTCGGGACTTATCACATTTATGCACTTTCACATCCATCACATTGGCCACTCGGCCCTGTCACATATATACACTTTCACATTCATCACATCGGCCATTAAGCCTTATCACATATATATACACTTTCACATTCATCACATCGGCCATTAGGCCTTATCACATATATACACTTTCACATTCATCACATCGGCCATTAGGCCCTATTCACATATATACACTTTCACATTCATCACATCGGCCATTAAGCCTTATCACATATATACACTTTCACATTCATCACATCGGCCATTAGGCCTTATCACAATTTAGAATTCACATATGGGTTTAATCAATAGCTTATAAGCAACTAAAACAAGTTTATCAAGGTTTACAACACAATCTCAAATTCAGCACAAGCTGTTTTTCCTGAGCAATAGTCACTAAATTATTTATAACTGGAGCTACAAAACTCCAAATCACTTTCTGTAAATTTTTCCTGAATATACACTCGTATTTCTTCCATCCATAAAATTTCCAGAATTTTAGGTTTGGCCAATCAATACCAGATTTTTTCTTAAAGTTTTCCCCTGTTTCACTGCTTGACTAATCTGACCACTCTTCACTACGAATCAAATTTCTCATTATCAGAAATTTCTTTGCTTACACGGTTTCTTTTATAAGAAACTAGACTCATTAAGCTTTAATTTCATGTCTTATTCAGCCTCTAATTCAAATCCATGAATTTATGGTGATTTTCTAAATTCATGTTACTGCTGCTGTCCTGAGCAGGTTTATCACAATTTTACTCTTCTGACATATCCTTTCAGCACTTCATAATATCATATCCATTTGGCAACATATCATATCAATAACTTACCTATACTTCATGATAACCATTAGGCTATATGCATAAAGATTTACAATAGAGTTATGATTCTTTTAATATGTGCTTAACATATCATACTCAATCACATTATAGGCTTTAATACTTAAAACTTACCTCGATCGCTAATGTACGTCAATTCCGACTATTCGACCAATTTCCCTTTTTCCATGATCCGACTTTGTTTCCTTGAGTTCTTGAGCTAATGAACCAAATTTAAACTTATCACATCACTATTGTGTAAAACCACATTCGATTATATTATAATTCGGTTAGCAAGAAATACACTTATTCCTTATAACATTTAGCTTCGAGATCACCACCTCAATCATCTCAAGTACCAAACATGCATTAATACTCTCTTTAGTACAATTTCGTTAATTTAACTAAATACTAAACATATCCTTTTGCTTATCTATACACATCCGCATTTTAACTCATACCAATCATAACAAATAGCATAATATTTGTTAACATATAAAATTATGGTTGACATTACATCATTTACTTCCACTAACCATTTAAGCATAACCTAAGCGCATTCATTGCATTGACAAACCAAACCAAAATATCCAATACATAGTCAAACATATAATTGTTATTTCACTCCTTTTCGAACTAATTTATAAAATGCATTCTCAAAGCCATAGCATATCATACATGAAACTTACCAAAGATGAATTAATCATAAGCTATTTATAGTACCTTAACCAAACACAACAACTAACTTCACACATATTTTTTTCTATGCAAATACCAAAGCCGAATCAGCTAAATATACTTATGAATATATATATCATCATCGAAATCACCTAAGCTTAGACATCATTTCTTAATTCCAAGCAAGTTGCCGAATGCAACCTTACTAAATTTTCATGAATTCAAATCATGGATTCAATGATACTAAAAATTAACAAAACAACTTGAATTTCACCTTGAATTGTTGCTTCCAAATGGCCGAAACTTCAAAGCCACAAATTTTATTTTCTTTCTCCTTTGTTCGGCCTCCAAGATGAACTACATGCATGTTCTCTTTTT
The DNA here is from genome assembly GCF_007990345.1 of Gossypium hirsutum. Taxonomy (NCBI): domain Eukaryota; kingdom Viridiplantae; phylum Streptophyta; class Magnoliopsida; order Malvales; family Malvaceae; genus Gossypium; species Gossypium hirsutum. The sequence continues at coordinate 38,941,512 of NC_053431.1, read as the reverse complement.
TTTTTTCTTTCTAATCTCAAGTTACGGCAATGGTAGAGTGAGGATGAACCACCTTTGTTTTTATCACCCATTTCTTCTTTTAATTATTCTTTCTTCCATAATATAAAGCCACTAACTATTATCATGCTAAAATGAAATGCATATAATATCTATCAACTATCATTATGGCCGGCCACTAATTAAAAGTGGTCCATTTGACATGCAAGTCCCTCATGTCAATAACTCATGCATTATTTGGCCACTTTAAATTTCACCTATCACATTATCAAGTCTTATCACATGGGTCCTTTCTTATAAATTAACACCGCCTTGATAAAAATCAAGGCACGAAATATTCACACATACAAATTCCACATACAATAAGCACAGAATATAACATCTAATTATTTTTGTGACTCGGTTTCGTGGTCCCGAAACCACTTTCCGACTAGGGTCACTTTAGGGGTGTCACACTACTGTTGGGTCAGTAAGTATACTTAGACCCCATACTAATGAAATGACCATTATACCCTTGTGAGGTAAATTGATTGAAATACCCTTGTATTATGTATGACTGTTTTTGAGCATGACATTTCTACACACGTTTGATATTATGTTGCATTACATGGGGTGGGATATATGATTTTGGAGGAAGTGTACTGAAAGGCTATAAGCCTATTACTGGCAGCTTTGCTCAATTACTATTTTAGTGTCGTAATCGGTACGACTTGGTGTGTATGGTTGGGTGGGTTGATTTTATCCCCACATTGTGTGTAGGGTTGGTACGGAGATGGTATGTAGAGGCCGGATTGGGTAGGATTTTCTAATTGCATACTGCACTGATTCTACAATGGGCTTAGGCCCCACTGATACTGTTACTGGATTGGGCTCAGTCCCACACTGTTTTTGATTCTGAAATTGGCTATCGCCCTAAGTGAAGCTAAAAGGTTTAGGCCCAAGTTGTGTTCACTCTGATTGTTGCTTATATGAGATTACACATTGAGTTTTTGTAAACTCACCCATCTATTTTAACTGTTTAGGTAATCCCTAGACTTAGGCGGTTCGATGCGACAGGGGACTCGATGGTGGCCACTCGACTTAGTAATTTTTAATATTATAATGTAAGTTATTTTAAGAAATTTTATGTAATAAGGCCGCTTTAAGTTTATTTTTAATTTGGGGATATAATTATATTGGTTTATACCTGTTAGCAGTTGGTCGTGAGTTTTCAAAAGATAAATGATTTTCAACTGTCACGCTTATGCAACCTGATAAAGCTTGAGCAACAAACACTATTTTTCTCAAAAAGGGTAAGCACAATCTAAAAAGACTTATGTTTTACTAATGCAACTGGAGTTTTAACAATGAACAAGATATCTTAACTTGTCAAAATCATAACGAGGTTTTATCATAAAATAGACTTTTCAAACGGAGTGACACTTTTCAAACACACTCTAATGTGACATCACAGGTTCGGCCATAACGTTTAGGCCAAATTTTGGGTGTTACGTGTTCTTGGTATTGTGTGAATTACATTACTAATATGATTAGTGAAGTTGTGTTTTAGGCTATAAGTCAAATTGCTTGGATGCATTATTGTTTGCTTATATTAAATGTAAATATATGGTAAGTTAAATTCCTGTTATACGAACTTACTAAGCATTAAATGCTTATTAGGTTTTCTTTTCTCTGTTTTATAGTGCTCGAAAGCTTGTAAAGGTTGGAGATTGGTAGGATATCATCACACTATCCTCCAGCTTGTTTTGATATAAATAGAAAACTTATTTTGACATAATGACATGTATAAGCTAATTTTACCAATGATGATATATAAATGGATGTTTGAAATCTAGCCATTGGAATGACTAGTAATGGTTTATTTTGGTATGATAATATATAGTCATATCCTGTTTAATACATAGATGTATAAGGTATGGTTAGATTGAATTAGGGTAAAATATATATTCTTGAAAAAAGGCAAGTTTGATTATATGAATGTATGTAATGTTATATTATACATATTAATGATGTTTGCTTAGTTTCATGCTTGAAATTGGTTGGTATATATGTACAAGTATTGTTGTAGGTTATTGGAAAATTTGGGTGAGAAATAAGGCTAGGAAATTACTTTATTTTGTCCACATGGGTAGACACATGGGCATGTGTCTTGACCGTGTGTGACACACGGCCTGGCACATGGGCATGTGGTTTGGCCATGCATCCCCTGCATCTTAAAATTGAGAAACAGACTGCTCAGAATTGGGCACACAGGCAGAGACATGGGCGTGTGTCTTAATCGTGTGTGCTGCACGGCTTAGAACATAGGCATGTGTCTTGGCAGTGTGAAACCTGCACCTAATTTATGAAAATTAAATTGACCACACGGCCTAGCATACGGGTGTGTGGCAAGCCGTGTGGCACAGGTTAGAGAGTTACACGGGTAAGAACACGGGCTAGGACACAACTGTGTGCCTCACATCTAATGCCTACACGGCCTGAGACATGGGCATGTCACTTGGCCGTGTGAGCCACATGGCCTACTCACACGGACGTGTGATCCTTGTAATAAAGAAAATTTTTAAATTTCACAAAAAATTCTCTGAAATCTCAATTTAGTCCTGACTTGATTCTAATGTTTAAATTGGGCCTTGAGGGTCCATTCAAGGGACAATATGATTAGTTTCGAATATGAACAGTAAACGATATGAATTACGTGAAGTTATTCTATAAACTTTGGCAATGCTCTGTAACCCTGTTCCGGTGATAGATACGGGTTAGGGGTGTTACATATTGTCTATCTCATTGGTTGATATTCAATTATTTCTTTGATTCATTCTATATTGTGTTTGTAGTTAAATTAGTTTTTTAAATTTAGATTAAAACACATCACTCCAAATTTGTCGGCTAAAGAATAGAAAAATGGTAATTACTAATACTTTTAGTCCTTTTGGATACGATATTCTCTACTCACCGTAGCTATACTATTGTTCGATAGGTGCGCTTGCTTTTTTCATATTTATAGTTAGTTTAGTGACCATCATGTTGTGAAGCCAAGCTTAAGGTCACGAATCCAAGCCTTTAAGGTCATGAGACCATTGTTGATGGTTGAAGTGAAGGAGCCAAGGCCACTATCGAGGTTGTCGCGACACCAACTTGTCTATATCATGACATCGAGAACCTTCAAGCCAAGATTGTGCCTACTTTTGAGGATTTTGCGACACCAAAGCTTGGGTGTCACGACACTAAAGCTTAACGAGGTGAAAAATTGTAGGGGCAATTTTGTGTCCAAACAATCTTAAGTCAGTTTTTTCATTTAACGGCATAATTTTCAATGTTGGTTTAAATTTTAATAGACTATAAATACTACTTTATAAGCTTCTAGAATTAGATCTTTTGTGGCTGAAAATCTTTCTTTACTTTTCATAGTTTTAGGTTAGGTTTCTTTTTCTTTTCTTTTTATTTTTGGATTAGGTTTTTCCTTTTCTTTTTAGAATATAATTTATTTTTGTTGTTTTGTTTCTTCTTTCTTGTTAAAGAATTTCGTAAATGAATATGGATCAAGCTTTTCGGTGCCATTGTTTCCACATTTAAATGAGCATTTCTTACCCTTACCTTTATATTGTGCATATCAATTATTCGATGAAATGTCTATCTAGGTGTTAAGGTTTATTATGTTTGATACCTCGTGTTAGTTAATTGATGAATTGATTGTTAGATTAAGTTAATGTCCATGTTTGATTTTTTTAGTTGTACTTTTATATCAAAATACTTAATAAACTAGAATTGACGCATCTAGTAGAAAATCTAGATAAATGAGACTTAAAAGAGATTTTATCATTAGATAGTTCGATATGATTGTACCTAATAGTGAGACCGAGAGGAGATTTATATGCCTAGGTGAGACTTAGAAGAGAGCTTAGGTCGTATTTTTTTTTGTTTAAGATGAGATCGAAAGGAGATTCTTAGCTAAAAGTGGCAAACAATATAATTAGTATAGGTTTATTAACTTAGTTAACGATTGACGAATCAATCGGCCATCATTTTAATCATTTACATTGTCTAAAATAATACAATGAAAGTCTAGTTTAGTTTGTTTAATTGATAGTTAAAATTTTGTACCACCCTTAACCCATACCTGTCGTCGGAACAGGGTTGAGAAGTATTACCGAAACATTCAGAAACATTTACAAATAACTTATGTAAATTACTATTCATTTACCGAGATCATTCATAATGTCCCTTGATTGGCCCCTTGAGGCTTAATACGAGCACTAGAATCGAGTCAGGACTTATCGGGAACTCTAAGAATTTTTTGCGACTTTTCAAAATTTTTCCAAGGTGCAGGGCTTACACACTCGTGTGGTCCAAGGGACACGCCCGTGTGACCCTAGGACACGCCCGTGCTAAAGTCCGTGTTTGACCCTGTATAGCTCTCTGACTTGCACACACGGCCATGCCACATGCCCATGTGCTAGGCCGTGTGGTCAATTAATTCAATTCAAAATTAGCTGCAGGTTTCACACGGCCAAGACACACGCCCGTGTTCTAGGCCGTGTAGCATACACGACTGAGACACACGCCCGTGTCTCTACCCGTGTGCTCAATTCTGAGCATTTTGTTTCTCAAAATTAAGGTGTAGGGGACACACGGCCTAGCTACATGCCCATGTACCTGGCTATGTGTTACACACGGTCTAAACACACGCCCGTGTGGACAAAAATAAAACCATTTCTAGCTTCATTTCTCACCCAAATTCACACTAATGACCTGCACTTAAACTCACATCCATAAACCAACCAATTCAAGCATTCAAATTAAGCAAATTCCATCATTCATCATGGCTTATCATTTCATGCATACATGTCTATAATCTTACCTTAGTTCAGCATACTCACTTAACCTTTCTCAATCAATCAATAATGAACACTTATGTTATCTCAATAAAGTAAACTTAAATACATATATATACATGTACCAAAACATAACCATCACTAGCCATTCCAATGGCTAGGTTACAATAATCATTTACATTTATATGCCAATATGACCAATATAACCTATACATGCCATTGTAACCAATATTTGCTTTACCAAATTGTACCGACATGGGCCAATAGATAGTGTGAGTGATCTTTGCTAAGCTGCCAATCCAACGAGATTCTGATTCACTATAATACAGGGAAATAAAACTAAGTAAGCATATAATGCTTAGTAAGTTCATATAACATGGTACTTAACTTACCATTCATTCTATTATGAGGTAACTATGTAAGGCATATTCAATCAATTTGACCTCAAGCCCTACACACATCCTCATTGCCCTTGTTAGTCATATAATCCATAATTGTAAGACCCCAAACCCGGCCTAGACGTTATGGCCGAATCTGGCGATGTCACATGGAATGGAATTTGAAATTGAATCTATCAAGTTAAAACCATTTTCGTTTTTTAGCTTTTATTTATCTCTCATCAATTTCAAAACTATTGTCTTATTAAGTTGATTCGCTTTAAAAACATATTTTGTAGTAGAAGCTTTTAAAATCGTGTTATTTTAAGAAAATCGTTCACATTTAGGAAAAAAATTGTTGTTTTAATTAAACTGATTTTTCGTTGAGTTTTGTAGCTTAAAAGTCCATGAAAACGGTTAAAATCCAAAACGAAGGCAAACAATCCAAAAGCCCCAAATTACATAAAAAATACCTTAGAAAACCAATAGGAAATGAAAAACCATAAATGAAATTGAAACTATTCAATAATCATGTGGTCATCGTTGAACCCTCCGCCACACCGATCCGTCTAATTCTTGAGATTACCTGCATAGATAAAATAGGAAGGGGTGAGTTTACGTAAACTCAGTGTGTAATCCCCACAGAAGACATACATACAGTCAAACAACAGATATCAGTCAAATGCAGTCTAGGCCTAAGCCCATTACAGATTCAGATACAGTTTAGGCCTTAGCCCATTTGGATATAGTCTCAGATGTAAATTAAGGCCTTAGCCCATCTTAGATACAATATGCATACAGTAACAAAAATCAGTATCCTACACACCAGCCTCTACACACCATCCCCGACCATCCCTACACACCATGTGGGGTTTAAAACACCCACCCAGCCCTACACACCAAGTTGTACCAAATGTGGCACATAGTAGTAATATTGCAACTGAGCTGCCAGATAATAGGTTTAAAAGCCTTCTAGTACACTTCCTCTAATAACCAATCATCCCACCTATAACAGCCCTATTTTAGCTAAATCAGAACAGTGGTTTTGGGACCACAAATTCGATGTCAGAAAATTATCTTAATATTATTTTATGTGTTTATAGTATGTGATTATGTATGTGTGAAAATTTGGTGAGCTAATTTTATTGTTTAATAGCTCAATTTGATCAAAGGACTAAATCGCGTAAAATGCAAAAGTTGCATTCTATATGATAAAGCTGTCGATTTGTTATGGCTTATTAAATGTGAAGTCCTTATGTTGTAATTAGACCTTTGATAAGGTTAATGGACATAAATGGCCTAATGTTTGATGATTAAATGGTTTAATAACCAAGGGTAAAAATGTAAACTATATATTATGTATTATTAATAAAACAAAAACATAAAAATATGGTTTCATTCATCTTTCTTCAACCGAATAACAAAAGAAGAAGAAGCCATTGAAGCTTTTTAACATTCAGCCATGATACACAGGTAGTTCACACGCCCGTGTCCATTCAACAGACTCGAACACTGTTTGAAGCAATCGCACACAGGCATGTCACACGGGCGTGTCCCTATCGAGCCCAATTCTAGTCCTATTCGAAAAAGGCCACTCTTGAGGGTTTAGAAGCATTTTAAAGCCTATATAAACACCCCAGGAGGTACCAAAAAAGGGACACATGGAGTAGGAGGCACGAAATTACTCGAAGAAAGCCGATTGATCCATCTCAGAAGTTGGATTCACCTTCAAGACTGAAGATCTCCCTTCAATTCCCTTCAAGAGTTCTTGGGTTTTCTTTATGTTTTGTTATCATTATTCTTTTGAGATGTGTTCTTTCATAAATATGAACTAGACCCCCTAAATACCTAAGGGGAATGAAACCTAAAACGGATCTTGTTATTATTATCTGAATTATATGATAAATATTTGACTTGTTCTTAATTATGAGTTCTTAATTCTTGCTTTAATATTCTAGGATATTGATTCAAGTATTGATGTGCTTATTCAGAGGAGCAAAAGTTCGTGTCTAAGAGTAGATCTAACATAATTAAGCAGAGTTAATTGCACGCCCAGAGATAGGGTGACAAGATTTTACTGGATTAGGGTGAAACCTAATAAGGGAATCCATAGATCGAGTTAATGCAACATTAGGGAGTTAATTAGAAAGAGATTTCAATTAATCAACCTAGGGTTAGACGTTGTTAGTCTCGAGAAAGATAATAATATAAATTAGGGATTTCTACAGATCAAGTCAAGTGAATAAATCGTCTGATTTAGAGTCAATAACTTGTGAAGTCTAGGTGGATTTTTCCCTTAGGTATTGTCTAAATCATTCAATTTTCTCAAAAGTTATTTCCCCAATTTACTTTCTGTGCATTCTTAGTTTAGTAATTAGTTTAGATAAAACAAACACCTTTATTTTTAGACTAGATAATAAAAAGAAAGCTAACACTAGTACTTTTAGTTTCTTTGGGTTCGACATCCCGGTCTTGCCATAAGCTATACTACTGTTCGATAAGGTGCGCTTGCCTTTGTCATGATAATAGTTAGTTTTCAAGAACAGATATTCATAAATTATAAATTAATCACGATTCACATCACGATCAAGTTTTTAGCACTGTTGCTGGGGAGCTAAGATATTAGAAACACTTAATTTTTATTACTTTAGCCATTTATTTTATTACAATTTAAATTTTATTTTGATTTTTGTTACTAAATTTTTTTTCCTTCTGGCAGGTTTTTATAGTTTATGACTGAAGAAACCCATCAGGACTATTACTTTTTAAGAGTGAGATTGAACACACAGCTCGTAGAAACCGAAGAGAAATAAGGCGAAGCTTAAGATATATAGAGGAAGGGCAAGAGGACGATATTCACACCACAACTGAGGAGATGGCTGAAAATCAGGAAAACCCGCTACCTCCTGCAATTGCTGCTGATCCAGTAAATCAGAATCCTATTCCACGCACTATGTATGATTATGCTAAACCTACTTTAACAGGAACTGAGTCAAGTATAGTTAGGCTTGCTATTGCTGCAAATAATTTTGAATTGAAACCTAACACAATTCAAATGATCCAACAGTTTGTTCAGTTTGATGGTTTGTAGGACAAGGACCCCAATGCTTATTTGGCAAATTTCTTAGAGTTTTGCGACACTTTTAAGATCAATGGCATTTCTGATGATGCCATTCACCTTCGGTTGTTTCCCTTTTCGTTGAGGAACAAAGCTAAAAAGTGGTTGGACTCGTTCCTATGAGGGTCAATCAATACTTAAGAACAAATGACCGAAAAATTTTTACTTAAATATTTTCTGCTGGCTAAAACGGCTAAGATGAGGAATGATATCTCTTCTTTTGTACAGATGGATCTAGAAACACTTTATGATGCATGGGAGAGATACAAGGATCTATTGAGAAGGTGCCCTCACCATGGGTTACCACTATGGTTGCAGGTTCAAATGTTTTACAACGGCGTTAACCCCTCAACAAGGCAACTTATCGACGCTGCTGCTGGTGGGACTATCGATAACAAAACACATGAAGTGGCTTACGAATTTATTGAAGAGATGTCACTGAATAACTTTCAGTGGCAAGTCATGAGAACAAAGCCAACAAAAGCAACCGATGTTGTAACACCCCAAACCCGGCCTGGAAGTTTGGCTCGAATCTGGCGTGTCACATTGAAGTGTTTTTCGGAAACCATGTTTCCATTAAAAACCCTTCTTAATAATTAAAAACTTGTACCCTTTTTAAACCTTGTTAGAAAACCTCAGCTGAATAACATTCTTAACAACTTTGTAAAAAATCCTGGCAGTTGCGGACGCTTAATTTAAAAACAATTGCGGTTACGTGATGTTTTGAACAACAGTAGTTGCTTTGGAAAACGTGTTCTAATACTAGCAATTATAAGAACAATAAATAAAATTCCAAATTTGAAATCCAGAAAATTACAACGGCTTTACTACAACCCACATAAAAACATTTAAAAGCAATAATCAAAACTATAACATAAACAGTGTGTGTGGCTTCCTCCGAGCCCCTCGCAGCCCCGATCCGTCTAAGGCTGGAAATTACCTGAAAGGTTAATAAACGGTGTGAGTTTACGAAAACTCAGTGTGAAATCCCCTACTATAAAAAGGAACAGTCAGTCATATAAAAGAATTAAAAGTCTGGCCCCAGCCTTACTTACAGTTTCAGTACCAATTGGGCCTTAGCCCATTATAACAGACAGTACGAGATGGGCTTTAACCCATTACAGAATAAGAAACATTATCAGAACTAGAATCAGAATCAGAATCAAAATCAAAATCAGAATCAGAATTAGGTGACAGAATCAAAATCAGAATCAGTATCAGGTAAGAGAATCAAAATCAGAATCAGTATCAGGTAACAGAATCAAAATCAGAATGTGAATGCAATCCCAACCCAGCCTATAACCAACCGCTACACTCCACCCGTACCAGTCCTACACTCCATGTGGGGAATAGCTCAACCCACCCAGCCCTACACTCCACATGTAACGCCCCGTACCCGAGACCGTTACTGGAGTCGAACACGGGGTGTTAACGGACTTAATTCATTTGCTTACACAGTTCATTTTAAAATTTCCAGACAAACTGGCTAACTGCATCACAGTCACTTTAGAAATCATATCTCGAGTTCCAAAACTCAAAAACCAATTCCATAAAATTTTCCTGAAACTAGAATCATATATCCATCTACAAATTTTTTTCTAGAATTTTTGGTCAGGCCAATTAGTACAGTTTATTAATTAAAGTCTCCCCTATTTCAGGGTTTGACTACTCTGACCTTCATGCATTACGACTTAGATATCTCCCTGTACAGGACTTCAATACTTATGAAATTTGTTTCTAATGAAACTAGACTCAAAAAGGAATCTGTACATATAGATCATGACTTCTAATTATCTCTGGTTAATTTATAGTGAATTTCCAAAGTTAGAACAGGGGATCCAGAAATTGCTCTGGCCCTGTTTCATGAAAACTTAAACATCTCATAAAATACGGCTCATATGGTCCTTCCGTTTCTTTCATATGAAAATAGACTCATCAAGATTCGATTACATAATTTATTAATTATTTAATTACATTTTTACTATTTTTAGTGATTTTTCAAACTCACATCACTGCTGCTGTCAGCATCTAGTTTAAGGTAAATTTCACCTATTTCATAGTTTTCCATGAATCAACTAGCCATTTGTCATACATAGCACCAAAATGATCGTGATTAACCATTCCAATGGCTAATCATTACCAAGCATTTCCATACCACTCAATGAACAATATACAAAATGATTATAATGCTATGCTCAAAATATATATAAGCCATTTTCGCATGGCTATCCGAATATATACATTACCAAAAGGCACTTGATTAACAACAAAGGTCAGTCCTATACATGCCATTATCAAAGTTCAACTAAAAGAGTACCAAAAGGGCTTTGATAGTGTGGACGACTTCGACTTTGACACTCCCGAGTCCGATAGCTGACGAACAAAATCTATAAAACAGAGAATCAAAGCAACAGAATAAGCATTTTAATGCTTAGTACGTTTAAGTAATGAAATTATTTACGACTAAAGTATAGCGTTCATATGACAAAATGAATAATTGCATATACGCATATTCCCAAAATCATACTTACTTCACACTTCAACCAGTATATTCATACACAGGGGATCAAACCTAACTAAGGCCGGAAGTTTGTTAATCAATTGAGCGAATACTATTTAAAAGGAATCAACTTTCCGATGCATATACGAAACATACCTTATCGTTTGGATTTTATGAGCGTATTAATTGAAATTATTACAGCAAGATCGCTCATTTCCAAACCCAAGTACCTTCGGGATTTAGCCGGATATAACAACTCGCACAAATGCCTTCGGGACTTAGCCCGGATATAGTAACTCGCACAAATGCCTTCGGGACTTAGCCCGGATATAGTAACTCACACAAATGCCTTCGGGACTTAACCCGGATATAGTAACTCACACAAATGCCTTCGGGACTTAACCCGGATATAGTCACTAGCACAAATGCCTTCAGATCTTAGTCCGGTTATCATCCGAATAATCATGCACATATATCAATAAATCATAACACATCTATATTTCATTTTCATTACTAGAATTCAAACACAAGACACTTTTCAACCATTACCATTTTCGGCTCAATAGCCACATACAAAGGGCATGATTTTGATTCGCTTTATAACATGATCTCTATACGCATTCGGCTGCCCGTCATAAGTATAAGCCAATTACCTCAATATATAATTCAAGTAGAATCATTATATCACCGTTTATTTGTTATGCTTATATGTCATGACTTAATCAAATCATAAACTAAGTTCCATTACTCGAAGACTTACCTCGGATGTTGTCGAACGACTTCAACGGCTATTCAATTACTTTTTCCTTTCCTTTATCAAATTTAGTTCCCCTTTGCTCTTGAGCTTAATTTAACAAATAAATTGATTTAATCATTTTGAACATCAAAGAGAAACTCAAGGTACTTAGCCCATATATACATTCGACATTAGAGTCATATATATATGAAATCATGAATCAAATTCAACATATTAGCCAATATTCTCCTTTAGCCGATTATCTAAGTCAAGATAAAATCATCAATATGCTTACCTATAGCCGAATGTGCAACATCAATCTATCACTATCACCTACATCCTTAATTAAAGGCCGAATATATGCAACATCAATCTATGTATTCATTCATGTGGTCGAATATACATATTCCAATATGATATCATTTCCATTTCATTTAACACTTAACATTTACCACATATCAATTAACCAATTTTGTTTATAATTACAAAACTCTTCATCTATTCATGCTCTCATATTCGGCCATCCATACCTATACTAACCATATAACTAAATAATTTTAAGTTTAAACATAAATACAACATTTTAGCACCATGGCCGAACACCTCATGAAGTTGCTAAGACCCATCCTTTTCAAATTATCACACATACTCACATCCAATCCTTTTTATTAAGCATTCAAACTCAATCATCTTCATGCCTCATCACCACAACATCAAACACCAACCAAGAAAGACAACATCCATGGCCGAGTATCATCTCCATCAAATAGCAAAAAAATTTAAACCATGGGCTAAGTAGAATTCAAACTAACAACTAAAAATATGCATGAATTTCATGGAATAACATCAAACATACCTCAACCTAGTTACAAGCATGGTCGAACTTCTTCAAACCTTTCTTTCTTTCTTTTACTTGGTTTTTCGGCCAAGAAGAACCAAACTCTCACTTTGTTTTGATCACCCCCCAATTTCCATTACTTTATTACTAACCTTTTATTTTATTATTTCTAACACAAAATATTAACACAAAATGTTTATAATATGTTTTAACCCATAGCATGGCCGGCCACAACCTAAAATTTTGGGTAATTTGACATGCAAGTACAAGCATTTTCTAACATGCATTAATAGATCCTTATAGATTAACCTATCACATTTCAAAAGTGTTACACATAAGTCTTATTAACTAAATTCACATGCAATCGACTAAATCGAAGCTTAAAACTTTCACACATTCATATTCACATATTTTAGACAATAAATATTATATTCAAATACTTCGGTGACTCGGTTTAGCGATCCCGAAACCACTTTTCGACTAGGGTCAATTTAGGGCTGTCACACCACAGTTGCAGCATTGCTGCTCAGATATCAGTAAGTTGAGACAAAGCCTCCAGTACGTGGACAAGCCACTTTCAGTACTTCCTCCGTCAATATAACCCATAAACCATGCAACAGATATAAATGTCATGGCATACAACATACAGAATCAGAATATCATGCCCATATTTGAATCAAACAGTCACAGTCAAGTCATTCATATCACCAACATATATTCACAATCAAATCCGTCAACCACACAGTCCAAGTCAATCACTTGCCCACAAGGGCAAAACAGTCATTTAACACCCTAGGGGTAAAATGGAAATTTTACCCCACAAGGGTATCTCGGTAATTCTACCTTACAGGAGTATTTTAGTAATTCTACCATACAGGGGTATTTCGTATTTCTACCCTACAGGGGTATTTTAGTAATTCTACCCTACAGGGGTATTTCGATATTTCTACCCTACAGGGGTATTTTGGTATTTCTACCCTGCAAGGGTATTTCGGTAATTTCACAAATCAGGGGTATTTTGGTAATTTTATTGATCGAGGGTATTATGGTAATTCTATAAATCAATGGTAAAACGGTAATTCTGTAAATCGAGGGTAAAATGGTAATTCTATAAATCGAGGGTAAAATGGTAATTCTGTAAATCGAGGGTAAACGGTAATTGTGTAAATCGAGGGTAAAATAGTAATTTTGTAAATCAAGGGTAAAATAGTAACTCTGTAAATCGAGGGTAAAATAGTAATTCTGTAAATCGAGGGTAAAACAGTAATTTTGTAAATCAAGGGTAAAACGGTAATTTTTTTAAATCGAGGGTAAAACAATAATTTTGTAAATCGAGGGTACTTTGATAATTTTACATGTCGAGGGTATTTCAGTAATTTTGCAAACTAAGGGTATTTCGGTAATTTTACAAATCGAGGATATTTGGGTAATTTTATAAACCGGGGGTACTTTGGTAATTTTATAAACAAAGGGTATTTTAGTAATTTGGTAAACTAAAGTATTCTAAACAGGGATAACAATACGAATGAGCCTAAAGCCCTTTTCGGCCCAAATGGGCCCACACACTCGTGTGGCCCTTTTAGCCCAAATCTAGCCGTAGATATGAGATTCACCTAACCTAGTCCAATATTTACTACACAATCAAACAACTTATCCAATTGGGCCCGTAGGCCCATTGGACCCACATGGCCCCTTTCGGCCCATCACGGCCCAAAGTAGCCATCCTACAGCTAGAGTAGTGAGACATACACACCTGATAGGAGACTGGAGTTAATCCGCACTCCGAGCACTCTTAGCCGACGCCCAACCCAAATGAGCATGCCATAAAGCGAAAGGGATCAACCAAGAAAGGCACCTTTACTCTCCTCATGGTTCTCTCTATTTAAAGCCAGCTTCGCATCCACTCTTATGTTAGCTTTTCGATGTGGGATCCCTCCATCATCAGAGTTTAAATTCAACACCAACTCTTGCCGCTCCTAGTTAGCAAAATAAATGCTCTTTGCTTGCCATGGGATTCGAATCCATGCCTCCCCTTAAAAGCTCCACACGCTGCTTGCCACTAAGCCACAAGGCTTTTTGTGTCACAATTTCTCCAACAATATTCTTAAGGCCTACCTACTACACCCAGGGTTTGATTCACCTTAAACCAAATTTTTTGCTAGAGTCCAGGTTTGAACCCAGGACTTCTCCAACACTTCTCAGCATACTTAACCACTAAAACAAGCCTTCATTAACGAAATTTACACGCACAACAAAATATTATAAGCTGCCTTCAACCGCTCCAATGCTCAAGGCCCAAAACTTCTAGGCTCAAATTCAGGGTGTTACAGATGTTTTCAACCTCGACGTGATTATTATGCTATCTAACCATGTAGAACTTTTAAATAAAAAGATTGACGATTTATATGGTTCTACTTAGGTACATTCAGTGATAATGTGCGATTCAAATGGAGGAGAAGCGCACATAGAATATCAACCTTTCAATCCTAGCACCGAGGAGGAACAAGTTCAATATATAGGTAATAATAATTCTAGATATCAAAATAACCCATTTAGTAACACATATAATGCAGGTTGGAGGAACCATCCCAACTTCTCGTGGGGTGGTCAAGGGAATCAAAGGCCACAACATCCTCCGGGTTTTCAACAACCACCTTACGAACAAGAAAAGAAGCCGAATCTTGAGGAGATGCTAACAAAGTTTATCTTAGTGTCAGAAACTCGCTTCCAGAACACCAAAACAACACTTAAGAATCAACAAGCATAGACCCAAGGGCTCAAAACTCAGATAGGATAGCTCGCCAAACTAATTTCTGAACGACCACAAGGTAGCTTGCCAAGTAATACTGAATCTAACCCATGGGAACAACTCAACGTGATTACCACTCAAGGCGAGGAAGGGTTAGTTGAACCTAAACCAAAACTAAGGCAAGGAATGGTGGTAAGTAAAGGTAAAGGTGAGGTAGTCCACAGTGAGCAACAACCAGTAGGTAAAGAGTACAAACCATGGGTGCCATACCCCAATGCGACAAGGAAAGACCGCACAGATGAACAATTCAGTAAATTCTTTAAACTATTAAAGAAATTGCATATTAACTTACCGTTTATTGAAGCTCTTTCGCAGATGCCAAACGCAGTTAAATTTTTAATGGAGTTATTAGCAAAAAAGTGGAAGTTGGATGAGGCTCACATGTGGAGAAGAATGCAGTTTGCTCAGCCATTCTACAGAATAAGCTGGCCAACAAATTGAAAGATCCAAGGAGTTTTATGATTCCTTGTTTAATTGGTAGCTTAGACGTTAGTAATGCTTTGGTTGATTTAGGGGCCATTATTAATGTCATGCCCCACAAAATGTTTAAACAACTAGGTCTTGCAAAACCCAAACAAACTAGGATGAGCATTCAGTTAGGAGATAAAACAATTAGATTTCCTAGGGGCATTATTGAAGATGTACTCGTTAAAATTGACAAATTTATATTCCCAATCGATTTTGTTGTTCTAGACATAGAACAGGATAGTGACGTACCATTAATTTTAGGAATGCCCTTTTTAGCAACTGCTAGAACTATTATTGATGTTGGTACAGGTGAACTCACACTTCGTGTGGGTGATGAAACAATCACTCTTCAAGCTCAAAATTCTACTAGTACTGACATGTGGTGCAACCTTCTTTGCAGGAAATACGTTTGAAAAGCATACATGAGCCTATTCAAATAACAACAAAGAACCCATCTATGAAGAACGAATGCTACAAATCAAGGAACTAGATGAATGGCAGACACAGAAACTGAGAGCACATGATAGACCAAAACCATGCCATGACGAGCTCAATGTTTCACCAAATCAACTTAAGGTTGGAGACAAAGTACTACTAGATGTAGCAAACCCTCATATTGCCATTTCTGAACGTAATGGAGCAATCCCTCTTATGGTACTTAGCATTTTTCCATGTGGTATAGTCGAGGTAATTCATTCCAAATTTGGCACTTTTAAGGTAAATAGTACTCGTCTAAAACCTTATTTTGAGTTTGATAGTAGGAATGAGGAGTGTTAACTCCTCGCACCACCATGACCATGCAACAGAGAGGTAAGTCGGGCTTAGACTATAAATAAGCACTTCTCGGGAGTTAACCCGAGCACTAACAGTGTTGATTTATTTAAATTTTTGTTTTTAACAACTAAATCATTAATTGAGACCTTAAACGCTGGTTTTCCAAATTCCTATGGCGGGGCACACGGGCGTGCCTTTGGCCGTGTGCTTACCATGGGAGGAGACACGACCGTGCGATACGACCGTGGGAGAACAGAAAAAATTGTTTTCCCAACACGAGATTCGATACATTGCCACAACCGTGCGACACAGCTGTGGGCAATCCTGCCAAAACAACACGGGCATGCGAGAAGCCCGTGTCACCACCCGTGGTCGAGACTGTCAAAGAACACGGGCGTGCACATTTATCCACGGGCGTGGGAAAAGTGAACCACATCGCGCACGGCCGTGCGATACGACCATGTGGCCACACGACCTATAGACACGGGCGTGTGCTCAGGATGTGTGGTGATTCCTCATTTCGTGATAAACACGGGCTGAACGCGAGCCACACGGCGTGTGACACGGCCGTGTGAGACCAGTGTTGGGCGACACGACCTTACCTCTTTTAAACTCGTTTTATTTTTATTTTCTTTACTTTAATTTCTATTTTTTTTGAAGACTCATGTTTTATATTTTTAAACTCTACCTATCTTTATGGTAATCATTGAATTATTCCCTTAATTCTCCTTCACAGTAGTGTCTTCTTATTTATCCCTCAGAATCATGCCTTTCCGTCAGCTTTATCTTCAGTTCTCGCTCTAGCTAATCCAAGGATTTCATCCACAATCTCAGGGCAGTTTCACTTCTCTCCCTTTCTTTCGATATTATATCTTTGTACATTAAGGACAATGTACATCTTAAGTGTGGGGGAGTTATTTATATCATTATTAGAAAAAATCCTTGAATTTAGTCTTATTCTCATGTGAATCACTCATATCACTATTAGAATGAATTCTGATTAATTTATGATCTTTTTATTGATATGTCTTGAATTAAAACATAGGCATTTATGCATGGACTGTTTAAACTTTAAAAGAATTAAGGAATCAAGCATGAAAAGTTGATTCTTGTGAATTAAAAATTTTTAGGTTGTTTCCCCAAGTTTAGGTATTATCTTGAGTTGAAATTCACAGGTTAAACATCAAAAAGCCATAATTTTTGTGAGATCTTGAGCCTTTAAAGCATATATCATTTCTTTCATGCTCACTTTTGTTGTTACTTTGAGTGCGTCAATATCGAATCGTTATTCTAGAACTTGCTTGATTATGCATGTCAAGACCACACCATTGATTTGATATGTCCAGATAATAAAGGCACTTAGGTTTAACCCACTTACTCCATAAAAGCCTACCCTCCTAATTAACCCTTAGTGAACCCATTTGAGCCTAACAAGCCATTCATTTATTTACCCTCAATATTAACCCATAACCCATTATTGTTGAAATCCCCTAATTTAATCCCTATCTTTGTCAAGATTTTATTTGAATTAATTGCTTAGCTATGTTTTATTTTTCATTGTAATAATTAACAAAGTTCTATGTTATTTGACTTCTTGCTTTAAAAAAAAAACAACAACATATATACATATTAGTAGAAATTCTTTATTTTTGAGCTTAAGTATTTAAATTCCTTACCCCATGAAGAAGAGTTCAATTCTAGGATTTTCTAATTAGAAATGTAATTTATCAAGTTTGTAGTATTTTTCTAGTTAGGTAATTTTTCAATTCATTCTCGATTCTAACCTTCTTTTTCAGCTTGTAACCACACCCCCTAACCAAAGTCACGTTACAACCCTCTAAAGACCTTTTGATTGATGTATCATCTCAATATATAGTGGTGGAGATTTGATTTTCACGCAAGCCTATGGTAATAACTTTTCATATTGACTGTTGAGTGCTAAATTTCTTGTCCTTAAACACCTCGAGTGATTTGACTGAATCTTTAAGTAAGGATGTGAAACTCTATGATATTTTGAATCAAAGGTGATTACTTAAATGAGGGGAGACACCTAGGTTTTCGTGATAAAATGCTCAACTTGGAATGTTTGAAACTTTGATGTGCTTCGAGTTGAATTTTCAATGTATGATTACTTATGGATTATTTTGAGTTACTATTGATGAGAATTATAAGTTGAGAAGAATTTATTTTGATTATGAGTTGAGGATTTTGCTTGAGGATAAAAAAACGCTTAAGTGTAGGGGTATTTGATAAACCATAATTTATACATATTTTTATCTGATGCTTAGCATAATTTTGGATGAATTATCCTTAGAATTGGTGAATTCGATGCTCCTAATCCTTTAATTTCATGTTTTATACTTAGGAGAGCATAGGAGAGTAAAAAGAGCGAAAAACGGGCCAAAAACGGAGAAAATGGGTCAGCATGGGAAATCAACACGGCCTGGACTTCCTCACACGGGTAGTTCACATGCTCATGTCCATTCAACAGACTCGAACACAGTTTGAAGCAATCGCACACGGGCGTGTCACACGGGCATGTCCCTGCTGAGCCTAAGTCTAGTCTTATTCAGAAAAGGCCACTCTTGAGGGTTTAGAAGCATTCTAAAGCCTATATAAACACCCTAGGAGGTAGGGAATTACTCGAAGAAAGCTGATTGATCCATCTCAGAAGCCGGATTCTCCTTCAAGACTGAAGATCTACCTTCAATTCCCTTCAAGAGTTCTTATGTTTTCTTTATGTTTTGTTATCATTATCCTTTTGAGATGTGTTCTTCCATGAATATGAACTAAACCCCCTAAATACCTAAGGGTAATGAAACCTAAGATGGATCTTGTTATTATTATCTGAATTGTATGATAAATATTTGGCTTGTTCTTAATTATGAGTTCTTAATTCTTACTTTAATATTCCAAGATAATGATTTAAATATTGATGTGCTTATTCAGAGGAGCAAAAGTCCCTGTCTAAGAGTAGATCTAACATAATTAAGCGGATTTGATTGCACGCCTAGAGATAGGGTGACAAGATTTTGCTGGATTAGAGTGAAACCTAATAAGGGAATCTATAGATCGAGTTAATGCAACACTAGGGTGGTAATTAGAAAGAGATTTCAATTAATCAACCTAGGGTTAGACGTTGTTAGTCTCGAGAAAGATAATAATATAAATTAGGAATTTCTACGGATCAAGTCAAGTGAATAAATCTTCTGATTCAGAGTTAGTAACAAGTGAAGTCTAGGTGGATTTTTCCCTTAGGTATTGTCCAAATCATTCAGTTTTCCCAATAGTTATTTCCCCAATTTATTTTCTGTGCATTCTTAGTTTAGTAATTAGTTTAAATAAAACAAACCCCTTTATTTTTAGGCTAGACAATAAAAAGAAAGTTAATAATAGTACTCTTCGTTCATTTGGGTTCGACATCCCGGTCTTGCCATAAGCTATACTACTGTTCGAAAAGGTGCGCTTGCCTTTTTCGTGATAATAGTTAGTTTTCAAGAACGGACATTCATAAATTATAAAACTTATCATGATTTACATTACGATCAAGACATTGCATGATTAAATAGGTAAGTCCATTTTGCTCAATTTTTGATGATTTTTATGTTTTTGTGATCATTGTTTTGAGTACTAGCTAGCCCATGCTTCAATTTTTGAAAGTGTTGATGATTTTGAAAGTTTCCATTGATGAATGCTTGAGTTCTTGAATGTTTGATGATGGAAAATGAGTATTTGTTGATGGATTATCATGTTTTGTGAAGTGATTTTTAGTGAAATTGCATAAAAAGGACTAATTTGTGAAAAGTGTAAAATGTTGGTTAAATGTGTGAAATATTGATAAATATGGGCTGATATGGAGCCTATAGATATTCAGCTAGCTTGGGTTTAGTTGAAATTGTTGTAAATTATGTTTTTATGAAATAGGGGCTAAATTGAAAAAATGTGAAATTATAGGGTTAATGTGTAAAATGTCCCAAATTGTGTGTTTTAGATGAAATCGAATGAATTGAGGAGTAAAACAGTTAATTTTGAATTTATATAGCTCAAGAAAGTAAGGAATCAGATTTAGATCGGGGAAAATCAAAGGTTATCTAGTAATTGAACCGATTCATCAATTTTGAGTATGAGGTAAGTTCGTACGTGATAAATGAAGTTATAATTATGTTTTTAATGCTTTAATAATGCATAAATTGTATATATGTGACACGATTGCGTACGATGATAAATTGACTATGTTTGGCACTTATTGTACGTTTCAAAATAGTTTGAGCTATAAATAGCACTTAGTGTGTGAATTGGAATAGCTGCGGCTATATGAGGCACTAAGTATGCAATACTGAGATAGCTTCAGTTTAATGTGATGGCACTAAGAGTGCGAGATTGTTATAGCTTTGGCTAATCACTGATGCACTAAGTGTGCAAATTCTTAGAACATTGAAAGACTTCCGAACAAATTAATGTATTGAACAAAGAGGTGAGAATGAAATAAATAAATACAGAAAAGTTCAGGTATGTACGATGCCTATGTGGTAGTTAATACTATGTGTATGAAGCTTGATGAATTTGTATATACATGTTAAATGGTGGTGGATTAGAATTGAATGACGATATAAGAACTACTAAGTGTTTATTAATTGATGCTTTGTATTATATGAACTGTTGAGTATATTTGGTACGAGATTACCAAGCTATGAAGCTTACTGTGTGATATTTGTCTTTGTTTTATAGAGTATCAAAGCTAGCTCGGACATCAGTAATCATCGAGAACCATCATCACACTATCAAATCAACTCGTTGGTATTTTTGAAGCTTTTGTATATATGGTATACGGCATGTACAGGCTAGTGTCATTTTGGTATGTCTTGGGTTATGATATTAGCCATGTGATTTTGGCTTGTTAATGATGTAAATGTAGGTATGTTTTAATCATTTAAGTTGGCTTAAGTTTTGTGCTTGATAAGTAGTTTATGTGATGCTTATAATGCATTATATGTTGGCTTGT
Organism: Gossypium hirsutum; assembly: GCF_007990345.1. Taxonomy (NCBI): domain Eukaryota; kingdom Viridiplantae; phylum Streptophyta; class Magnoliopsida; order Malvales; family Malvaceae; genus Gossypium; species Gossypium hirsutum. Next base: position 38,920,061 of record NC_053431.1, on the reverse strand, counting down.
TTTGGTATATTTGTATATGTAACTTAGTAGTTGAATTGGTTGATGATAGATAGCTTGTTATGTGTTTGGAATAGAATGTTTTGGTTGCTTATATATGGATTGAAATGATACAATTTGGTAGCTATGTATGCATGAGAAAAGGTTGGCAAATTGGCGTTTCAAATGGCCTATTTTTGTTCACACGGGCAGAGACATGGGCTTTTGTCTCGGTCATGTGCGACACACAGCTATGTTACATGGTCGTGTGTCCTCTAGGGTAGCCATACGAATTTAAGTCAGTATCGAGCATGGATTAGACACACGGGCGTGTTTGATGACCGTGTGAGGCACACAGCCTAGGCATATGGGCGTGTATGGCCAATTCGAAGGGTACAAGGGCTAGACGCACGGGCGTGTGGTTGGCCATGTGACCCAAGTCAGTAACACCTCTAGTTTCACACAGCCAAGGCACATGGGCTTGTCTCCGGTCGTGTGGTTCAAGTTAGTATGTATGCTCTATTTTCACACGGCCTAGGACACGAGTGTGTCTTGTAGTCGTGTGAGGCACACAACCTGTTTACACGGGCATGTGACCTATGAATGTAAATTTTTTCTAAGTATTCAGAAATTTTTATAGGTGATCAGTTTAGTCCCAAACCATTCTTAAGCATGTTTTAAGGTCTCCTAGAGCCTTATTAGGGGCATTGTAAATGGATTTTGATTATGAATGTATAAACGTATGTGAATGAGCTGAATTGTCTGGTAATGCCTCGTAACCCTATTCAGGCATTGGATATGGGTTAGGGGTGTTACATTAATTGATATCAGAGCTACGGTTTAGTCGATTCTAGGACTAACATAGCGAATGAGAGTCTAGCTATACATGCCATACATATAAATTGTGATAGTGTGATGATTCCTGGCAATTAATATGTGTTTTTATATAGTAAATGGATCTTGAACGAGCAATAGCCGACGATGTTGAAAATATTGTGCCTGCTTCCGCTCAGGGGCTGCACTGGCTGATTCTAGGCCTATTTCTAGTAGTCAGGTAAGAGAGGCCAAGCAAGCCTTCTTCCAAATGATGAGTGAGTGGTTCGTAGAATTCTTACGAACGAATTCGGCTGCTCAACAACCTTTACCCCTCTTGTTTTTAAACAAGTCTTAATTGTACCACAAGCGATAGATTCGATTCGATTGAGTAAGCCGCCTGTTGATAAGATTTATAAACACGGGGCTGAAGATTTTCGGGCTACAGTTGATGATGATGCTGAAAGGGCTAAGTTCTGGTTAGAGAACACAATTAGAGTATTTGATGAGTTATCTTGTACTTTGGAAGAATTTATCAAATGCGTAGTATCTTTGCTTAGAGATGATGCATATCACTGGTGGAAAATGTTGACATCGGTGGTTCTTAGAGAACGGGTTACCTGGGAATTCTTTTAGATTGAGTTCTGAAAAAATACATAAGCCCAAGATTTCTCGATCAGAAACATAAAGAGTTTCAAGAATTGAAACAAGATCGAATGATTGTCACTAAGTACGAAAGAGAATTTGTACAGTTAAGAAAATATACCCAAGAATATGTGTCTACTGAGGAAATCATGTGTAAAAGATTTGTTGACGGGTTAAATGGAGAGATAATATTGTTAGTTGGGATACTTTTATTAAAAGAGTTTGTAGTATTTGTTGAGAGGGCTTGTAAAGTTGAAGATCTCAGCAAAGGAAAGAGAAAAGCTGATTCAGAGGCAAGAGATTCGAGGAAGAGATCAATGAATAAATCTTATCATTCTTCATCAAAGAAATCTAGAGATTATTTTAACCGATCGACAGCTTCAGTAGGATATCAGAATAGAGATCATGGAAAGTAATACACCAACCCTAATGCTCAAGTCACATCAGTATCGAGTGTTGGTAACATAAAAGATGTTAAGCCTGAGTGTCAACAATGTGGAAGACGGCATTACGGAGATTGTTGAGGGAAAAGTAATAATAGAACTTGTTACAGTTGTGGTTCACGAGATCACTTTATTAAAGATTGTCTACAGTTAGTTTAAAAAGATAATATTCAGAACACGAGGTCGAGTAACACTACAACTACAGGTAGATCGCCCAGAAATTCAGGCAATGTAAGTGGTGGTAGAGGTGTGACATGAGACACTACCGCGAGATCTGATGCCAGAGCACCTGTACGAGCCTATGCTATTTGTGCTAGCAAAGAAGTGTCATCTCCAGATGTTATTACCGGTACTTTTACTCCTTATGATACTAAAGTTATTACATTGACAGATCCAGTATCAACTCATTCTTATGTATGTGAACATTTAGTATCCAGTAAGATTTTGCCTGTAGAGTATACTGAATTTGTAATTAAAGTATCGAACCCCTTACGAAAGTGTGTGTTGGTTGATAAAGTGTGCAAGAACTGCCCATTGATGATTCGGGATAATTACTTTCCGGCTGATTTAATTTTGTTGCCATTTGACGAGTTTGATATAATTCTAGGTATGGATTGGGTAACGTTGCATGATGCTATTGTGAATTGTAAAATAAAAATGATAGATTTGAGATGTCAGAATAATGCGATTATTCGGACTGAGTCAGATGATCTGAATGGTTTTCCAGTAGTGATTCCATTGATGTTAGCTTAGAGATATGTGAGAAAGGGTTGCGAAACTTATTTTTCTTATGTGATTGATACGAAAGTGACTGAAAAGAAGATAGAATCAGTGCCAGTTGTATGTAAGCATCCAGATGTGTTTCTCGAAGAGTTACTGGGTTTACCACTGATCCGAGAGGTTGAGTTTAGCTTTGAGTTAATGCCAGGTACAACACCGATATCGATAGCTTTGTACAAAATAGAACCTATAAAGTTAAAGGAATTAAAAGCTCAGTTGCAAGAATTAACAGATAGAGGGTTTGCAAGACCGAGTTTCTCACCTTGGGGTGCTCCTGTGTTATTTGTGAAAAAGAAAGATGGCACGATGAGAATGTGTATAGACTACAGACGAATTAACAAAGTGACGATCAAGAATAAATATCCTCTGCCCAGAATAGATGATTTGTTTGGTCAGTTAAAAGGGGCTATAGTGTTTTCAAAGATAGATTTGAGATCGGGCTATTACCAGTTACGAGTTAGAGACTCTGAAGTGCCAAAGACAGTTAGAGACTCTAATGTGCCAAAGACAGCTTTTCGAATGAGGTATAGACACTATGAATTCTTAGTTATGCCTTTTGGACTAACAAATGCTCCTGCAGTCTTTATGGACTTAATGAACCGAATTTTCAGATCGTATCTAGATCAATTTGTTGTTGTGTTTATAGATGATATTTTGATATATTCACGAGATGAAACTGAGAATGCCGAGCATTGAGAATTGTATTATAGACTCTGTGTGATAAGTAGTTATATGCAAAGTTCAGTAAATGTGAATTTTGGTTGCGCAAGGTTAGTTTTATGGGGCATATTATGTTAGCATCAGGTATTCGAGTTGATCCGAGTAAGATTTCTACGATTATGGATTGGAAGCCTCTGAGAAATGTTTCTAAAGTTCGTAGTTTTTTGGAACTAGCAGGATATTATAGACAATTTGTGAAAGGCTTTTCGATGATTGCAACTCCGTTGACAAAGATTGCTTTAGAAAGATGTAAATTTTGAATGCTCTGAGAAATGTCAGAAAAGTTTTGATCAGCTGAAGGTTCTTTTGACTGAAGATCCAGTGTTAGTACAACCAGAATATGGTAAAGAATTTGTAATCTATAATGATGCATGATTGAATGGTTTGGGCTATGTTTTGATGCAGGAAGGCAAAGTCATAGCTTATGCCTCAACACAGTTGAAGCCGCATGAAAAGAATTACCCGACACACGATTTAGAGTTAGCAGCCATTGTATTTGTGCTGAAGATTTGGCGTCATTATTTGTTTGGTGAGAAATACCATGTTTATTCAGATCATAAGAGTTTGAAATATTTGATGACTCAGAAAGATTTGAATTTGCGATAGCGGAGATGGATAGAATTGTTAAAAGATTACAAGTTAATAATTGACTATCATCCGGGAAAAGCGAATGTTGTTACTGATGCTTTAAGCTAAAAATCTTTGTTTGCTCTACGTGCAATGAATACTCAGTTAGCTATATCTGACGATGGCTCGATTTTAGCTGAATTGAAAGCAAAACCGTTGTTTTTACAATAAATTTGTGAAGCTCAGAATGTTGATAATGAAATGTTAGCAAAACGAACTCAATGTGATTCAAGCCTTGATTCAGAGTTACAAGTTGATTCAGATGACTATTTAAGATTCAGAGGCTGATGCGGTCGTTGAGAGCATAAAAAATATCCTATTCCCTGTAAAATAATGAAAAAGAATAATAAAGGAGAAGTAGGGTCGAATCCTCAGGGATCAGATTATACAAATGCTTGTTTCTCGAAATCCTGGGCAGAATTGTGCCCAAGAAAGCCTGCGTGACAGAAAAATAAAAAAAATAACAGAATTAAATATTTAATTTGGAAAAAGTAAAAAAACAGAATCTAAAGTTGACTAAAATTGTGATTACGAAAATAATAAAAATAATAAAGAGAGTTGAAGGAAAAGAAATTCTTATTGGTAGATTCCAGCTTCCAGTTGTCTCATTCCTCCTTGGGTTCGATCCTTGGCTTTTAAATGACCCTTCTCAACTCATGTAAGCCAGTTATAGTGGAAGAGAACGCCTACGACCACCAGCTCCAAAGATTAGACTTACGATTTTTAGGGAACCTGACTCTAGCCAGTAATCTATGCTAGATCAACGCTTCTTAATGGCAAATCCCACGCCATTTTGTCTCTTTGGCTCACCAACCTCTGACGTAGTAAGTTAACGAATCGACTATGCAATCCTTCCAAAACATACAAAGCGGCCACCTTTGCATATGCTGAAAAGCTTACTTCTTAAGGGCCATGGATGGAAGCGTCAGCCCGTAGTGCGGAGAAACGATGAATACTTGGCGAGAAGGCTAAGTACGGATTCTAGGCCTGAAGAACCCTTTTTGGGGAATATTGACAACTTTCGGCTAGATAGGTTTTAGTGGCTCATGATAATGGTGGAAAAGAAAATAAATATAAAAATGGAAAGGGAAATTTTATTGAATGAAAATATGAAGAAACAAAAGCCTAAACTTTCAGGGGGAGAGTGTTTACAGAAAAAGATGAACACCCAATAGAGTCACTTCACCCCCTATTTATAGTGCTAGGAGATAGTCTAATTTAACTTAAATTCTAAAAAGATAAATACAATTAATTAAAGATAATTAAAATAAAATCCTAAAATTAAATAATCCTAATAATTATCTTAATATTAATTATCCTAATAAAATGGAGTCTTATAAAATAAAACCTCTTCTTTTTGCGTTTTTAGTCCTTGTGTCTTCCATGCTTGCACTTTTGGCACAATCTTTTTCCTGCATCGCATATCAGCCCATTATGTCTCCAAATTCGCACTTTTGTCCCTTAATTTTTCTTTTGCCTCCAAATCAGTCCCAAATCGATAAAAAGACATAAATAACTCAAATTAGTAGGATCAAGCCCAGAATAAACACATGATTAATACATAAAAATACATTATTCTAGAGCATTATCAGAGGTTGAATATGTGTTCCGAGAAATTCAAAGTTGATTCAGATGATTTTGAACGAAGCGCATAGTAGTCGTTTATCTATTCATCCTTGAAGCATGAAAATGTATAATGATTTGAAACAATTATATTGGTGGAATGGTATGAAACGTGACATTTCAGAGTTAGTTTCTAAATGTTTGATTTGTTAGCAAGTTAAAGCTGAACCTCAAGCGCCTTCAGGATTATTGCTACCGATTATGATTCTTGAGTGGAAATGGGATAGAGTGACTATGGCTTTTGTGTCGGGATTGCCTTTATCTCCGAGAAAGAAAGATGTGATTTGGGCCATAGTTGAAAAATTGACAAAATCAACACATTTCATTCCAGTGCGTACGGATAATTCACTTGACAAGCTTGCTGAGTTGTACATCTCCAAGGTTGTGAGATTACACGGAGTACCTGTTTCTATTGTTTCGGATAGAGATCCGAGGTTCACATCGAGGTTTTGGAAGAAACTACAAGAGGCACTGGGTAAAAAATTACATTTCAGTACTGCATTTCATCTGCAGAAGGATGGTCAATCCGAGCGAGTTATTCAGATACTCGAGGATATGTTGAGATGTTGCATTTTTGAGTTTGAAGGTACGTGGGGAAAGTATTTTTCGTTGATTGAATTCACGTATAACAACAGTTTTCAATCGAATATTAAGATGGCACCATACGAAGCTTTATAGGGTCGGAAGTTTCGAACACCGTTGTACTGGACTAAACTTAGCGATAATAAGATTCACGGGGTTGATCTGATTAAAGAGACTGAAGAGAAAGTAAAAGTAATCCATGATAGTCTGAAAGCAGCTTTGGATCATCAAAAAATCATATGCATATTTAAAAAGAAGAGATATTGAGTTTCAGATAAGAGATAACGTGTTTCTGAAAGTATCTCCGTAGAAGAAAATACTTCGGTTCAGTCGTAAAGGCAAGTTAAGTTTGAGATTCATCTGGCCATATAAGATCGTAAAACGTATTGGGCCGATTGCTTATAGATTGTTATTGCCACCTGAGTTAGAAAAGGGTTCATAATGTATTTCATTTATCGATGCTAATAAGATATAGATCAGATCCTTCGCATGTCATTTCCCTGACTGAGGTTGAAATTCAGCCTGATATGTCGTATGATGAAGAACCGATATAGATTTTAGTTTGTGAGATTAAAGAGCTAAGGAATAAAATAATCACATTACAAAAAGTATTGTGGCATCGACCCGGGTTGAAAGGGCTACGTGGGAACCCGAGGATGCTATGAGAAAGCAATATCCAAACCTATTCACTAGTATGATTTTTGGGGACAAAAATCCCTAAGGGGGAGAGTTGTAACAACCTAGTTTTAGCTAAATAGGAACAGTGATTTCGGGACCGTAAATCCAATGTCAGAAAATTATTTTAATATTATTTTATGTGTTTATAGTATGTGATTATGTATGTGTGAAAATTTGGTGAGCTAATTTTATTGTTTAATAGCTCAATTTGATAAAATGACTAAATCGCGTAAAATGCAAAAGTTGTATTCTATATGATAAAGGTGTCTATTTGTAATGGCTTATTAAATGTGAAGTCCTTATGTTGTAATTAGACCTTTGATAAGGTTAATGGACATAAATGGCCTAATGTTTGATGATTAAATGGTTTAATAACCAAGGGTAAAAATGTAAACTATGTATTAATGTATTATTAATAAAACCAAAACATAAAAATATGGTTTCATTCATCTTTCGTCAACCGAATAACAAAAGAAGAAGAAGCCGTTGAAGCTTTCTAACATTCGACCATTGCATGATTAAATAGGTATGTCCATTTTGCTCGTTTTTTGATGATTTTTATATTTTTGTGACCGTTGCTTTGAGTACTAGCTAGCCCATGCTTCAATTTTTGAAAGTGTTGATGATTTTGAAACTTGCTATTGATGAATGCTTGAGTTTTTGAATGTTTGATGATGAAAAATGAGTATTTGTTGATAGATTATCATGTTTTGTAAAGTGATTTTTAGTGAAATCACATAAAAAGGACTAATTTGTGAAAAGTGTAAAATGTCTGGTTAAATGTGTGAAGTGTTGATAAATATGGGCTGATATTGGGCCTATAGATATTCGACTAGCTTGGGTTTAGTTGAAATTGTTGTAAATTATGTTTTTATGAACTAGGGACTAAATTAAGAAAATGTGAAATTATAGGGTTAATGTGTAAAATGTCTCAAATTGTGTGTTTTGGATGAAATCAAATGAATTGAGGAGTAAAGAAGTTAATTTTGAATTTATATAGATCGAGAAAGAAAAGAATCGGGCTTAGATCGGGGAAAATCGAAGGTTATCAAATAATTGATCCGATTCGTCAATTCTGAGTATGAGGTAAGTTCGTACGTGATAAATGAAGTTACAATTATGTTTTTAATGCTTTAATAATGCATAAATTGTATATATGTGACTACGATTGCGTACGATGATAAATCGACTATGTTTGGCACTTAGTGTGCGTTTCAAAATAGTTCAGCTATAAATAGCACTTAGTGTGTGAATTGGTATAGCTTCAGCTATATGAGGCACTAAGTGTGCAATACAGAGATAGCTTTGATTTAATGTGATGGCACTAAGTGTAAGAGATAGTTATAGCTTCGGCTAATCACTGACGCACTAAGTGTGTGAATTCTTAGAGCATTGAAAGACTTCCGAGTGAATTAATGTATTGAACAAAGAGGTGAGAATGAAATAAATAAATACGGGAAAGTTCAGGTATGTATGATGCCTATGTGATAGTTAATACTATGTGTATGAAGCTTGATGAATTTGTATATACATGTTAAATGGTGGTGGATTAGAATTGAATGATGATATAAGAAATACTAAGTGTTTATTAATTGATGTTTTGTATTATATAAACTTTTGAGTATATTTGGTACGAACTTACTAAGCTATGAAGCTTACTGTATGATATTTGTCTTTGTTTTATAGAGTATCAAAGCTAGCTCAGACATCGATAATCATCGGGAACCATCATCACACTATTGAATCAACTTGTTCATACTTTTGAAGTTTTGTATATATGGTATATGGCATGTATAGGCTAGTGTCATTTTGGTATATCTTGGGTTATGATGTTAGCCATGTGATTTTGGCTTGTTAATGATGTAGATGTAGGTATGCTTTAACCATTTAAGTTGGCTTAAGTTATGTGCTTGATAAGTAGTTTATGTGATGCTTATAATGCCTTATATGTTGGCTTGTTTTGGTATATTTGTATATGTAACTTAGTAGTTGAATTGGCTGATGATAGATAGCTTGTTATGTGTTTGGAATAACATGTTTTGGTTGCTTATATATGGGTTGAAATGATACAATTTGGTAGCTATGTATGCATGAGAAAAGGTTGGCAAATTGGCTTTTCAAATGGCCTATTTTTGTCCACACGGGCAGAGACACAGGCCTATGTCTCAACCGTGTGCGACACATGGCTTTGTTGCACAGCCGTGTGTCTCTTCGGGTAGCCCTACGAATTTAAGTCAGTCTCGAGCAAGGATTAGATACACGGTCATGTCTGATGACCGAGTGAGGCACACAGCCTTGGCATATGGACGTGTATGGCCAATTCGAAGGGTACACGGGATGGACACATGGGCGTGTGGTTGACCGTGTGACCCTAGTCAGGAACCCCTCTAGTTTTCCCACGGTCAAGGCACACAAGCGTGTCTCTAGTCATGTGGTGCAAGTCAGTATGTATGCTCTATTTTCACATGGCCTAAGACACGGGCATATCCTGTAGTCGTGCGAGGCACACGGCCTGTTTGCATGAGCATGTGACCTATGAATGTAAAATTTTTCTAAGTGTTCGAAAATTTGTATAGGTGATCAGTTTAGTCCCGAACCATTCTTAAGCATGTTTTAAGGTCTCGTAAAGCCTTATTAGGGACATTGTGAATGGATTTTGATTATGAATGTATAAACGTATGTGAATGAGATGAACTGTTCGGTAATGCCTCGTAACCCTATTCAGGTGTCGGATGTGGGTTAGGGGTGTTACACCACCTTAATGCAGATGCAACTAAACATGCTCATTGCAGATATACAAAAATACATGCTTACATGCTATTATTCAGTTATCAGTCATACATACAGATCAATAAACATGCAAAAATTTAACATGCTCAATACATACATTGTATGCTCAGATTACACAATTTAGGGTTTAAGTAATGCTTACCAACCTTACAGTAGGTTCATAGTCGACTTGGGCGACCCGGGCAACCCTAGGAAATATTTTAGCTAAATGGGCCCACAAGCCCAAGTGGTTTGCCTGTGTGGGTTCACACACCTAGGTTGGTTTTAGCTTGTGTGGATCACACGGACTAGCCCAAATCCCACACGCCCATGTGGGCCCATACGCCCGTATGGCCCACACGGCCACACCCTGGCCATCACACGACTGTGTCTTGTGCACGGCCTGGCCTTCGTCAATCACACGGTCGTGTTGTCGCACACGGCCTACCACACGGGCGACCACACACCCGTGTAGTGTTGACAGTGGGCTTTTTCGGCTTTCACCAAATCTCATTTTTCTACGTTACAGGTATACATCTGGTACTATATTGTAGTGAAAACACTCTCGAGCCTTCCAAAACCTAAAAATCGATTACCCAATGCTTAGAGTCAGACTTAATTAGCGACTAAAGGAAACTACAAAACCAACACCGAAATCCAACACTTACTCAATTAGCTCGACGATTCGATCACGATTCCACACGAAAGAAACCTCTATTCACTGGATTTGCTGCTGTTAAAACACAAGCACAAAATTAACAGAGGATTTGACAAGGCTTAAAGGAGTACACAGAGGCTTCCTCCTCAGCAGAGCTTACTACCAGTTACCAACGAGAAGTACAATCCAAACTCTTGCAATAAGAACACATGATTTTTGCCAAAACGATTAACAAAAAGAGAAAAAAATACTGTGTTTGAAAAAGAAAAAGAAGAAAAACGATAGAGGGAAAGAAAGAACTTCAAAAATTCTTAGTAGAATTTTAGTAGGAGAGAAAAACAAGATTTTTTTTTCTTTTGAAACAAAATATAAAAACTACTTTTGATTAATCCCCTATAATCACTCATCCTCAACCACCCACTACTCAAAATCATACTACCACTGGAACTCCTACGCAGAGTTGAACAAAAATAAACTCCCTTACTCGCACAAGGATTCGAACCGAGAACCTCCAACAAACCAACACTCCTCCTAACCACCAAACTAGTAGGCCCATTTTGATATGTTTCTACAATTAATTTATTTTAAGCTTGTAACACCCCTAACCCGTATTCGTTGCCAAAATAGGGTACGAGGCATTACCGAATAATGCACATCATTCAAATATATTAATGCATTCATTATTTTTCACCAACATTCACACTGTCCCTTATAAGGTTCTACGAGACCTTAAAACATGCTTAAGAGTGGTTTGGGACTAAAACAATCACATATAAAAATTTCCAAACATTTAGAAAAATTTCATGAAATCATATGTCACATGCCCGTGTGAATAGGTCGTGTCACCAGACACGCCCGTGGTGCAGGCCGTGTGAAAACAGGGCATACATACTAACTTGTACCACATGGTTGAGGACACGCCTGTGTGCCAGGTTGTGTGAAATCTAAGGGGGCTACTGACTTGGGTCACACGGCTGACCACACGCCCATGTGCCAGCCCGTGTGCTACACACGGCCAGTAGACACGCCTGTGTCTAGGCCGTGTTAAAACTGTAGGGTATACTGACTTTAAATCGAAGGGTACCCTAGGGGACATGGCCATGTGTCACACATGGTCGAGCCACACACCCGTGTGCTCAACCATGTGGAGTGAAAATAGACTTGGTTTAAGTCACATTTCTCACCCTCCTCAAGCATACCTAAACCACATCAAATTGCATCATTTCTAAACATATATAGGCAGCCAAAACATGCCAATTCACACACATATCATACCATCTATTACAAACCATTTCAATTACTCAATTTCACATTCAAAACATGCTAAATCATTATGCCAAAATCTTCACAACTTATCTAACTTCTAAATGTATCAACTCATTAACATATCCTCTATTTCAAGTCACATAACTTACCATGTTAAAATTTCAAATCAAACCACAATATGCCAATTTCCAAGTATTAGTACATCAATTACCAACTAACCAAATAAATGGCACACATACCAAAACAAGCCAACACTTAGAACATTATATACATCACATATACCATTATCAAGAATATAATTCAAGCCAACTTAAATAGCCATATACCAAATTTACAAGCCAAATCACATGGCCAAAATCATAACTCAAAACATATCAAGATGACACTAGCCTATACATGCCATAGACCAACATATACAAAACTTCCAAAAATACCAACGAGATGATCAATAGTGCGATGACGTATTCCTGATGATCCTTAAGTCCAAGCTAGCTTCGATAATCTATAAAACATGGAAAGAACACACAAAATAAGCTTTAAAAGCTTAGTAAGCCATATACAAATAAAGCTATCATATAAATCACCACATTTCCATTACTAGGCCAAGTACAAGTAAACATAAATATATACTCAAACCTTTCTCTTTGAATACATATTCATTTTCTCATGTAATTAATCAATTACTTCATTTTTCAATACTCGTATAAACTTTATACGTACCTGAGTCATTTAACTCATTAACACATTCTTTCTTGAATTGTCATTGCTCGTTGAACCATTTGGAATCGTTAAGGATACTCGGAAATCATATAAGCTCATACAATGCCATATCCCAGATATGGTCTTACATGTTATCACATATTGATGCCACTATCCCAGACAGAGTTGTACACGTAATCAATTAACAATGCCAATGTCTCAGACATGGTCTTACACGTAATCTCAATACAATGCCAATGTCCCAGACATGGTCTCACATGTAATCACATCTCGATAACCTAATGTCATGACATTCATATCCTATACTATTCCTAAGGTTTGTACGGGACTTTTAGATATCGTAACTCTGTCAATTCTTGTTCGTAGTTGCTCGTTTATACTTATTGTAATTCAATGACAAATAACACATATCTAATTCAATTTAAAAGCATGAATTTGCATATGAACTTACCTTGTAGTCGAAATAAATGGACGGGGTCAACTATTCGATAACTTTCGTTTTCCCCTGATCTAAATCTAATTTCTTTCATTCTTGATCTATATACATTCAAAATTAACCCTTTTATTCATCAATACATTCAATTTCATCCACAAACACATATTTAGGCATTTTTACACTTTAGCCCTAAACTTTCACATTTCTTACAATTTAGTCCTTATTTCACAAAATCGCAAATTACACAAAATTTAACAAAACCCATGCTTGGCCAAATTCTCTATAGGTCCTTAGCAGCCCATATTTTTTTGTTTATTTCACACTTTAACCCCTCAATTTACACTTTTCTCAATTTAATCCCTAATTGATATTTTTATTTAAAATCACTTTACAAAACATGTAAAACTATCAACAATTATTCATTTTTCATCATCATCTATCACAAAACTCAAGCATTTATCAATGGCATTTTACAAAATCATCAACACTTTCAAATTTTGAAGCATGGGCTAGCTAGAACACGAGGCAACGATCACAAAAACATAGAAATCATTAAAAACTGAGCTGAAAACATACCTTAATCAAGCAAGATAAGTGTCGAAACCTAAATGTTCTCCAAAGCTTTATTTTCTTTGTATATTCGGTTATGGGAGGATAAAATGATGATGATAATTCAATTTGTTTTAGTTTAATTAACTTAAATTACCAAATTAGTTATTTAACATTAGTTAAAACCATTACAAAACACATAATACAAGGCCATTTATGTCCATCACCACTGTCCTTGGTCTAATTACAACATAAGGACCTCCCATTTAATAAGCCATAACAATTTAGCACTTTTAACTTATAGCATGCTACTTTTGCATTTTATGCGATTAAGTCTTTTTTTCAAATTGAGCTATTAAACGATAAAATTTACACACGAAACTTTCACACATAATCACATACTGTAACCACCAAAAATAATATTAAAATAATCTTTCAGCCTTGGATTCGTGGTCCTAAAACTACTATTCTGATTTAGCAAAAAACGGGTTGTTATAAAGCCCGCTGAACAGGCATCAGGCTTAAGTCAGAAAAATACCAAAATTTGCCAAAGATAGGGCTTGAAATTGGGACCTCACACACACACCTAGAACACTTAACCACTGAAGCAGATACACAGTTGTCACATTTTAAGAGAAAAAAAAAATAAGAATTTTTTAGCGTTACAACTTACCCCCTAAAAGAAAATTTCGACCTCGAAATTTTCCTGATCAGAACAGATGAGGATACTACTGATGCATCGCATCCTCAGGCTCCCATGTGGCCTCCTCAATGCTATGGTTCTGCAACAGCACCTTCACTAAAGGAATAGACTCTTCCCAGAGAACCTTTACATCACGATCCAAAATCTGAACTGGCTTCTTCTCAAAGGTCAAATCTGGCCTAACCTCAATCTCCTTAACAAGGACAATATAAGTAGGATCAGAGCGGTAACGCCTCAACATCAAGACGTGGAATACTTCATGAATACCGTCTAGCTCTGAAGCTAACTTTAACTGATAAACGACCAGTCCCACTTAATTCAGAATTCAGTAAGGCCCAATAAACCTAAGGCTCAACTTGCCCTTGCGATCAAACCGCAAAACCTTCTTCTATGGTGAGACATTAAGAAACACAAAGTCCCCTACAGAATACTCAATCTCATGTCTCTTCAAATTAGCATAAGACTTTTGTCTATCAGAGGTAGCCTTTAGACGATCCCGAATTAGTTGAACCTTATCCTCAGTCTCAAAAACCAATTCAGGACCTAGAACCTGTCGTTCATCCAACTCAGTCCAACTTAGAGGAGTACGACACTTACAACCGTATAGAGCTTCGTAAGGTGCCATCTAAATACTCGACTAGAAATTATTATTGTAGGCGAACTCGGCTAACGGCAAGTAATCCTCCCAACTACTTTGAAAATCAATCGCACAACTTCTCAAAATATCCTCCAGTATCTGAATCACTCTATCAAATTGACCATCAATCTGAGGATGGAACGCAGTACTGAAGTCCAGCCTTGTATTGAGGATGCAACTCTTTCCATAACTGAGACGTGATGCAAGGATCCCTATCCAAAATGATTGAAACTGGTACCCCATGTAGTCTCACTATCTTAGAAATGTAGAGCTTCGCCAACTTTTGAAGAGAATAGTCGGTCCTAACCAGAATGAAGTGCGCAGACTTGGTCATTTGATCCATGATGACCCAAATAGAATCCTTCTTTGTGGGTGTCAAGGGGAACCCACTAACGAGTGCATTGTTACTCGCTCCCACTTCCATAGTGGAATCTTAACCAGCTACAGCAAACCTGAAGGTAACTGATGCTCAACCTTAACCTACTGGCATGTTAGACATTGTGCCACAAAATCAGAAAGCTTCTATTTCAACCCCGACCACCAGTACAGTTCTAGAAGATTTCAATACATCTTATTACCATCGGGATGCATAGCATAAGGGCTACTATGCGCCTCTCTCAGAATAAACTGCCTTAGATTAGTATCATTTGGTATACAAATCTGACCACGAAAACAGAGTACCTCATCATTATTTAGCCCAAAGCCCGTAGTGCTTCAACTCTCAACCTGACGAAACCGAAGACCAAATGATTCATCTTCTAACTACGCATCCTGAATCTGTCCAATCTGAGTCGGTTTAACCTGTAGCTTAGCCACTAAACTTTCGTAGTCGAACAAACTAAGTCAAGTGAACATTCCTCTTAGATCAGTCATGACCCTACGGCTCAACGCATCGGCCACCACATTAGCCTTGCCAGGATGGTACTCAATAGTACAGTCATAGTCCTTAAGCAGATAAATCCATCTACGCTGCCTAAGATTCAACCCCTTCTGAGTCAGAAGGTACTTAAGGCTTTTATGATAAGTGTAGAAAATACACCTCTCACCGTATAGATAGTGTCTCTAGATTTTCAAAGCAAAGGCTACGATGGCCAATTCCAAATCGTGCGTCGGATAGTTTGCTTCATGTGTCTTGAACTGACGAGACGCATATGCCACAACCTTACCATCCTGCATCAGAACACAACCCAAACCCACATGCGACGTATCACTGTAAACCACAAACTCCTTTCCCAGTTCAAGCTGTATCAGAACAGGAGCCTTAGTCAGAACAGTCTTCAGCTTCTCGAAGCTCTCCTATTGCACATCAGTCCAAACAAACAGAACACCATTACATAGCAGCTTAGTTAAGGGTGATGCAATCAGTGAGAAACCTTCCAAAAATCACCGATAATAACCTGTTAAACCTAGAAAACTATGAATTTTTGACACATTCTTTGGTTGTTTCCAATCCAGTACAGCCTCAATCTTTCAAGGATTGACTCGAACCCCCACTACGTGCCCCAAGAAAGTGACTTCAAAAAGCCAGAACTCACACTTACTAAATTTAGCGTAGATCTACTTCTTACGCAGAATCTGAAGCACAACTCTAAAATACTCATCATGGTCATCTTCAGCCTTAGAGTATACCAAGATGTCATCAATGAAAACTACAACGAACTGATCCAAATAGGGTTGAAACATTCGGTTCATCAAATCCATAAATCTAGTCGGTGCATTCGTCAACCCAAACGACATAACTAGGAACTCGTATTGCCTTTATCGAGTCCTAAATGCAGTCTTATATATATCCACTTCTTTAACCCTCAACTGGTGATACCGTGAATGGAGATCAATCTTAGAAAACACAAAAGCCCCTCGGAACTAATCCAATAAGTCATCGATCCTCGAAAGTGGATACTTGTTCTTAATGGTTAGCTTGTTCAACTATCGATATTCTATACACATCCTCATGGTCCCATCCTTCTTCTTAACAAATAGAACCGGTGCTCCCTATGGAGACATACTAGGATGGATGAAACCACAGTCCAAAAGTTCCCACAGTTGAGCATTAGCTTTGTAAACTCCTTCAGTGCCAAACAGTAGGGGGCGATAGACACTGGAGCTATACCAGGAAGAAGCTCAATCCTAAATTCCACTTCTTGATTCGGAGGTAAACCTGGTAGCTGCTGAGGAAAGACGTCTGAAAAATCCCTTACAGTTCTGATGTCCTTTACAGTAGAGTCCCCAGAAACGGAAACACTAATATAGGCCAAGAAAGCCTCACATCCTTTATGAACCAGTTTCTTAGCCACCAGTGCAGAGATCACATTAACCAATTAACTTTGACGTTTTCTAATCATAACTACCTCAATATCCTCCTCAGTTCTCGAGACGACCCTCTTAGTCGCACAGTCGAGACTGACATGGTGCTTGACCAATCAGTCCATACCCAGAACCAAGTCGAACTCCCCAAATGATAGATCCATCAGATTAGCCAGAAATACTAACCCTTGAACCTCTAGCAGAACATCTCTATACAGTTTACTAACCTGAACCGATTGCCCCAATAGACTCATTACAGTCACCTCATTAGAAGTACTCTCAACCAAAATCCCCAAGTTTCCAGACATAGTGCTAGCTACATAGGAATGTATGGAACCTATGTCTATCAAAGTAAAGTAAGGTACATCATAAATTAAGAACGTACCAGTAATGACGTCTGGAGCATCTCTGTCCTCTCGGGGATAAACAGTATAAACAAGAGCAGGTTGCCTCACCTCAGTCTGTCCAGCACCTTTGCTAGGTTCCCTCTGTCCATAGCCCATACTGTTACCACCCCTAGCATGACCACGACCCCTAGGTGGCTGTTGAACTACCCTCTGCAGCTGTACAATACCAAAACCCGGAGCTTGCACCTAATCGGCCCTCAGCGGACACTTCTGAATGCGGTGCTCTAATGACCTACACCTCAAACACACCCAGTCCTCCCCTAACACTCGCCCTGATGGCGTCTACAATAATCTCCACACAGCTGCAATCTAGTAGGAGCAGCAGGGGGCCCAGCTTTAATTAGCCCATCAGTCTTGGCCTTTTTCTTAGGCCTCTGTACTGAACTCGAGGGCTCTGAATCCCTCTTGTTCTTGCCTTTCTTATGATCTCTATTTTGGAGCTAAGCGCGCTTAACCTCTTCGATGATCTTCGCCTTCTCTACCAGAATAAGGAACTCTCGCTCCCTCTGCAAAGCTATCAGCACCCTCAGATTATCCCTAAGGTCATCCTTAAAATAGACACATCTCTCATATACAAATGCCACCATACCTCACGCATAGCGGCTTAGTCTTAGAAATTTGGCCTCATACTCGGCCAGTGATTGGTCTCCCTGAGTGAGGTTTAGAAACTCACACCTACGAGCATCGATATAATTGGCTCCCATATACTTCTCTTGGAAAGCAGACTTAAAGAACTCCCAAGATAGATGATCCAATTGAGTGCCCTCCTCAACAGTCAACCAACACTGATAGGCCTCATCGTGTAGCAACGAGACTACACCCTTCAATTTCTGCTCAAGGGTACAGTCCAAATCATCTATTATTCTTTTAGTAGCCTCTATCCAGTACTAAGCCACATTAGGGGCTACTCTAGTGACACCCCTAAAAAGTTTAGCTCTATTGGACTGAAGTCATTCCGTAACCGACCCTTGGCCCCCAGATCCAGTACTAGGCCGGGCAACCCTCTCCAGCATCCTTAACATATCTTGGGACAATGCGTCGTCCCCGGCCATGCAATCTTGAGACCCAGTCTCAGTAGCAGGTAAAACCGATGTCTTACTCGTATCCAAGTTCAGCATGTTGCCAAGAGAAGAGGATTCATCTCGGACCCTCTACGGCCTCTACCTCGGCCTCTAGTACCACGTCCACGGATACCTTGTGTGCTCATGTCTATTTAGATTTATCTCTATTATGAATTTTATGAATCAGTTACAGTTTTCGTATTTATTAACAGATGTTTTATGTAAAGCAGTATCATAAATTGAGAGTTTTTTTTTGCAAGTACAGTCTCTATCAGTTTTAGTTTCACTAAAGTTTCAGTATACACTAACCAGAGTGTTTTCAGAATAGACTATCTATAATACAATAACAGTTTATCAAAATACTTTCATGATCAGTGTTAGAGACTCGATGTACCACATTCTCAATCAAATTATTTCAATCATTTGGAAATCGACTCTTAAAAACCAAGTTTTAAAAACCCAAAATCCACATCCTAGTTTTTCAACTTGGCTTTGATACCACTAAATGTAACACCCCAAACCCGACCTAGACGTTATGGCTGAATATGGCGATGTCACATGAAATGGAATTTGAAATCATCAAGTTAAAATCTTTTCTATTTATTAGCTCTTATTTATCTTTCGTAAATTTCAAAACTATTGCCTCGTTAAGTTGATTCGCTTTAAAAATATATTCTATAGAGGAAGCTTTTAAAACCGTGATATTTTAAGAAAATCACTCACATTTAAGAAAAAATCGTTGTTTTTAATTAAACTGGGTTTTCATTGAGTTTTGCAGTTTAAAAGTCTATAAAAACGGTTAAAATCCAAAATTAAGGCAAACAGTCCAAAAGTCCCAAATTACATCAAAAATACCTCAAAAAACCAATAGGAAATGAAAAACCATAAATGAAATTTAAATAGTTAAATAATCATCTGGTCACCATTGAGCCCTCCGCCGCACTGATCTGTCTAAGTCTGAGGATTTCCTGCACAGATAAAATAGGAAGGGGTAAGTTTACATAAACTCAGTGTGTAATCCCCACAGAAGACATACATACAGTCAAACAACAGATATCAGTCAAATGCAGACTAGGCCTAAGCCCATTATAGATTTAGATACAATTTAGACTTTAGCCCATTCAGATACAGTCTTAGATATAAATTAGGGCCTTAGCCCATCTCAGGTACATTATGCATACAATAACAAAAATCAATATCCTACACACCAGCTCTGACCATCTCTATGGTAATATAGTCTGGTTTACACCCTAGTCGGAATAGTGGTTTCAGGACCACAAATCAGAGTAAAAAAATATTTAATATTATTTTCTATGATTATAACATGTGAATTGACATGTGTGAAAGTTTTGTATGAAAATTTAATCATTTGTGTGCTTGATTTGATAAAAGGACCTAATCTCGTAAAATGTAAAAGTGGCCTTCTATTTGTTAAAGTGCTAATTTACTATGTTTTATTAAATATGGGGTCCTTATATTGTTATTTAACCATTAGCTTAATGGATGGACATAAATGGCCTTATGTTTATTGATTAAATGGTTTTATAACAAAGGGTAAAATTGGTATTTAGTTAATATGATAATTAAAATAAAACAAAAGCTTAAAATTTGGTTCATTATCCATCATATGGCCGATTATATCAAAGAAAAGAAAAGAAAAAGAG
This sequence comes from Gossypium hirsutum, assembly GCF_007990345.1. Taxonomy (NCBI): domain Eukaryota; kingdom Viridiplantae; phylum Streptophyta; class Magnoliopsida; order Malvales; family Malvaceae; genus Gossypium; species Gossypium hirsutum. The sequence goes on along the minus strand of NC_053431.1, from coordinate 38,900,000 downwards.
TTGTTTAGGGTTCAACACTTCTAATCTTTGATTAAGGTATGATTTTGATCTATTTTTGATAATTTCTACGTTTTTTTGATTGTTGCTTAGTGTTCTATCAAGCCCAAGTCTCAATTTCTTATTTTGTTGATGATTTTGAAATATTCCAATGATGAAATTGTGAGCTTTGTGATGTTAGTTGTTGGAAAATAAAAGATATGTGTTGGATTAATATATTTTGTATTTGAATTTTTAGTGAAATTTGTAAATTGAGGGACTAAAATGTGAAATAAATGAAACATACGGGCTTATATGAACACTATGAGAAGTTGGCCTAACATGGGTATATGCAAATTTTGTGTATTTTGCATTTTTGTGATTAGGGATTAAATTGTCAAAATGTGAAAATGTGAGGGCTAATTTGTAAAATGCCCTAAATATGTTTTTGTGAATTGACTTGAATGATTGGTGAATAAAAGAGTTAAAGTTGAATTTATATAGATTAAGAACTAAAGAAAACGGAAGTAGATTGGGGAAAGTTGAAAGTTGTCAGGTAGCCAATTCCGTCTATACAAATCCGTACCAAGTAAGTCCATATACAAATGATATGTTTTGAATTGAATTATTATCAATTATATGTTATTGAACAATGATGAATGAATATATGAGTTGAGAAAAATAAGACATCCGACAAAGTTTTGACAAAATGTCGACATCCATAAAGCTCCGTACGAACCTTAGGAATAATTAGGATACATATGTCATGACATAGGATCCAATATGTGTTATCGTCTAAGACCACGTCTAGGACATTGGAATCGACTTATGATTTACGTGTAAGACCATGTCTGGGACGTTGGCATCGTATTTGATTTCGTGCAAGACCTTGTCTGGGACAGTGGCATTGTAACAACCCAAACTTGACCTAGACGTTATGGTCGAATTTGGCGTGTCCACTACAGGAAAACAGGTCTTTAGCGGCGTTTTTAGCGGCGTTTTCTCAAAAAACGCCAAAAAAAATTGTAAAACATAGAGCAATAGGCGTTTTACCAAAAACGCCGCTAAAAACAGAGCAATAGCGGCGCTTTTGGTAAAATGCCGCTAAAAATAAGAGCATTAGCGGCGCTTTTGGTAAAACCCCGCTAAAAATCGAAGCATTAGCGGCGCTTTTGGTAAAACGCCGCTAAAAATAAGAGCATTAGCGGCGCTTTTTGTAAAACGCCGCTAAAAATTGAAGCAATAACGGCACTTTTGGTAAAACGCCGCTAAAAATCGGAGCATTAGCGGCGCTTTTGGTAAAGCGCCCTAAAAATCGGAGCATTAGGGGCGCTTTTGGTAAAACGCCGCTAAAAATAAGAGCATTAGCGGCGCTTTTGGTAAACGCCGCTAAAAAGTTTAGGGTTTACGATTTAGGTTATATGATTAAGGGTTTAAAGTTTATGAGTTACTATTTTAAGGCTTATGTATTATGGTTTAAGGGTTGGGGTTTATGATTTAAGGGTTAGGGGTTAGGGGTTAGGGGTTAATACTTAGGGGTTTTTATTTTGTGGTTTAAGGTTTAGGGGATATAGTTTAGGCCGGTACTTTAGTAGGGGATATCATTTAATGGTTTAAGGTTCAGAGTATTGATTAATTAGTGTTATTATTTTGTGGTTTAAGGATCAAGAGATATAGTTTAAGGTTATGATTAATCTATACATTTTGTGGTTAAGGCTTAGGGGTTATTATTTTGTGGTTTATGGTTAGGGATATATTTTAGGGTTTAAGGGATATACTTTAGGGATTAAGGTTATAGGGATATAGTTTAATGGTTTAAGGTATAGAGTTTTGATTAATTAGTGTTAATAATATTAAGTATTTTGATTAATTAATAATATTATAAAAATATAAAGGCTAAATGATATTAAAGTTTACCGGCGTTTTATTGAAAAACGCCACAATTATCCATGGAAGCAAAATGCTGTCGTTTTATACTTTGTTGTTATTTTTATTAGTGGCGTTTTATGAAAACGCCACAAAATCTAAATTTTTTAACTAAAACGGCGTTGTTTCTGTGTGGCCCGAAATTGCTTTACTCTTTGCCAAAGTCAATTTCTCCAATTTCCCCCAACTTCTTCTCCCCCAAATTTCCCCCAACTTCTTCTCCCCCAAAATTTTTACCCTAGTTTCCCAATATCCGGTGCATCTTCTCGGTTTTAGAAGGAAACAAATCAACTGTCTCTATAGATGAGTGGGGGCATCTTCTTAGATTTAGCTTTTTCCATGGATTCCCAATGACACCCAAATTTTACAAGGTATGTTTTAACGTCTTCCTGCTTTCTGGGTCTTTCTGCTTTTCTTGTTTCAATCTTCCTTTCTCTCCTTATTTTATTTTGCTAACATAGGCAAAACCTTATCAAGCTTGTATATTTCTGATATTTTATTATTGTTTTGAACAGGACCACAACCCACTGTTAAGGAAAAGATTAATGCGGCCTGATGGTACTTGAATGTTTCTAACTTGCTAAATGCTTGTTTAATTAACTATGTCAATGGTGCTTCTAGTTTTGAGATGCTTTCTTTTGTTTTTGCCCCCTTGATCTACTCATCGTCTAGGTAGTCATGTTTTAGTTGTGTAATATTAATTAATTGTTTTATATAAATTTTGATGTCAGTTGTTAAATCTCCATTAATGAAAGTCTTAGCATAGTTGGTAAGAGAGGAGGTTTGAGTTTTAAGTATCTAGATTCAAAATTCAGTATATAGGGTATCTGAATCCCACTATGAGTTGCAAGTTTTAGTTCAATTACTCAGTTGTAATTTAGATTATTCCAGTTTTTAGTTTGTTTGTGCTGCACTGTAAAAATTTGATTCTAAACTTTGTGATTATTAAGACATATTTGTATTGGTATTGTTGTGATTTTAAAAAATTTGGTTAAATCTAGTACGGTATACTTGTGTGTCAGTGAGGCTTAGATTTAAACATGATTCTTCAAATGTTGGTTTCATGGTATTGTTTCTTGATGTGCCCATTCTTTATGCTATGGCATTTAAAGAGATACTATTCTTCTTCCCTCAATAATTTGCTGTTTATTCACTAACTGCATGCAAACCTAGTTTAAGAAGCAGCTATTTGGATGAAGTGACACCATGTGTTTTATGATATAAATAGCATCATGCATCATGGGATACAACTTGTAAGACATTAGTATCATCTGAATTTCACATATTAACATAAGCATAACTGGGCAGATGTGGAAAAAAGTTCTGATTCAACTTTCTATTAGTATAAGATCTAAAGGGATACTTAAAGAAGCTACAAAGCAACTCTAACATCAAATTAAATTTACTGGAAATCATATGTATATATATTTTACTTTTTGTATACTCGTGTAAAAATAGATTTAATTATTTTATTTATTTCAATAAAATTAAGTAAATGTGTTTATTGGGAATAGAATTTCATTTTTCTTTTTTACTATGTAATGATTAGGAATGTGAGATATATATATGAATAGATTCAAAGTTTGTACACAGTTTAATAACAAAAAGTTACTTTTAACATTAACATAACATACTTTAAAAAATTACCCAAGTTACCTCAAAATCAACCCTGAATTGAAATAAAAATACCAAATTCAAAATATTTAAACATATAAATATATGTGATTATCAATGTTTGATGAAAATATATTTAAAATAATTAAATCTATTTTCATTTTTCTTGTTAGTACTGGGTGGATTAGTTCATTCATGTAGTAGATATTTGATACAATGGTTAACATAATTGAATCAATGCACTTAACAAGATATTGATTAAAATTTTAAACCCCATTTTAATGGTAAAATATCATGGTGTCATGGGGTTGCAAATGCTGGTCCTCATCCATTGTTCAAAGTTCATAAAGTTAGAAACGTCTAATGAAAATTTCTTGGCCAATCAGTTCCATTGGCTAGATGGTTTGACCCATATTATCAGATCTGTTTGTTTTTAGCCTATTGTCTGTAATGTCTGTCAATGAGTTTCTTCTTATAAACTTCTTTTGATTCTTAGGCTCAGATGTGAACGACTAAAACATTTGCTTCCCCCATTTTCTTTTTCCTATTATATATATATATATATTTTTTAACACTTAACTTAGGTTGGAAACTTCTCTTATTACATTACTTGTTAAGGCTAGAGGCCAAAGTTTACTTCTTGCTAATATCAACAATCTTTTACAACAAGATTTTGATGTGCTGCAACAATCTGTTGACCAATATTTTCATGATTAGCTTTTGCAAACACTGCAGCTTGTAAACTTTTACTTATGTCTAAATATGGATGTCATTTCTATCCCTTTTTGTATATCTAGGAAAACTGACATGAAGTTTATTTTGACTGGATTATAAATATATGTAATGTAAAAACATTTGTAACAACTACTGCATATTTTTGGGCTGAGAAGTTTATTTTGACTGAATTATATCGCAAAACTGACATGAAGTTTTACTAAGGATTACTCACATTATGCCTTATATCAATTTTCAATTTAGATGGTTGTAGTTTGAAGATGATCTATTTTGGTACAAATCAGTTGGATTTTGTTGACATTTAATTTTTAAACTTTTTCAGGGTCATTCTTCTGTATCTGTTTCTGAGGCGCAAGTAAGTTTTATTATTAATTAATTTTACATTTATGTTCTGTGTATTGAATCTAATTTGATAAATCAATGCATTCCAGGGAGCAATTGAAAAAATGATCAGCCATTCAGATTGATAATTTTTGTATCAGTTTGTTAGCATCCTTATCAAGTACCAAATGCCTATCTGTTACTTCTTGTACACTGCAGGTTGGTTATATAATTCCTTCTTGTTTGGGTTATTCTGTCAAGATTTACTTAGTATTTGAATTAATTTTGTACAAAAATATTTTTTTGACTGCTTTTAACCAACACCTAATTTTTTCTTCCCTATTGTTGTACTATGACGATTGTTAAGAAAATTAATTATTACTATAATAGCTATATGAAGTAATATATATGAAGTAAAATTATATTGTATACTAAATATGGTACATATACTTTAATTCCTTGTGTTTTGACTTTTAGGATATAGTTCCATGTGTCTATATTAGTGAATTAATGTTGTATATGTTTCAGTTACTGCTTCCTGCTCCTCCTGCAACTATTGGTTCAACTGAAGCTACCATTTAATCTTCGAATTAATATTTGGTACTGATATAGATAAAGTTTTCATATTTGCTTAAACTGAAATATATTTGATGCTACTCTTATAATCTTACATGTGTCTGTATTAGTGAATTAATGTTGTATGTATTTCAGTTACTGATTCCTGCTCCTCCTGCAACTATTGGTTCAACTGAAGCTGCCATTTAATCTTCGAATTAATATTTGGTATTGATATGGATAAAGTTTTTATATTTGCTTGAACTGAAATATATTTGGTGCTACTCTTATAATCTTACATGTGTCTGTATTAGTGAATTAATGTTGTATGTATTTTAGTTACTGATTCCTGCTCCTCCTGCAACTATTGGTTCAACTGAAGCTGCCATTTAATCTTCGAATTAATATTTGGTACTGATATAGATAAAGTTTTTATATTTGCTTAAACTGAAATATATTTGGTGCTACTCTTATAATCTTACATCTGTTCTAGGTACTATCGAGCACCTGAATTAATATTTGGTGCAACAAAATACACCACAGCCATTGACATTTGTTCTAGGTACGTATAGGTTTCGTTGCTAAATTTTTTTCCTTATTTCTATGCATTTTCACTTTAAATCACTTAACAAATATTACTTTTTTGACTCCAGCCTCTGTTTGCTGGTGAGAGTGGAGTAGACCAGGTACGTTTTATTTCAAAATTCTAATCAATAATAGTTTTATAATGATGATTTTGGAAAAATTAATATTTTGGGGTTGCGATTTTGTAAAGATTTAATTGTTGGTTCTGTTTGGAGCAGAACTATTTTGTTACCAAATTAATTTTAAATATTTGGTTCAACTTATTTATTATTTGATTCAGCTTAAGTTTGAATAAGTACGAATTAATTTTATTACCATGTAGCTTGCTTGTCCATTAAAATTACAACAATGGCTGACCTTCTCTCCAACCTTATTTTAAATATTTTAAAGATTCAAAGTATATAGGCTGGAAACCTGACAGGTTGCCTTATATCGAGCTGCAAGATATAATGGATCCTCCCTAGGTGTAACAACGCCACGTATGATGAATCTTAAAAAATTCAAAAAGACTTGAAAATAGTTCTATCGAGCTCATTTACTATTGAATATTTATTTCTAATTTACTTATAAAAATTAAACTACGATTCTTTTTTTATATTATTATATTCAAATTACTATTTTTTATATTAATAATGTTTGATTTTAATATTTACGATTCTTTTTTTATATTATTATATTCAAATTACTATTTTTTATATTAATAATGTTTGATTTTTTTATTTACGATTCTCTTTTTATATTATTATATTCAAATTACTATTTTTTATATTAATAATGTTTGATTTTTTTATTTACGATTCTTTTTTTATATTATTATATTCAAATTACTATTTTTTTATATTAATCATGTTTGATTTTTTTATTACGATTCTTTTTTTATATTAATATGTACTTAAGAAAAGATGACTTGTAAAACATAAATTAAATTAAGTGTGGACTATTTTAACTGCACATGTGATTTGTCAAATAAAAACGAACGACATGTATATCACTTAATTAAAATAATTTTTATAAATATTATTTAATTAAATATTATTTAATCCCGCTACTTACCTGTAGATACTTGATACTTGATATGTATTATCCACGTGATTTTCCACATCGTGAAATAAAAAACTTACATATTACATAAATATATTTGATATCATAATTTATATAACTTACAAAACGTACATAACTTATATAACTTAAATAAATATATAACTTACATAACTTACATAATACTTAAATATATTTTATATCATAATTTACATAACTTACATAACTTATATAACTTAGATAAATATATAATTTACATAAATATATATCATATCATAACTTACATAACTTACATAAATATATTTGATATCATAATTTATATAACTTACAAAACGTACATAACTTATATAACTTAGATAAATATATAACTTACATAACTTACATAATACTTAAATATATTTTATATCATAATTTACATAACTTACATAACTTATATAACTTAGATAAATATATAATTTACATAAATATATATCATATCATAACTTACATAACTTACATAATACTTAAATATATATCATATCATACATAACTAGTTTACGAAATTTACTTAACTTACATAATACATAAATCTATAGTTGAAAATCTCGCAACTTGCCTGAATTAGTTTATACCCATTAGAGACCTGATATTTAGTATAATGGGAAGAAGTTCTCAATTGAGAACATTTAAGTAACTGTAATATGTTGTGAACTTTAGATTTCAAGAACTACAAAATGGATAGGAGTTGGATGAAATTGTCAAGGGTAAGCAATGCCTATCAAAATGGAGTACAAACTTTTCTAAATTTTGCATTTCAAAATGCAAGCCAAGAGAATATGATTCTTTGCCCGTGTAAGAAGTGTGGCAACATCTACTGGCATACTCGTGAAGTTGTCTACGAACATCTAATTGTTGATGGCTTTATTTGGGGGTATAAAAAATGGATTTTCCATGGAGAGTGTACATCTAGTGGAACTTCTTCAATGATTAATCCGACTTATCCTGATACTGATTACCATCAGTATGTTAGACAAGATGACATGGAAGGTATGTTGCGGGATGCATTTAATATGCACAGTCATGGTGAGCAATCATTTCTACCTGACTTTATTGCATCCGATGATTGTAATATTGGTGGAAATGTTTTTGGCGAAACGGGAACAAGTGCACCTAATGAGGAGCCAAATGAAGAAGCGGCTAAGTTCTACAATTTACTTAATGAAATGAATGAAGAACTTTACGAGGGATCAAAATATTCGAAATTGTCCTTCTGCATTAGTCTATTTCACTTAAAATGTTTGGGAGGGTGGACCGGAAACTCTTTTACAATGCTGCTAGAGTTTCTAAGAGAGATGTTTCCATTTGCAAAAATTCCCCAGTCTTGTCAAGATATGAAGAGACTAATAAAAGATTTGGGCCTTGGGTACGATAAAATTCATAGTTGCCCAAATGACTGCATGTTGTACTGGGGTGATCAGAAAAACCAACAATCTTGTCATGTTTGCGGTAAGTCTCGTTGGATGAATAGTAATACAAAAGATGTGAATACGGATAAAGGTGGGGCACAGTTAAGAAAGAAGCCAGTCAAGGTCTTGCGATATTTTCCCCTGACACCAAGACTTCAAAGGCTTTTCATGTCCTCAAAGACAGCCGAATCTATGACGTGGCATAATGATCAATGGACCGATGATGGATTATTAAGACATCCTGCGGATTCTTTAGCTTGGAAATCATTTGACAGTAAATTTCCAAGCTTTGCAAGCGATCCTCGGAATGTGAGGCTTGGGCTAGCAGCTGATGGCTTTAATCCATTTAAAATCATGAGTACTTCGTACAGTACTTGGCCTGTAGTGCTTGTTCCTTACAATTTGCCTCCATGGATTTGCATGAAGTAATCTTCATTTATTTTATCAATGATTATCCCTGGAGAGAAAGGTCCTGAAAATGATATTGACATCTATTTGCAGCCACTTATTGAAGAGTTAAAACAATTATGGTCGGGTGTTGAGACATATGATGTATCGAGAAAGGAGAACTTTAATTTACGTGCAGGTTTATTGTAGACAATTAATGATTTCCCGGTTTATGCTAATTTATCGGGTTGGAGTACCAAAGGACGTTATGCCTGTCCTTGTTGTGCTGCGCAAACTTGTTCAAAGTGGTTGTATAATGGGAAGAAGTTCTCTTACATGGGCCATCGTCGGGGGTTAGATGAAAATCATAAATTTAGATTTCAGAGGACTCTATTTGACGGTACTGAAGAGTACAGAGGAGCTCCTGAGCAGACCGTTGGATCTGAAATCTTGTTTATGTTAAAAGATATCAACTTTAGTTATGGGAAGATGAATCAACCACCTATCACGCAAACAAGGAGAAGATCGAGGGATGAATCTGATGATGAATCTGACGAAGAGGATGATCCTAATGAGGCGGAGTTGTGGAAGAAAATGAGTTTTTTTTTTGAGTTGCCTTATTGGGAGCACAACATTTTACGCCACAATCTTGATGTCATGCATATTGAGAAGAATGTCCGTGAGAACATAATTGGGACAATTTTAAATGTCGATGGAAAATCTAAAGACAATCTTCAGAGCCGACTTGATTTAGTTGACATGAGAATCCGGCGTGATCTTCATCCTCAAGTACTTCCGAATGGGAAATATCGGTTGCCGCCTTCTATTTTTCCAATGTCAAAGAAAGAGAAAGAAGTTTTCTGCATGGTGTTGAAGGATATAAAGGTCCTAGATGCGTATGCGTCAAATATATCTCGATGTGTGAGTTTCAAAGATAGAAGATTATATTCATTAAAATCACATGATTACCACATCTTGATGCAAGATTTACTCCCAATTGCTTTACGGTGCTGTATGTCAAAAAATGTAACGTCCTGTATAATTGAACTATCCAATATAATGAAAGCTATCTGTGGCAAAGTTTTGAATGTCGAAGAACTTGAGAAAGTACAGGATTGAGCGGCTTTGACTTTTTGCAATTTTGATAAGATCTTTCCACCTTCCTTCTTCACTATTATGGTGCACTTGGTAATCCATCTCCCTCACGAAGCAATCCTTGGTGGACCGGTTTTTTATCGATGGATGTATCCTATAGAAAGGTGCTAATTTATTTCTCAAGTATTCATTCATTCACCTCTATACATTTAGTTACAGCTTTTGATAAATATTGTATATCGTGTTTAGGTTCCTAAGCAAATTGAAGTCATATTGTCGCAATAAGCATTATCCAGAAGGATCAATTGCTGAAGGCTACATGGCAAAAGAGTGCATGACCTTCTGTTCCAGATATTTAGAAGATGCTGAAACACGATTGAATAGACCAAGTAGAAATGCTGGGCTCAATGATCATGACTTGGCTGAAACTTATTTATTTCAAAGTTATGGAGAACCAATCGGCAAAGTTGAAATTGCAGAATTAGATGATATATCGTGGATACAGGCACATCGATATGTACTTTTTCACCACGATTCAATTGAACCATTACGCAAGTAAGTTCTAAAATTTCCTCACATATTTGTCGTTTTGATTTGTTTATCTTCTAACCAAATACACTTGTTTTTAACATAGTGAGTACAAACAAATTTTGAGATCTCGTGCACGCTCTCGAAGATTGCAACATCGAGAGATTAATAAGTTATTCACAGAATCTTTTCATGAATGGTTAAGTCAAACGGTATGTAACTAAAGTTAATAAGTTACATATAATCCCGAAATTTAGTTAATTATTCAATTTACTTTTGATTCAATAGGTTTGGAGTGGAAAGGACGTCAATGACGAAGTTAAATGGCTTTCCCAAGGTCCGAACAGAATAATAAAAAGATATAGTGCTTTCCTCATCAATGGATACAGATTTCATACAAAGTATCGTGAGAGAATGAGGAGAACTAAAAATTGTGGAGTTGTTAATTCTTCAATTACGAGTTATGCTAGTGCTAGGGACAGTAATCTGGTTGAGGGTAATGTGGAGTATTACGGACTTATTACTGACATTATTGAGTTGGATTACTATGGCAGATGGAAAGTTGTCTTATTTCGGTGTGATTGGGCTGATGTTAATACTGCTCGAGGAATTAAAGAAGATCAATTTGGTTTTACAATGTTGAATTTCTCTCGCTTGATTCACACTGGACAACAATTGATGGACGAGCCTTATGTATTTTCCTCTCAAGTGAAACAAGTTTTTCATTTGAAAGATCCAACTGATGAGGGTTGGTATGTTGTACTCCGGAACACCCCTAGAGACTTGTTTGAAATGGGTAATGGAAGTGGAGATGACATCGTCAAAAGATCAGAAACATTACCTTTTCCAGAACAAAACTTAGATGAAAATATCCCTAGTACTAATACACAACATCAATGGGTTCAACATGATGTGGATGAAGATATTTACGAATAATGATGTAGTAAGATTTTACAATTTTTAAATTATATGTAATATTATAATTTTAATCTTTGTCATGTTATATAATTTAACTATTTTATATGTACTACTATTGTTGTAATTTGTTACTAAAACTTTAATTATTTTATGTGTTTTGCAGGAAAAATGCGTAGAAGAAGAGTACGAGATTTAAGTATTGTCCAGAATACTCCAAATTCGGAAGAAAGAAATAGTGAATAGCAGACAGTTGTTGGATCTTCGAATGTGCCGGAGACACTTGATGAGCCTGAAGAATTTCAAAGTAATATTATGTTCATTTTACATGTGTTGACTTTTATTATTGAATTATTTGTCAATTTTAATATAATAATAGTATATCATTTTTCAGCTGAAAGTGGTGGGATGCGCAGAGTTCGAGGACGTACGCTACTTAGAGATTTATACGACTTAGATCCTGTCGAGCGTGTTAAAGTAAGTAGAAATACTCATGGTCAGCCTGTTGGATCTAAAGCTCGACTTTTAGCAGGCTATTTGGGCATTTTAGCAAGAAATGCAAATATGTTGCCCATCAACTACGAATCATGGCATCACATGCCTGATAGCAACAAAAACCAGGCTCTCGCTAATATTAAGGTAACAAAATGTGAATGCAATTTATAATACTTTGGTTTAAGTTTCATTTATATTTACATTCTAAACTTATGTTTTTTTAGGAGAGATTTGCTTTAGAAGTCTCCGATGATTATATCAAGAAGGCATTAGGTAAAAGATGGAGAGACAATAAAAGCACTTTAAAGAAACAATATTTTAAGAAAGACATAAGCCTCGAGGAAAAACTGAGAAATGTTCCGCCAGGAATGCTGAGGTATTAATGGGAAGATGCGGTTAGATTTGGAATTCAAAGAAAGGAGAGGTATTGCGTATTTCCAAACTCTTATATATAGTGTTTACTATATACGTAATAATAATTTTATTATGTAGGACCGTGAGCGAGTTGGAACAAGCAGCAGGCAAAAACAAAAATTCACGCACACGGCAGGGTCGAGAAGTTTTGCTTCTGTAGCTGAGGCCGAGGTATTATGAATTTATTAATTCTTTCAAATATTAATAACTTTCTATTATTAAATAATATTCTTACTACTATATTGTAGGAAGTCAAATCCGGACAAAAAGTTGGACGCCTTCAGCTTTTTGAGATTACGCATAGGAAGAAAGATGGATCTCCTATGACATCCGAAGCTGGAGAAATTATGGTATATTCATTTAATAATATTTGATTTATTCTAAATATTTATAATCTTTAATTATAATTGTTTAATTCAATTCATCATTAGTAGTTTTAAAAATGTTAAGTTATGTTGCATTTCTTTTTATTATATATTTCGTTTCTAATTCTTTAATTGATTTTTTAGGAGAAACTAAAGGAGAAGAAGGCAGAATATGAAGCGATTGCTTCGAGTGATAGTTCTATTAATCTTGAGAACATTGATAACAGAATTATCACTGAAGTTTTAAGTCCTGAAAGGTACGGTCGGGTTCGATTTCAAGGATCTGGTGTTACCCCGACCCAATATTTTGGATCCGGCTCCCAGCAATACATGCCTTCCGGAAGTCAAGCTCAAGCTGAAGTTCAGAGGTTAAGAGACCAGATAGCTCAGATGCAAGCGCACACGGTTGAGCAAATTGCCGAGGTTCAACGAAAATATGAAGAACTCCAGCAACAACTTAGAACGGAGGCAGCAGAGAGGGAGGCAGCGGCTGCAGCGAGAGAGGCAGAGGCACGAGTGATGGTAGCAGAACAGAGCAAAAAGTACGATGACCTCCAGCTACAGCTTCAGCAGATGATGCATATGTTTCAACAATCGCAAAAGCCACCGTCTTAGACATTAGTTTTCTTATTGTAAGAATGTTTTTAAGTTTTGTCACGTTTAACATTATTGTAAAAATATTTTAAATTATACTTTATTTATTAATTATATCATATATCTTTAGTTAAATTTGAAGTATCATTTAGAATTAATGTTTTTGGTTGTATTTTTATGTTAAATTTGCTGTTTTTGGCTACATTTTATATTATATTTGTTGTATTTGGTTGGATTTTAATGCAGGAAGGGCTGGATATTGGTGAAAAAAAATATTACAAATCTGCCAAAATTAGCGGCGTTTGTAAAAAAAGCGCCACTAAAAGCCTTGACCTTTAGCGGCGTTTTTCCCCTAAACGCCGCTAAAAGCCTTGACCTTTAGCGGCGCTTTTCCCACAAACGCTAAAAGCCTTGACCTTTAGTGGCGCTTTTCCCACAAACGCCGCTAAAAGCCTTGACCTCTAGCGGCGCTTTTCCCACAAACGCCGCTAAAAGCCTTGACCTTTAGCGGCGTTTTTTCCCAATAAACGCCACAAATTTTTGTGGCGTTACATATAGCAGCGTTTTTTGCGGTGTTTTAGAAAGCGCCGCTAAAGGCTGAAAAAAGCGCCGCTAAAAGTCTATTTTCCTGTAGTGGTCACATCAAAGCGTCATTCAAAAATCGAGTTGTCGCTAAAAGTTCATTTATATAATTAAAACCTTTTACTCGAGGTTAGCAAATCATCTCATCAAAAATGTTTACTTAATGTCTAGCATTGATACTTTAAGTTATTTCAAATTGTGAAAACTACTAAAGTTTGAAATATAAAAACGTCTATTTTTTAGTGTTCTTGAAAACAGTTATTAATTTTTGAAAATTCGTGTTTAGCAGTTTTAAATAAGGAAATCAAAAGCCCAATTAAAAATTTAATCCCTCAAAGGCCTTACTACAGAATTAAAACCCCAAAACATAAAATTCAAATAAAAAGTCTACAGCAGAGCATCAGTGGTCGTGTGGCCACCTCCGAGTCTTTCGCGGCTCCAAATCGCCTAAGGTTGGGGATTACCTGCACAGTTAATAAACAGGGTGAGTTTATTAAAAACTCAGTGCTTAATCCCCTCCTAAATTAAAAAAGTTAGTAAATAGACAGAATTTAGAATCAGTCTGGGTCAGAGCCTATTACAGTAACAGAACAATGAGTGCAGGCCTAAGCCCAATACAATTTCACTCGGGTCTCAGCGCTCATCAGAATCAATTGGGCCTAGCCTATTCTCAATATCAGTAACAGTTGGGGACAGCCCAATAATAGAATCAAGTGAGCCTAATCCCAATACAGAATCAATATCAGATGAAGATATGCAGACAGATATCCAACCCAATCCAACCAATACACCACCCGTACCAACCAACACACCATATGGGGATAAAATCGACCCACCCAGCCAACACACCAAGCTTAGCACCGGTTGCGGCACTAAGTCAACAGAACAGCTAAAGGTCATAAATAGCGCAGCAATGTTGTTAGTTAACAGAACGGCTAAAAGCCATAAGTATTGCAAAAAGGCTGAAAGCCTTGTACAGAACAGCTACAAGCCGTACACTTCCTCCGTCAATAATAACCCAACCCCATGCAGTATTTCATGTCATAAATATTGCGTGTATGCAAAATCATACTCAGTACAATCATATATGTAAATCATAAGCACATCAGTCAAACGGAACATAAGAGCAAAATCGTCATTCTACCATACAAGGGTATTATGGTCAGTTTGCGTTACAGGGGCATTACGATCATTTTCCAAACCGGGGGTATTTATGACCCCTCAAATGGTCCACCGTCGCCTCGAGCGACTTAAGTAACCTAAACAGACATAACGGTGCAAATGGGCCTAAGGCCCATTACTCGGCCCAAGTGGGCCCACACGCTCGTATGGCCTATTTAGCCTATTTCCAATCACGGCAATATGAACAAGATAGCCCAGCTTAGAATATGACACTTACCATTGATTTTATCCGTGTGGGGCCAAAAAGCCCATTGGGCCCACACAACCCATTTCGGCCCATTTCGGCCCAAAAACAACCAGAGTCATGTGCGCGACATGAGAAGTCTATCTACTTCCCGCTAAAAAACGAAATTTACCCACGCGAGCCTACGGGCCTATTCGGCATGTTCAGCCCATTATGGCCTATCATGGCCCATAACGGCCTAGTCCACGAAAATGCACGTGGTGGCCTTTGCAGTCTATCGCCCATGATTTGCGGGCTCGATTTATCCCACGAGCGATCGTACGCTCGTGAGGCCTCAAATGCTAAAGTTTCAGCTTTTTGGCTTTTTGGCTTTTTGGCTTTCGCCGATTCGTTGTTCAACAGGGATGTGATTACACTTCTTTTTCGGCTTTCCGATAGTAATGGTTTACGGTGTACAGTTACACACCTTTTTCGGCTTTTGACAGTACAGAATGGTGTATGGTTACACACCTCTTCAGCTTTTCACTGACTCCCGATTATAGGGTATTGTTACACACCTGTTTACGAAGCCGAGCAAACAGTCCACCGCGCCCAAGCCTTGAACGAACGTGTATGGCTTATTACCTTTAGATCACTTGGCTAAAATCGTCCACACCTTTTTACCAGAAATCTACATTACGAACACAGATCTTAATAATCGGCTTTGATCATAAATGTGGCCTAAATCCACAAATATTAGTCTTACAGAATCAAAGGCATATTCGGTCTAACCCAAAAGTAAGGTAGCGTTCTTACCTTATTTGATTAATAAGAAAAAGGGTTTAATGACTCAAGCAACCCTTGCACTTCTTCACACCTCAAGAAACCTAGAGACCCAATGTACCACATATCTTGAGGAAGGGATCAACCAAACAGCAATCAAATAATAAGAAGGAGGGCATTCAGTTTTAAGAAACAGAGTAAGAAAGAACAATTTTGAACAAAAGGCAAAGGAATATGAACACCTACCCTTTTGTCAGGATCACTTGCAGATATCGAATTAATATACCAACAACAGAGTATGGAAGCAATCGGTTGAATACCAAATAGTAGAATAAGTGAAAAACAACTAGAAGAAGGAAGCCCAACCGAAATCAAAGTGAAGAGAGCAAAAGAGAATAGAAAGAATTTATCAAGCTGAATAGCAAAAGGAATGCTATATTCGACCAAGGTGCTAAGTGCTGAAGAAAGAAATGAAACTATAACAGTTTGGGGAGGGAAATTTATATTCGGTCAAGTTGAGAAAGAAAGGGAAGGGAGAAAAGAGAATGGAGAGGAAACAGTATTCGTCTAAGTTGAAAGAAGAAGAGAAGGGAAATAATCAGCCAACTGTGAAGAGAGTCAATAAGAGAGAGTATTCAGTCACAAAAAAATAGAAAAATGAGGAAGAACAGACTTCAAATGGCCACAAAAAGGAAAACCGAGAGAAACCCCCAATAACTCTTAATGAAAATCGGATCCAAGAATTGCTAATACTGAACACCTGAAACCAAAAATGAGGATATTAATGAGGATCATACCCCTAGCCGAATTCTCAAAGCTAGAGTTCCCATACAACTCTCCTATTTTCAAACTTTCCTTGATTTCCTCCTAACAACCCAGATAATCTCCAAAAGTCCCTCCTCAAACTTCTCCATGACTAATTCAAATTCCACCTTGCAGAGTTTGAGTCAAACTCCACTACTCATGCAACAAGAATATAAAATAAATACCGCTTTGCGCATCATGAGACTCGAACTCAAGCTCCCCTGCAATCTTAATCACGCCACTGCCGTTGGGCCACCCAACACTCTTGTGTCAAATTTTAACCTCAATTATTTAAAAGGTCTACAGGCCAAAATCCAGGTTCCTTAAAAAGAAAAACCAAAATAAATTGCAAGAGCCAAGACTTGAACCCAAGCTCCCTGCCACAACCACTAAACCACATGCTTCCTTGTGTCATTTACTTAACATAATAATTTAAAAGGCCTACTTCCAAGCATCCAGAGTTTTATTCACTTAAAACCAAAATTTTTTCTAAAGTCCAAGTTTGAACCCAAGATTTCTCCAACACTTCTCAGGGCCATTAACCACCAAAGTAGACATTTAATTGTGTCATTTCATTGGACAATTAAATACTTATATACAACCTCCTTATGGATCCATACTCAAGGCCCAATACTTCTAGGCCCAAATTCGGGGCGTTACAATTCTACCCTCTTAAGGAAATTTTGTCCTCGAAATTTCCAACCATCAAAATAGTTGTACAACCTAGCCTACCACACAATGCTCTCGATGCGCACTCTGATCCTAACAATAGAAGCATGTACCAAACCATCTATCCATAGGAGCTGATAAATATCACGTGCATACCATTTCTAAAACACACACAGAATAAATACAACCTCTGAATTCAAGTGTAGCAACATAGTCTAATATCTAAAAAAATCACTGTGTTTTTTCATCTATTGCTTTTCATTGAAAATAAACAACGATTTTAGAAACTTATGGATTCGGCACCAGAGACTCGGTATGCCACACTTTTTAGAAGAAATATCTCAAGCATATCGCACATGTGGAAAATATTTTTGATATTTAATTTTTTTGAAACCCATTCCATAGCCGAGTTTTGTAACTTGGCTCTAATACCACTAAATGTAACACCCCAAACTCAGCCTAGACGTTATGGTTGAATCCGGCATGTCACATCAAAGCGTCATTCAAAAATTGAGTTGCCATTAAAAGTTTATTTCTACAATTAAAACCTTTTGCTCGAGGTTAGCAAATCAACTCGTCAAAAATGTTTACTTAATGTTTGGCATTGATACTTTAAGTTATTTCAAATCGCGGAAGCTACTAAAGTTTGAAATATAAAAACGTCTATTTTTAAGTGTTTTTGAAAATAGTTATTAATTTTTGAAAATTCGTATTTAGCGGTTTTAAATAAGGAAATCAAAAGCCCAATTAAAAATTTAATCCCCAAAGGCCTTATTACAGAATCAAAACCCCAAAACATAAAATTCAAATGAAAAGTCTACAGCAGAGCATCAGCGATTGTGTGGCCACCTCCAAGTCTCTCGCGACTCCAAATCACCTAAGGCTGGGGATTACCTGCACAATTAATAAACGGGGTGAGTTTATTAAAAACTCAGTGCGTAATTGTAATATCCTGATTTTGGGCCTAGTCGGAATAGTGGTTTCGTGACCACAAAATCTGAGATAGAAATAATGATTTTATGATTATTTTGAGGTCTATGATATGATTACATGATTGTGTGAAAATTTCGTGAAGAAATTTTATGCATAAAGTGCTTAAATTGAAATTAGGGACTAAATCGAATAATTTGCAAAACTTGCATTCTAGAAGTTTCTAGTATGAAATTGTTTTGAAATATTAATTAGGAGGTCTTAAATAGCAATTTTACCAATTTCTAAGTCTATGGACAAAAATTGGACATGGATGGAATTTTTGGAAAGTTTAGTAGTAAGGGCGTTTTGGTCATTTAGGGGTAAAATGAATTAAAATACAAAATTAAAAGCCAATTTTGCTCATCTTCAACCCCATGGATGAATATAGAAAGGAGAAACCATGGCTAGGGTTTTTCAAGCTTCCAAGCTCGATTGTAAGTTCGTTCTAGCCTCGTTTTTAATGATTTTTACGTTTTTAGAGTCCCGGTAGCTCGATTAAGCTTATGCTAGCAATAATTCAACCTAGGGTTCATATTTGGAAAAATAACCATAGGTGAAATTTGTGTATTTTTGTGTTTTATGATAGAATATGAGGTTTTAAATTATGTTAGACAACTTGTACTACTCGGTTTTAAGCGAAAACAAGCAAAAGGGCTTAATCGGTAAAAATACCTAATAGTCTTAAGTACATGTTAGAGTGAGAATTTTATGTTGCCATAGAAGGGAAAAATGATCAGCATGTCAATAAACATAAGAAAATAGGCTGAAGTTTAATTTACGAGCTTTGGGGCAAAAGTGTAAATATGTGAAAGTTTAAGGGCAAAACTGTAATTTTTCCAAAATATGAGTTTGGGTCAATTTGAATAATGTGAGTCCTAATTAGACTATATTTTAAATGATAGAGCAAGGAAAACTAAAATTCGGGCTAAAATGGGGAAAATACCAAGTTGTGGACGAAATGGTAAAAGTAGCCATTTTCGCATACGAGGTAAGTTCATGTAACACCCCGTACCCGAGACCATTGCCGGAGTCGAAACGAGGTGCTAACAGACTTAATTCATTTATTTTCACAGACCATTTTAAAAATTTCCAGACAAGCTGGCTAGCTGCGTCACTGTCACCTTAAAAATCATAGCTTGAGTTCCAAAACTCGAAAACCAGTTTCGTAACTTTTTCCTGAAACTATACTCATATATCCATCTACAAATTTTTTTCTAGAATTTTTGGTCAAGCAAATTAGTACAGTTTATTAGTTAAAGTCTCCCCTGTTTTAGGGTTCGACTACTCTGACCTTCATGCATTACGACTTAGATATCTCCTTGTAAAGGGCTTAATACTTATTCCGTTTGTTTCTAAAGAACCTAGACTCGAAAAGGAATCTGTACATATAGGGCATGACTTCTAATTATCTCTGGTTAATTTATAGTGAATTTTCAAATTCGGAATAGGGGATCCAGAAATCGCTCTGGCCCTGTTTCACGAAAACTTAAGCATCTCATAAAATACGGCTCATATTATCGTTTCGTTACTTTCATATGAAAATAGATTCACCAAGGTTCGATTACATAATTTATTCACTATTTAATTCCATTCCTACTATTTTTAGTGATTTTTCAAATCCACACCACTACTGCTATCAGCATCTGTTTTTAAGGTAAACTTTACCTATTTCATGGTTTTCCATGAATCAACTAGAATTTGTCATACAAAGCACCAAAATGATCATGATTAACCATTCCAATGGCTAATCCTTACCAAACATTTCCATACCTCTCAATGAACAACATAAAAAATGATTATAATGCTATGCTCAAAATATATATAAGCCATTTTCACATGGCAATCCAAATTTATACAAAACCAAAGGGTACATGACCAACAACAACAAGGGTAGTCCTATACATGCCATTTTCAGAGTTCAACCAAAAGTGTACCAAAAGGGCTTTCATAGTGTGGACGACTTCGACTTTGACAATCCCAAGTCCGATAGCTGACGAACCAAAATCTATAAAACAGAGATTCAAAGAACGGAGTAAGCATTTAATGCTTAGTAAGTTTTGAGCAATGAAATTAGGCACAACTGAAGTATAACATTCATATAACTAAACGGATAATTTCATATACACATATTCTCAAAAATCAGTCCTACTTCACATTTCCAACCCTCATATTCACACATAAGGGATCAACTTAACCAAAGGCCGGAAGCTCATTAATTGACTGAGCGAATAATATTTAAAAGGAATCAACTACTCCAATGAATATACGAAACGTACCTCATCGTTGGGATTTTACGAGCGTATTAATTGAAATTATTACAGCAAGATCGCTCATTCCCAAACCAAGTACCTTCGGAATTTAGCCGGATATAACTACTTGCTCAAATGCCTTCGGGACTTAGCCCGATTATAGTAACTCGCACAAATGCCTTCGGGACTTAGCCCGGATGTAGTACTCGCACAAATGCCTTCGGGACTTAGCCCGGTTATAGTAACTCGCACAAATGCCTTCGGGACTTAGCCCGGATATAGTAACTCGCACAAATGCCTTCGGGCTTAGGCCGGAATTAGTCACTAGCACAAATGCCTTCGGGACTTAGCCCGGTTATCATCCGAATATCCATGCACATATCAATAAATCATGACACATATATATTTCATTTTCATAACTAGAATTCAAACACAAGTCAGTTATCAAGCATTATCATTTTCGGCTCAATAGTTACGTACAAAGAGCATGATTTTGATTTACTTAAAACATGATCTAATTGAATCATAATCTAAGATCCATTACTCAAAAACTTACCTCGGATGTTGTCGAACGATTTCGGCGGCTATTCGATCACTTTTTCCTTTCCCTTATCCAACTTTGGTCCTCTAAGCTCTTTAGCTAATTCAAACAAATTTAACTTATTAAAGTCTCATTATGCTAGCTTATGGCCGAATATGACAAGGAGTTTGATAGGTCATATGGCCACCTTTACCTCAAATACAAAATGGTCATACGCATTTTTAATCACATTGAGCAATTTAATACAATTAATCTAACATTTCCTCATGTGCACCTTTATGACCGAATACACACATCATTAACCTAATATCAATTAACTAAGCACTTTAACAAATTCTCCTTGAGCCGATTATCTAAGTCAAGATAGATTCATCATTATGCTCGCCTATAACCGAATACATGCAACACCAATCTATCTCATGTGGCCGAATATGCATGTCTATGTTGAGGCCAATTATATGCTTAATACTTCCTACAAATATGGTTACTTGTATTGACTACATACCATTTTGTTTCAAGTTCAAAACTCGGCTAATACACATATATACACTAGTAATCAAATACTAACATTTGCACTTCACCTTACTACCATTTTTCATCCAAATAACATGAACAACAACCATATTTCTCTTCTACTTCCTACCATGGCCGAATGCATCAAGACACCATACCATTTCAATTTTGGTCATGGGTTAAACAAAGAACTTAATGTCTAACTCAAAAATGCTAAAAAGAAAATCCAAGAGTCATCAATCCACCATCACATGTATCATTACAAAGCTTCACATTTAGCATGCAAATGACATCAACACAAATCCACCTTAGCCGAAACTTAACTCATCTTCATGCCTCATCACCACAACATCAAATACCAACCAAGAAGACAACACCCATGGCCGAATATCATCTCCATCACATAGCAATGATTTAAACCATGGGCTAGGTAGAACTCAAGCTAACAACTAAAAACATGCATGAATCTCATGGAACAACATCAAACATACCTCCTCCTAAACACCAACCAACCGAACATGAAGCAAGAAAATCCTCTTCTTCTTCCTTCCTCAAGTCACGGCAATAGAGGAGTAGCCTAGCTCATTTCTTTTTCTTTTTCTCTTTCTCCTCCTACTAACCACTATTATTTTATTACCCATGCTCCTTATTTTATCATTCCTCCCATAAAACACTAACATAACATGTTTATGACATGTTTTACCCATCACATTTTGTCCACCCTCATTGTCATGGCCGGCCACAACCTAAAATTTTGGGTAATTTGACATGCAAGTACAAGCATTTTCTAAAGTGTCACACATAAGTCCTATTAACTAAATCCACATGCAATTAACTAAATAGAAGCTTAAAACTTTCACACATTCAAATTCACATATTTTAGACAATAATTATCATATTCAAATAATTTGGTGACTCGGTTTAGCGGTCCCGAAACCGCTTTCCGACTAGGGTCACTTTAGGGCTGTCACAACCCTCCCCCATTTAAGAAATTTTCATCCCCGAAAATCTTACCGGTAAATAGGTTTGGGTATCATTCTTTCATAGAGTTGTTTCGCAACACTTTTACTAAAGGAACCTTTTTGTTTCGCAACTCTTTCACTTCACGAGCTAGGATACGAATTGGTTCTTCTTCATAACTCATATCGGCTTGAATTTCAACCTCGGAGGGACTTATTATGTGCGAAGGATCAGATCTGTAATGTCGAAGCATCGAAACATGAAAAACGTTGTGGATCCTTTCAAGTTCAGGGGGTAAAAGCAACCTATTTGCAACTGGACCAACTCGTTTGGAGATTTCATACGGCCCAATGAATCTTGGACTCAATTTGCCCTTACGGCCAAATCTGAGTATCTTTTTCCAAGGTGAAACTTTAAGAAACACTTTGTCTCCCACCTGATACTTAATGTCTTTTCGTTTCAAATCCGCGTACGACCTCTGACGATCTGTGGCTGCCTTCAGACTTTCACGGATTACTTTTACTTTCTGTTCAGCATCTTTAATCAAATCAACTCCGAAAATTTTACTTTCACCGAGCTCGGTCCAAAACAATGGTGTACGGAATTTACGACCGTACAAAGCCTCGTAAGGTGCCATCTTAATACTTGATTGAAAACCATTGTTGTAAGCGAATTCAATCAAAGGTAAATACCGCTCCCATGAACCACTAAACTCGAGGATGCAACATCTCAACCTATCCTCAAGTATCTGAATTATCCGCTCAGATAGACCATCGGTTTGGGGGTGAAAAGCGGTGCTAAAATGCAACTTGGTACCCAAAGCTTCTTGCAATTTCTTCCAAAATCGTGAGGTGAATCTCGGATCTCTATCCGACACAATAGAAATAGGTACCCCGTGTAATCTCACAATCTGAGAAACATACAATTCAGCTAGTTTATCCAATGAAAAATCCGCGCGTACGGGGATAAAGTGAGCCGACTTAGTCAGTCTATCAACAACAACCCAAATCGCATCTTTCTTACTTGCCGACACTGGCAACCCAGATACAAAATCCATTGTGACTCGATCCCATTTCCATTCAGGTATCATGATCGGCTGAAGTAAACCCGTAGGCACTTGATGTTCCGCCTTCACTTGCTGACATACTAAGCACTTCGAAACAAAATCGGAAATGTCTCGTTTCATACCATGCCACCAAAATTGACGTCTCAGATTGTTGTACATTTTTGTACTCCCCGGGTGAATTGACATTTGGCTACAATGAGCTTCGTTCAGAATCATCGAAATAAGTTTTGAATTTCTTGGAACGCACAAACGACTTCTGAACCTTAAACAATCGTTATCATCAATTTGAAACTCTGATTCCATATTCGAAACACATTCAGCCCGTTTTGCAACCAGTTCATCATCGACTTTCTGAGCTTCACGAATTTGATGAATCAACAATGGTTTGGCCTTTAATTCTGCCACTAACACATTGTCGGATAGAACAGACAAGTGTACATTCATCGCTCGTAAAGCAAACAGTGATTTACGACTTAAGGCATCCGCAACCACATTAGCCTTTCCCGTGTGATAGTCAATGGCAAGCTCATAATCTTTCAACAACTCGAGCCAACGTCTTTGTCGCAGATTCAAGTCTCTTTGAGTCATCAAATATTTGAGACTTTTGTGATCCGAATATACATGGCACTTCTCACCAAATAAGTAATGTCGCCATATTTTCAAAGCGAACACGATGGCAGCTAGTTCAAGATCATGGGTCGGATAATTTTTCTCATGTGGCTTCAGTTGTCTCGACGCATAAGCTACAACTTGACCCTCTTGCATCAATACGCAACCCAACCCAAGTAGGGATGCATCACTATAAATGACAAACTCTTTGCCTGATTCGGGCTGCACTAGTACTGGAGCTTCAGTCAAACAAGTTTTCAGTTGATCGAAACTTTTCTGACACTTTTCTGTCCATTCAAACTTAACATCTTTCTGAAGTAGTTTCGTCATTGGTGTGGCTATCATCGAGAAACCCTTTACAAAGCGTCTGTAGTAACTGGCAAGTCCCAAAAAGCTCCGAACTTCAGTAATATTTCTCGGAGGCTTCCAGTTAAGTATGGCCGAAATTTTGTTCGGATCAACTCGAATACCCGATGCAGACACCACATTACCCAAGAAGCTAACCTCTCTTAACTAGAACTCACACTTACTGAACCTAGCATATAACTGCTTATCCCGTAAAATTTGCAACACTAATCCCAGGTGTTCAGCATGATCGGTTTCATTTCTCGAATAGACCAAAATATCATCAATAAACACAAATACAAACCGATCCAAATACGATCTGAAGATCCGATTCATCAAATCCATAAATACCGCGGGGGCATTAGTGAGCCCAAACGGCATCACTAAGAATTCTTAGTGACCGTATCTCGTTCTGAAAGCAGTTTTGGGTATATCCGAATCTCGAATTCGCAACTGATAATAACCCAATCTCAAATCTATCTTTGAAAACACCGAGGCTCCCTTTAGTTGATCAAACAAATCATCAATACGCGGTAACGGATATTTATTCTTTATTGTCACTTTATTCAGCTGACGATAGTCGATGCACAACCTCATGGTTCCGTCCTTCTTTTTCACAAACAATACTGGTGCACCCCAAGATGAGAAACTTGGTTGAGCGAAACCCCTATCCGTCAACTCTTGCAACTGAGCCTTCAACTCTTTTAACTCGGTTGGTGCCATACGATACGGAGCTATCGAAATCGATGTAGTCCCAGGTACAAGCTCAATACCAAACTCTACCTCCCGAACAGGTGGTAAACCCGGTAATTCTTCGGGAAAAACATCCGGGTATTCACAAACCACTGGCACAGATTCAGGCTTCTTTTCTAACTCTTTGTCATCAAGTACATACGCAAGGTATGCTTCACACCCCTTTCTTACATATTTCTGAGCCAACATCGATGATATTACAGCTGGCAACTTATTCAAGTCAGTAGACTCAACTCAGATTATCTCGTTATTTACACACCTTAAATCGATGGTTTTTCTTTTGCAATTTACAATTGCATCATGTACGGTCAACCAATCCATACCGAGGATAACATCAAATTCGTCAAACGGTAAAAGCATCAAATCAGCCGGAAAACAGGAACCTCGGATTACTAGGGGACATTTCTTGCACACTTTGTCGACAAGCACGTAACGACCCAAAGGATTTGACACCCGAATTACAAACTCAGTAGACTCAACAGGTAGAGTCTTACTGGATGCTAAGGTTTCACATATATAAGAATGAGTAGAACCAGGGTCAATCAAAGCAATCACATTAGTATCAAAGAGAGTAAAAGTACCAGTAATAACATCTGGCGAGGAAGCATCCTCGCGTGCGCGTATAGCGTAAGCTCTAGTAGGAGCACGAGCCTCAGATCTGGTTGTAGCATCTCTAGATCCTCTCTGACCGCCACTAGCATTGCCCGTATTTCTAGATGGTCTACCCCGAGCAGTAGTAGCACCATGTTTCTCGCTCTGATTTACGTTCTGTTCAGACAATCTCGGGCATTCTTTAATAAAGTGGTCAGCTGATCCGCACTTGTAACAGGAGCGGTCATGGAATCTACAACTCCCCGAATGCCATTTACCACAATACTGACACTCCGTTCTGTCTCGACGATCATTTCCAACACTGGCGACCGAAGTGACTCGTGCACTCACAGGGGGTCGATCACGATCTCGTCTAAAAAAACCTGAAGTGTCTCTAGATCGGCCTAAATCATCTCTAAATTTCTTCGATGACTGTTGAAAGGGCCTCCCCGAAGACCTCTTACGAAACTCCTTTGCTCCCATATCAACTTTTCTTTTCTCCCTACTGAGCTCCTCGACTTTGCAAGCTCGCTTGACAAGCACCACAAATTCTCGGATTTCCAAAATGCCAACATACAGCTTTATATCATCATTCAGTCCATCCTCGAAACGTTTACACATCACGACTTCTGAAGAAATGCATTCTCGAGCGTACCAGCTAAGCCTTACAAACTTTCGTTCATAATCGGTAACCGACATGGAACCTTGTTTAAGTTCAAGAAATTCCTTCCATTTTGATCCATGAATCTCTGACTGATATACTTTTTCCGAAACTCGGTTTGGAAAAACTCCCAAATTACTTGCTCTCTGGGCACAACAGAAGTCAACGTATTCCACCAATAGTAGGCAGAATCACGTAGCAAGGAGATAGTACACTTTAGGCACTCATCGGGTGTGCAAGATAGCTCATCGAGTACCCGAATAGTGTTGTCCAACCAAAATTCATCTTGCTCGGCATCATCGCTGTCCGTAGCTTTAAATTCAGTAGCCCCATGTTTTCGGATTCTGTCAACTGGGGGCTTATTTGACCTTATTTGGTCAGTTGCCAGAGGTATTGTAGGTGCGGGGGTGGTATTAGTCGGGAATGGAGGTTGTGGAACAGCCGTATTAGTTCGAATGTATTGGTTGAACCAATCATTCATCACGCTATAAAAAGCTTGTCTAGCTTCATCATTCGGATTACTAGCAATAGGTTGAGAGTCCGCCGGCGCTGTCCCTTGTGCGGGAGCAGGCGCTACACTCTCAAGATCATCAGCTACCACTCGGTTGGGATCGGGATCCATTACTATAAATAAACACATTTTCAATTGTCAGAAATCACCACATTATCAAATAATCACATAATGGCATGTATAGCTAGACCCAAACGTATTATGGTAGTCCTAGAATCGACTAAACCGTAGCTCTGATACCAATAAAATTGTAACACCCCGTACCCGAGACCGTTGCCGGAGTCGAACACGAGGTGCTAACAGACTTAATTCATTATTTTCACAGACCATTTTAAAAATTTCCAGACAAGCTGGCTAACTGCGTCACTGTCACCTTAAAAATCATATCTTGAGTTCCAAAACTTGAAAACCAGTTTCGTAAATTTCACCTGAAACTAGACTCATATATCCATCTACAAATTTTTTTCTAGAATTTTTGGTTGAGCCAATTAGTACAGTTTATTAGTTAAATTCTCCCATGTTTCAGGGTTCGACTACTCTGACCTTCATGTATTACGACTTAGATATCTCCTTGTACAGGGCTTCAATACTTATGCCATTTGTTTCTAAAGAAACTAGACTTGAAAAGGAATCTGTACATATAGGGCATGACTTCTAATTATCTCTGGTTAATTTATAGTGAATTTCGAAATCCGGAACAGGGGATCCAGAAATTGCTCTGGCCCTGTTTCACAAAAACTTAAGCATCTCATAAAATACGGCTCATATGATCGTTTCGTTACTTTCATATGAAAATAGATTCATCAAGGTTCGATTACATAATTTACTCCCTATTTAATTCCATTCCTACTATTTTTAGTGATTTTTCAAATCCACACCACTGCTACTATCAGCATCTGTTTTTAAGGTAAACTTTACCTATTTCATGGTTTTCCATGAATCAACTAGAATTTGTCATACAAAGCACCAAAATGATCATGATTAACCATTCCAATGGCTAATCCTTACCAAACATTTCCATACCTCTCAATGAACAACATACAAAACGATTATAATGCTATGCTCAAAGTATATATAAGCCATTTTCGCATGGCTATCCAAATTTATACAAAACCAAAGGGTACATGACCAACAACAACAAGGGTAGTCCTATACATGCCATTTTCAGAGTTCAACTAAAAGTGTACCAAAAGGGCTTTGATACTGTGGATGACTTCGACTTCGACAATCCCGAGTCCGA
Source organism: Gossypium hirsutum (assembly GCF_007990345.1). Classification (NCBI taxonomy): domain Eukaryota; kingdom Viridiplantae; phylum Streptophyta; class Magnoliopsida; order Malvales; family Malvaceae; genus Gossypium; species Gossypium hirsutum. The sequence continues at coordinate 38,871,818 of NC_053431.1, read as the reverse complement.
TAGCTGACGAACCAAAATCTATAAAACAGAGATTCAAAGAACGGAGTAAGCATTTAATGCTTAGTAAGTTTTGAGCAATGAAATTAGGCACAACTGAAGTATAGCATTCATATAACTAAACGGATAATTTCATATACACATATTCTCAAAAATCAGTCCTACTTCACATTTCCAACCCTCATATTCACACATAAGGGATCAACTTAACCAAAGGCCGGAAACTCATTAATTGACTGAGCGAATAATATTTAAAAGGAATCAGCTACTCCAATGCATATACGAAACGTACCTCATCGTTGGGATTTTACGAGCGTATTAATTGAAATTATTACAGCAAGATCGCTTATTCCCAAACCAGGTACCTTTGAAATTTAGCCGGATATAGCTACTTGCTCAACTGCCTTCGAGACTTAGCTCGGTTATAGTAACTCGCACAAATGCCTTCGGGACTTAGCCCGGATATAGTAACTCGCACAAATACCTTTGGGACATAGCCCGGTTATAGTAACTCGCACAAATGCCTTCGGGACTTAGCCCAGATATAGTAACTCGCACAAATGTCTTCGGGCTTAGCCCGGAATTAGTCACTAGCACAAATGCCTTCGGGACTTAGCCCGGTTATCATCCGAATATCCATGCACATATCAATAAATCATGACACATCTATATTTCATTTTCATAACTAGAATTCAAACACAAGTCACTTATCAAGCATTATCATTTTCGGCTCAATAGTTACGTACAAAGAGCATGATTTTGATTTACTTAAAACATGATCTAATCGAATCATAATCTAAGATCCATTACTCAAAAACTTACCTCGTATGTTGTCGAACGATTTCGGTGGCTATTCGATCACTTTTTCCTTTCCCTTATCCAACTTTGGTCCTCTAAGCTCTTAAGCTAATTCAAACAAATTTAACTTATTAAAGTCTCATTATGCTAGCTTATGGCCAAATATGACAAGGAGTTTGATAGGTCATATGGTCACCTTTACCTCAAATACAAAATGGTCATACGCATTTTTAATCACATTGAGCAATTTAATACAATTAATCTAACATTTCCTCATGTGCACCTTTATGACCGAATACACACATCATTAACCTAATATCAACTAACTAAGCACTTTAACAAATTCTCCTTGAGCCGATTATCTAAGTCAAGATAGATTCATCATTATGCTCTCCTATAACCGAATACATGCAACACCAATCTATCTCATGTGGCCGAATATGCATGTCTATGTTGAGGCCAATTATATGCTTAATACTTCCTACAAATATGGTTACTTGTATTGACTACATACCATTTTGTTTCAAGTTCAAAACTCGGCTAATACACATATATACACTAGTAATCAAATACTAACATTTGCACTTCACCTTACTACCATTTTTCATCCAAATAACATGAACAACAACCATATTTCTCTTCTACTTCCTACCATGGCCGAATGCATCAAGACACCATACCATTTCAATTTTGGTCATGGGTTAAACTAAGAACTTAATGTCTAACTCAAAAATGCTAAAAAGAAAATCCAAGAGTCATCAATCCACCATCACATGTATCATTACAAAGCTTCACATTTAGCATGCAAATGACATCAACACAAATCCACCTTAGCCGAAACTTAACTCATCTTCATGCCTCATCACCACAACATCAAACACCAACCAAGAAGACAACACCCATGGCCGAATATCATCTCCATCACATAGCAAAGATTTAAACCATGGGCTAGGTAGAACTCTAGCTAACAACTAAAAACATGCATGAATCTCATGGAACAACATCAAACATACCTCCTCCTAAACACCAACCAACCGAACATGAAGCAAGAAAATCCTCTTCTTCTTCCTTCCTCAAGTCACGGCAATGGAGAAGTAGCCTAGCTCATTTTTTTTTCTTTTTCTCTTTCTCCTCCTACTAACCACTATTATTTTATTACCCATGCTCCTTATTTTATCATTCCTCCCATAAAACACTAACATAACATGTTTATGACATGTTTTACCCATCACATTTTGTACACCCTCATTGTCATGGCCGGCCACTACCAATTAAGTGGGGAAATTGACATGCAAGTCCACCCTTTTTATTTCATGCACTAATAGATCCTTATAGATTAACCTATCACATTTCAAAAGTGTCACACATAAGTCCTATTAACTAAATTCACATGCAATTAACTAAATCGAGGCTTAAAACTATCACACATTCATATTCACATATTTTAGACAATAATTATCATATTCAAATAATTTGGTGACTCGGTTTAGCGGTCCCGAAATCGCTTTCTGACTAGGGTCACTTTAGGGCTGTCATAGTTCATGTGTAAATAATGTAGTATAATTGTTATTTTTAAGTTATTGATGTTAATTATATGATATGATGATTTTTATCATGAAATATATTCTTTGTGGTTATTTTCGAATAAAATGCAAATTATGTGAATTATTTGTTAAATATAAAGTGCTACCGAGTATTGGTTTCGGTATTTTACGAAAGATGGCATGGAGAAGTGTTCGAGGAAAATCCCGTTTGAACCTTAGGAATAGATTAGAATACAAGTGACATTTCACTAGGATATTTGGGCATCCGAACTCGTTGAGTTGAGTCCGAGTTCACTTATGGATGCGAATGTCCGAACTCGTTGAGTTGAGTCCGAGTTCGAGAGATATAACTAGGCATCTGAGCTCGTTGAGTTGAGTCTGAGTTCACTTATGGATGCGAACGCCCAAGCTCGTTGAGTTGAGTCCGAGTTCACTTATGGGTGGGTTACATGGTAGCTTGGCTACATATGTGGCACTTATGTGCAAACTTTCCATGTATCCGAATTATATTCCGATTGTTCAACGGGTAAAATTCTACTCAAATGGAGGAATACTCGAGATGAAAGGGACGTATTGGTAAGTGTTGTGAAATGAATACTTTGAACAGGTATGTACTTAACCCTCGGGTTGAAAACTCGATATAACAACAATATGGTAAGATGATAAATGAAAATGTGATATGAATGTCTCGGTGATGATTATGCAAATGAGGTTTTATGTTTGCTTCTATAGTTGTGTTACTTGCTATTTGCATCTGAGCTTACTAAGCATTTATGCTTACTTCCTCTTTTTCATTCCTTGTAGTGTTGACAAGCCAGCTCGGAAATCGGGAACGATCGGAGGCATGCTCACACTATCCGTATACCATCTTGGCATAATGGCTTGCATATTTTGAGTATGGCATGTATAGCATTATAATCATTTTGTATATATGGTCTTATGATATGGTGATTGAGTGGTATGGAAATGCTTGGTAATGATTAGCCATTGGAATGGCTAATCATGATCATATTTGGTGTTATGTACGCTAAATTGCTAGCTAATTCATGGAAACCATGAAATAGGTAAAATTTACCATAAAATAGATTCAGACAGCAGCAGTGACGTGAGTTTGAAAAATCATTAAAAATAATAGAGATACAATTAGATGATGAATAAATATGGAATTGAAGAATTATGAGTCTATTTTCATATGGATGGAACAAAACAGGTATATGAGTTATATTTTATGAGATGTTTAAATTTTTGTGAAATAGGGCCAGAGCGATTTCTGGATCCCCTATTCTGATTTTGGAAATTCACCATAAATTGTTAAAAGATAATTAGAAGTCATTATTTATATTTATAGATTCTTTATTGAGTATAGTTTTATTAGAAACAAACGGCATAGTCATTGAAATTCTGTACAGGGAGATATCTTATTCGTAATACACAGAGGTCAGAGTAGTCGAACCCTGAAACAGGGGAGACTTTAACTAATAAACTGTACTAATTTGCTTGACCAAAAATTCTAGAAAAACATTAGTAAATAGATATATGAGTCTAGTTTCAGGGAAAATTTATGGAATTGGATTTAGAGTTTTGGAACTCGAGATATGAATTTTTAAGCGACTGTGATGCAGATTGCTAGCTTGACTGAAAATTTTAAAAATAAATTGTTTGAGCTGTTTAAGTAATGAATTAAGTCTGTTAACACCTCGTGTTCGACTCCGGCGACGGTCTCGGGTACGGGGCATTACAGTAATCCCCTCTTAAATTAAAATAGTTAGTAAATAGACAGAATTCAGAATTAGTCGGGCCGAAGACCATTACAATAATAGAACAATGAGTGTGGGCCTAACCCCAGTACAATTTCACTTGGATCTCAGCCCTCATCAGAATCAATTAGGCCTAGCCCATTCTCAATATCAGTAACAGTTGGGCCTAGCCCATTAATAGAATCAGGTGGGCCTAAGCCCAATACAGAATCAATATCAGATGCGGATATGCAGACAGATATCCAGCCCAGTTCAAACCAACCAACACACCAGGTGGGGATAAAATCGACCCACCCAGCCAACACACCAAGCTTAGCACCAGTTGCAGTATTAAGTCAACAGAACGGCTCAATGTTATAGACAGAACGACTAAAGGCCGTAAATATCACAGTAATGCTGCTAGTTAACAGAACAGCTATAAGCCATAAGTATCGTAGAAAGGCTGAAAGCCTTGTACAGAATGGCTACAAGCCGTACACTTCCTCCGTCAATAATAACCCAACCCCATGCAGCATGTCATGTCATAAATATTGCGTGTATGCAAAATCATACTTAGTACAATCATATATGTAAATCATAAGCACATCAGTCAAATGGAGCATACGAGCATAATCGTCATTCTACCATACAGGGGTATTACGGTCATTTTGCCCTACAGGGGCATTACGGTCATTTTCCAAATCGGGGGTATTTATGACCCATCAGATGGTGCACCGTCGCCTGAAGTGACTTAAGTAACCTAAACAAACATAACGGTGCAAATGGGCCTAAGGCCCATTACTCGGTCCAAGTAGGCCTACACGCTCGTGTGGCCCATTTAGCCCAATTTTATTCACGGCTATACGAACACCATAGCCTAGCTCATAATTTGACACTTACCATGGATTTCATCCGCGTGGGGCCCACGAACCCATTGGGCCCACACGGCTCATTTTGGCCCATCGAGGCCCAAAAACAACCTGAGTCATGCACACGACATGACAAGTCTTTCTAGTTCCCTCTTAACAGCAAAATTTATCCACGCGAACCCACGAGCCTATTGGGACTATTTGACCCATTATGGCCTATCGAGGCCCATAACGGCCCCAGTCCACGAAAATGCATGTGGTGGCCTTTGCAATCTATCGCCCATGATTTATGGGCTCGATTTACCCCATGAGCGCTCGCACGCTCGTGAGGCCTCAAATGCCAAAGTTTTGGCTTTTTGGCTTTTTGGCTTTCACCAATTCACAGTTCAATAGGGGTGTGATTACACTCCTTTTTCGGCTTTTCGATAGTAATGGTTTACGGTGTACAGTTACACACCTTTTTCAGCTTTTGACACTATAGAATGGTGTATGGTTACACACCTCTTTGGCTTTTCACCGATTACCGATTACAGGGTACTGTTACACACCTGTTTACGAAGCTGAGAAAACAATCGATCGCACTCAAGCCTTGAACGAATGTGTATGGCTTATTCCTTTTAGATTACTTGGCTAAAACCATCCACACCTTTCTTACCAAAAATCCATATTATGAACACAGATCTTAATAATCGGCTTTGATCATAAATGTAGCCTAAATCCACAAATAAGTCTTACAAAATCAAAGGCATATTCGGCCTAACCCAAAAGTAAGGTAGCGTTCTTACCTTATTCGATTAATGAGAAAAAGGGTTTGACGACTTAAGCAGCCCCTACACTTCTTCACACATCGAGAAACCTAGAGACCCAACGAACCACATATCTTGAGGAAGGGATCAACCAAACAGCAACCGAAGAATAAGAAGGAGGGCATTCAGCTTTAAGAAACAGAGTAAGAAAGAACAGTTTTAAACGAAAGGCAAAGAAATATGAACACCTACTCTTTTGTCAAGATCACTTGCAGATATCAAATTAATATACCAGCAGCAGAGTATGGAAGCAATCGGCTGAATACCAAATAGTAGAATAAGTGAAAAACAACCAGAAGAAAGAAGCCCAACTGAAATCAAAGTGAAGATTTTAGAAGAGAATAGAAAGAATTTATCAAGATTAATAGCAAAGGGAATGATATATTCGACCAAGGTGCTAAGTTCCAAAGAAAAAATGAAACTATAACAGTTTGGGGAGAGAAAGGTATATTCGGTCAAGTTGAGAAAGAAGGGGAAGGGAGAAAAGAGAATGGAGAGGAAACAGTATTCGGCTAGGTTGAGAGAAGAAGAGAAGGGAAAGAATCGACCAACTGTGAAGAGAGTCAAGAAGAGAGAGTATTCGGTCACAAAAAAACAGGAAAATGAGGAATAATAGACTTCAAATGGCCGCAAAAAGGAAAACTGAGAGAAACCCCCAATAACTCTTAATGAAAATCGGCTCCAAGAATTGCTAATACTCAACACCCGAAACCAAAAATGAGGATAAAAATGAGGATCATACCCCTGGCTGAATTCTCAAAGCTAGAGTTCCCATACAACTCTCCTATTTTCAAACTTTCCTTGATTTCCTCCTAACAATCCAGATAATCTCTACAAATCCCTCCTCAAACTTCTCCATGACTAATTCAAATTCCACCTTGTAGAGTTTGAGTCAAACTCCACTACTCACGCAGCAAGGATGTAAAATAAATACCCCTTTGCGCATCATGAGACTCGAACTCAAGCTCCCTTGCAGTCTTAATCTCGCCACTGCCACTGGGCAACCCAGCACTCTTGTGTCAAATTTTAACCACAATTATTTAAAATGTCTACAGGCCAAAATCTAGGTTCCTTTAAAAGAAAAACCAAAATAAATTGCAAGAGCCAAGACTTGAACCCAAGCTCCCTTACAACATTAATGACGCCACAACCACTAGACCACATGCTTCCTTGTGTCATTTACTTTACACAATAATTTAAAAGGCCTACTTCCAAACATCCAAGGTTTTATTCACTTAAAACCAAAATTTTTGCTAAAGCCCAAGTTTGAACCCAAGATTTCTCCAACACTTCTCAGGACCATTAACCACCAAAGTAGACATTTAATTGTGTCATTCCTTGTACAATTAAAAACTTATATACAACCTCTTTACAGACCCATACTCAAGGGCCAATACTTCTAGGCCAAAATTTAGGGTGTTACAGGCATCGATATTTGTTTACATGTAAGACCACGTCTGGGACGTTGGCATTGTATGAGCTTTCCAAGCTATCCACGTATCCTTATGATTTCGAACGGTTCAACAGGAATTCTAAGAAAATAGATGACCATGTGAATTTGTATCCGATTCATGTACGTTTAAATTGTATACCATGTTTGAGAATGAAAAGTAAGTATATGTATCTTGGTGAATATATGATATAAGTATGAGTTGTTATGGGATTAAATTATGATATGTATATGTAAATTATGTTCAAATGAAACATAAGAGATATATGGCTAAGTGACTATATTTTGCCTTAAATTATATGAATGAATTGATGTTATTTGTTAAGTTTATTTGTATATGGCTTACTAAGCTTTTGAAAGCTTACTTTGTGTGTGTTTGCATTATTTTATAGATGCCATAGCTATCAGGAGCTCGGGGATCATCGAGGATCATCACCACACTATCGAACTTCTCTTTGGTACCTTTTGAAAATGTGAATATTAAAATATGACATGTATAGGCTAGAAGTGTTTTGATTATGTTTTGTAAAGTATATCAATATAGCCATGTGACTTGGCTTAGTTATCGTTGTGTATATGAGTGAGTTTTTGGTATGAAATATGTGATGTATATGATCAATATGATGAGTTTTGAAAGACTATAGAAATTGGTCATTTTGGTAAGTATTGGTTTATGTTTATTTGAGAAAATGGTTAGTTTTGGAAATGAGATTGAATGATGCAAGTTGAAGTATTGAAACATATGCTTTAGTATGATTTTGATATGAGTTGGTTGGTGAATTGAGAATGGAATTTGTTGATAATGTAATGGCATGAATGGTGTATGATTTGGTTGTGAAATGGTTAAGAATTTGGTATAAAATGTTGTGGTTTTGATGCTTGTAGGGAGGACTCTTAATGGGTGGCAAATTGGCCTTGTAAATGGCATATTTTTGCCTACACAGGCAGAGACACGAGTGTGTGTCTCAACCGTGTTGTTCAAGTGCCATTTCGAAATGAGCCTAGCTAGATCACACGGTCGCACACACGGTTGTATACTAGGCCGTATGGCCAAGTCAGTTTTGACCATGGGCTAGACACATGGGCATGTGGTCAGCCGTGTGGCCAAGTTAGTAGCCTCCCTAATTATTACACGGCTTGGCACACGGGTATGTCTTGTGGCCGTGTGAACAAGTCAGTATGTATGCCCTGTTTTGACACGGCCTAGACACACGGGGGTGTCTAAAATCATGTGAGGCACACGGCCTATTCACATGGGCAAGTGACCTGTACAATTTTGAAAAATGTTTAAGTTTTGAAAAATTTTGTATGAGCTCGATTTAGTCCCGACCCCTTTCTAATGCATGCTTAAGGTCTGGATGAAATATATAACGGACTCTATGGTCATGTTTGACTATGATTGTGGATGATGTATATGAAATATTCATAAAATATTCTGATTTTTCTAGTAATGCCTTTAACCTTAATCTGGCGATGGGTATGGATTAGGAGTGTTGGTATTAGAGCTACGGTTTAGTCGATTCTAGGACTAACGTAGCGTATACGAGTCTAGCTATACATGTCATATTTATGAATTGAAATAGTTTGATGAATCCTGACAATGAAAATATGTTTTTATATAGCAAATGGATCTCGAACGAGCCGTAGCTTATGATGTCGAGAGTAATTCTGTAACACCCCGTACCCGAGACCGTTTCCGGAGTCGAACACGAGGTGCTAACAGACTTAATTCATTTATTTTCACAGACCATTTTAAAAATTTCCAGACAAGCTGGCTAACTGCGTCACTGTCACCTTAAAAATCATATCTTGAGTTCCAAAACTCGAAAACCAGTTTCGTAAATTTTACCTGAAACTAGACTCATATATCCATCGACAAAATTTTTTTTAGAATTTTTGGTCAAGCCAATTAGTACAGTTTATTAGTTAAATTCTCCCCTGTTTCAGGGTTTGACTACTCTGACCTTCATGCATTACGACTTAGATATCTCCTTGTACAGGGCTTCAATACTTATTCCGTTTGGTTCTAAAGAAACTAGACTCGAAAAGGAATCTGTAAATATAGGGAATGACTTCTAATTATCTCTGGTTAATTTATAGTGAATTTCCAAAGTCAGAATAGGGGATCCAGAAATCGCTCTGGCCCTGTTTCACGAAAACTTAAGCATCTCATAAAATACGGCTCATATGATCGTTTCGTTACTTTCATATGAAAATAAATTCATCAAGGTTCGATTACATAATTTATTCACTATTTAATTCCATTCCTACTATTTTTAGTGATTTTTCAAATCCACACCACTGCTGCTGTCAGCATCTGTTTTTAAGGTAAACTTTACCTATTTCATGGTTTTCCATGAATCAACTAGAATTTGTCATACAAAGCACCAAAATGATCATGATTAACCATTCCAATGGCTAATCGTTACCAAACATTTCCATACCTCTCAATGAACAACATACAAAACGATTATAATGCTCTGCTCAAAGTATATATAAGCCATTTTCGCATGGCTATCCAAATTTATACAAAACCAAAGGGTACATGACCAACAACAACAAGGGTAGTCCTATACATGCCATTTTCAGAGTTCAACCAAAAGTGTACCAAAAGGTCTTTGATAGTGTGGATGACTTCGACTTCGACAATCCCGAGTCTGATAGCTGACGAACCAAAATCTATAAAACAGAGATTCAAAGAACGGAGTAAGCATTTAATGCTTAGTAAGTTTTGAGCAATGAAATTAGGCACAACTGAAGTATAGCATTCATATAACTAAACGGATAATTTCATATACACATATTCTCAAAAATCAGTCCTACTTCACATTTTCAACCCTCATATTCACACATAAGGGATCAACTTAACCAAAGGCCGGAAGCTCATTAATTGACTGAGCGAATAATATTTAAAAGGAATCAACTACTCCAATGCATATACGAAACGAACCTCATCGTTGGGATTTTACGAGCGTATTAATCGAAATTATTACAGCAAGATCGCTCACTCCCAAACCAAGTACCTTCGAAATTTAGCCGGATATAGCTACTTGCTCAAATGCCTTCGGGACTTAGCCCGGTTATAGTAACTCGCGCAAATGCCTTCGGGACTTAGCCCGGATATAGTAACTCGCACAAATGCCTTCGGAACTTAGCCCGGTTATAGTAACTCGCACAAATGCCTTCGGGACTTAGCCCGGATATAGTAACTCACACAAATGCCTTCGGGACTTAGCCCGGTTATCATCCGAATATCCATGCACATATCAATAAATCATGACGCATCTATATTTCATTTTCATAACTAGAATTCAAACACAAGTCACTTATCAAGCATTATCATTTTCGGCTCAATAGTTACATACAAAGAGCATGATTTTGATTTACTTAAAACATGATCTAATCGAATCATAATCTAAGATCCATTACTCAAAAACTTACCTCGGATGTTGTCGAACGATTTCGGCGGCTATTCGATCACTTTTTCCTTTCCCTTATCCAACTTTGGTCCTCTAAGCTCTTGAGCTAATTCAAACAAATTTAACTTATTAAAGTCTCATTATGCTAGCTTATGGCCGAATATGACAAGGAGTTTGATAGGTCATATGGCCACCTTTACCTCAAATACAAAATGGTCATACGCATTTTTAATCACATTGAGCAATTTAATACAATTAATCTAACATTTCCTCATGTGCACCTTTATGACCGAATACACACATCATTAACCTAATATCAATTAACTAAGCACTTTAACAAATTCTCCTTGAGCCGATTATCTAAGTCAAGATAGATTCATCATTATGCTCGCCTATAACCGAATACATGCAACACCAATCTATCTCATGTGGCCGAATATGCATGTCTATGTTGAGGCCAATTATATGCTTAATACTTTCTACAAATATGGTTACTTGTATTGACTACATATCATTTTGTTTCAAGTTCAAAACTCGGCTAATACACATATATACACTAGTAATCAAATACTAACATTTGCACTTCACCTTACTACCATTTTTCATCCAAATGACATGAACAACAACCATATTTCTCTTCTACTTCCTACCATGGCTGAATGCATCAAGACACCATACCATTTCAATTTTGGTCATGGGTTAAACAAAGAACTTAATGTCTAACTCAAAAATGCTAAAAAGAAAATCCAAGAGTCATCAATCCACCATCACATGTATCATTACAAAGCTTCACATTTAGCATGCAAATGACATCAACACAAATCCACCTTAGCCGAAACTTAACTCATCTTCATGCCTCATCACCACAACATCAAACACCAACCAAGAAGACAACACCCATGGCCGAATATCATCTCCATCACATAGCAAAGATTTAAACCATGGGCTAGGTAGAACTCAAGCTAACAACTAAAAACATGCATGAATCTCATGGAACAACATCAAACATACCTCCTCCTAAACACCAACCAATCGAACATGAAGCAAGAAAATCCTCTTCTTCTTCCTTCCTCAAGTCACGGCAATGGAGGAGTAGCCTAGCTCATTTTTTTTCTTTTTCTCTCTCTCCTCCTACTAACCACTATTATTTTATTACCCATGCTCCTTATTTTATCATTCCTCCCATAAAACACTAACATAACATGTTTATGACATGTTTTACCCATCACATTTTGTTCACCCTCATTGTCATGGCCGGCCACTACCGATTAAGTGGGGAAATTGACATGCAAGTCCACCCTTTTTATTACATGCACTAATAGATCCTTATAGATTAACCTATCACATTTCAAAAGTGTCACACATAAGTCCTATTAACTAAATTCACATGCAATTAACTAAATCGAAGCTTAAAACTTTCACACATTCATATTCACATATTTTAGACCATAATTATCATATTCAAATAATTTGGTGACTCGGTTTAGCGGTCTCGAAACCGCTTTCCGACTAGGGTCACTTTAGGGCTGTCACAAATGCACCTGCTCCCGCGCAAAGGACAGCGTTATCTGATTCTAGACCGGCTACGAGTAGCCATGATGGAGAGGCTAGACAAGCCTTCTATCAAATAATGAATGATTGGTTCAGTCAGTACATTAGAACTAATCTAGCTTTCAACTACCTCCAACCCCTATCAATCTTCTGCAAGTTCCTATTATGCCACAAGTTAATCTGACTCGGTTAAGTAATCCACTAGTCGATAAGATTAGAAAATATGGGGCCGAAGAATTTTGTGTTACTACGAATGATAATGCTAAAAGAGCCGAATTCTAGTTAGATAACACGATACGAGTGTTTGATGAATTGTCTTGGAATCTGGATGAATGCATAAAATGTACCGTTTCACTTCTAAGAGATACGGTGTATCACTGGTGGAAGACTTTGATATTGGAGGTTCCAAGAGAGCGAGTCACCTAGAATTTCTTTAAAGATGAATTCCAAAAGAAATATATCAGTCAGAGATTTATCGACCAAAATCGTAAAGAGTTTCTTGAGCTTAAACAAGGCCGTATGTCTGTTATAGAATACAAGCGAGAATTTGTGAGGCTGAGTCAATATGCATGAGAATATGTCTTGACTAAAGAAATAATGTGCGAAAGATTTGAAGATAGTCTGAATGAAGATATTTGTTTGCTAGTCAGGATTCTTGAGATCAAAGAATTTGTAGTGCTTGTTGAACGAGCATGTAAAGTTGAAGAGCTCAGGAAAGAGAAAAGAAAAGGTAATTTAGAAGCTAGAGAAGTATGAAAGAGATCATCGAACAAGTCATTTTAATCTGTATCAAAGAAGTTTCGAGATGATTATAGTCGTTTAAAGGCTAATGTGGGAAATGTTAGATCTGGTCGCCCTGAGTGCAAACACTGTGGTAAAAAACATCCCGACAATTGTAGATTGTATGTCGGGCTTGTTTCGAATGTGGATCACTGGACCATTTCATCTGTGATTGCCCTAAATCTATCTAGAAAGAAATTGTACAAAATCTGAGGCCAAGTTGCAATGCATCTCAAGGTAGACCTCCTAGAAATATGGGAAATGTAAGTAGTAGTCAAAGAAGGACTAAAGACACCGTTGTTCGATCCAAGGCTAGAGCATCTACCAAAGCCTACGCCATCCGAGCTCGCGAGGAAGCTTCGTCTCCAGATGTTATAACTGGTACTTTCACACTTTATGATACTTCTGTGATTGCTTTGATAGATCGAGGATCAAAACATTCATATAAATGCATGAATTTAGTATCCAGTAAGACGTTGCCTATAGAGTCTACTGAATTCGTGAATAGAGTATCGAACCCCTTAGGCAGATGTGTTTTGGTTGACAAAGTCTGCAGGAATTGTCTATTAATGTTTCGAGATATTTGTTTTCCAGTTGATCTGATGTTATTACCCTTTGATGAGTTTGATATAATTCTAGGTATGGATTAGTTAACTTTGCACGATGCTGTTATGAATTGGAAACAAAAAACTATTGATTTGAGATGCAAGAATGATGAAATAGTTTGAATTGAATCCAGCGATTTAAATGGGTTACCGGCTGTAATTTCGTCAATAAAAGCTTTGAGTATTGTGAGAAAAGTTTGTGAAGCTTACTTTGCCTATGTGATTGATTTGAAAGTGTTAGAAAAAAGAGTTGAATCAATGCCTGTTGCCTGTGAATTCCCTGATGTGTTTCCTGAAAAACTTCCGGGATTACCTCTGATACGAGAAGTTAAATTTAGCATTGAGTTAGTATCAAGAACTACTTCGATTTTGATAGCTCTGTATAGAATGACTCCAACAGAATTAAAAGAATTAAAGTATCAATTGCAAGAATTGACTGATAGAGGGTTTGCTAGATCGAGTTTCTCACCTTGAGGTGCACCAATTCTGTTTGTGAAAAGGAAAGATGGTATGATGAGAATGTGTATTGATTATCGTCAGTGAAATAAAGTGACTATCAAGAATAAATACCCCCTGCCTCGAATTGATGATTTGTTTGATCAATTGAAAGAAACTACCGTGTTTTCAAAGATAGATTTGAGATCTGGCTATTATCAGTTGCGAGTAAAAGACTCAGACATTCCGAAAACTGCATTCAGAACGAGGTATGGCCACTATGAGTTTTTAGTTATGCCTTTCAGATTAACGAATGCACCTGTTGTCTTTATGGATTTGATGAATAGGATTTTCAGGCTGCATTTACATCGATTTGTTGTCGTATTCATTGATAACATATTGATTTATTCGCGTGATGATTCCGAGCATGCCGAGCATCTGAGAATAATGCTACAGACTTTGCGAGATAAGCAACTGTATGCAAAGTTTAGCAAATGTGAATTCTGGTTACGAGAAGTCAGTTTTCTGGGCCATATTGTATCAGCATCAGGTATCCGAGTTGATCCGAGCAAGATTTTAGTTATTTTGGATTGGAAGCCTCCGAGAAATGTTTCTGAAGTCTGTAGTTTTTTGGGACTTGCCGGTTATTATAGATGGTTCGTAAAAGGTTTTTCAATGATTGTAACTTCATTAACGAAACTGCTTCAGAAAGATGTGAAGTTTGAATGGTCCGAAAAGTGCCAAAAAAGCTTTAATCAATTGAAAGCCCTATTGACTGAAGCTCTAGTGTTAGTACAACCTAAATCGGGTAAAGAATTTGTGACCTATAGTGACACTTCGTTGAATAGTTTGGGATGTGTTTCGATGCAGGAAGGCAAAGTCATTGCTTATGCTTCGAGATAGTTAAAGCCGCACGAAAAAGAACTATCTGATGCACAATCTGGAATTAGTTGCAATTGTGTTTGCTTTCAAAATTTGGTGCCACTATCTATTTGGTGAGAAATGTCACGTATATTCTGATCATAAGAGTTTGAAATATTTGATGACTCAGAAAGATTTGAATTTGCGATAGAGAAGATGTCTAGAATTGTTAAAAGACTATGAGCTTGATATTGGCTATCATCCGGGAAAAGCAAATGTTGTTACTGATGCTTTGAGTCAAAAATCATTGTTTGCTTTGTATGCAGTGAATGCTCATTTGGTTAAGTCCTATGATGGTTCAATTTTAGCCGAATGAAAAGCAAGATCATTATTCATTCAACAGATTATCGAAACTCATAAAGTTGATAATGAGATTTTAGCAAAATGAGCTCAGTGTGATCTAGATTCTGATTCAGAATTCAGAGTTGATAAAGATAATTGTCTGAGATTTCGAGGTCAAATTTGTGTTTCGAGAAATCCAGAATTGATTCAGATGATTTTGAATGAAGCTCTTAACAGTAGTTTATCTGCTCATCCGGGTAGTACGAAAATGTATAATGATCTGAAACAGCATTACTGGTTGTCTGGAATGAAAAGAGATATCTCTGAGTTTGTTTCTAAATGTTTAATCTGTTAACAAGTTAAAGCTGAACATTAACTGCCCTCTGGTTTATTACAACCGATTATGGTTCTGGAATGGAAATGGGATAGAGTGACAATGGACTTTGATTCGGGTTTGCCCTTATCTCTGAGAAAGAAAGATGCAATATGGGTTATAGTTGATCGATTGACGAAACCATCCCATTTTATTCTGATACGATTTGATTACTCACTTGATAAGTTAGCTGAGTTATACATTTCCGATATTGTGAGATTGCATGGTGTGCCATTATCTGTTGTGTCAGATAGAGATCCGAGATTCACATCGCGATTTTGGAAGAAATTGCAAGACGCTTTGGGTACGAAATTGCAGTTCACTATTACCTTTCACCTGCAAATAGATGGTCAATCCGAGCGGATTATTCAAATTCTTGAAGATATGTTGAGATGTTGTATTCTTGAGTTTGAAGGTACGTGGGAATACTATTTGCCATTAATTGAATTCGCGTACAATAATAGTTTTCAATCGAGTATTAAAATGGTACCGTACGAAGCCTTATATGGTCGTAAATGTTGTACACCTTTATATTGGACTGAAATCACCATGAATAAGAATCACAAGGTCGATTTGATAAAAGAGACTGAACAGAAAGTAAAAATGATCCGAGATTGTTTGAAAGCAACTTCTAATCGTAAAAAATCTTATGCAGATTTGAAATGAAAAGATATTGAATTTGAGATAGGGGAAAAAGTGTTTTTGAAAGTATCCCTGTGGAAGAAAGTACTTCGGTTCGGTAGAAAAGGCAAATTGAGTCCGAGGTTTATCGGGCCGTATGAGATTATCGAGCATATCGGACCAGTTGCATATAGATTGTTGTTTCCACCTGAGCTAGAAAAGATCCACAATGTATTTCATGTATCGATGCTTCGACGATACAGATCCGATCCTTCGCCTGTAATTCCTCCATCTGAGATTGAGATTCATTCTGGTATGACCTACAATGAAGAACCGAACCGTATCTTAGCTCGTGAGATTAAAGAACTACAAAATAAGAAAATTCCATTGGTAACAGTAATGTGGCATCGACAAAGTGTTGAAGAGGCTATGTGGGAGCCTTAGGATACTATGAGACAACAATATCCAAATCTATTCAACGGTAAGATTTTCGGGCACGAAAATCCCTAAGGGGGAGAATTATAATAGTCCCGTTTAGACCCTAGTCAGAATAGTGGTTTCGGTACCACAAATCTGAGTCAAAAAAATATTTAAATATTATTTTCTATGATTATAATATGTGAATTGACATGTGTGAAAGTTTCGTATGACAATTTAATCGTTTGTGTGCTTAATTAGATAAAAGGACCTAATCGCATAAAATGTAAAAGTGACCTTCTATTTGTTAAAGTGCTAATTTGCTATGTTTTATTAAATGTGGGGTCCTTATTATTTTATTTCACCATTAGCTTAATGGATGGACATAAATGGCCTTATGTTTATTGATTAAATGGTTTTATAACAAAGGGTAAAATTGGTATTTAATTTAATATGATAATTAAAATAAAACAAAAGTTTACAATTTGGTTCATTATCCATCATATGGCCGATTATATCAAAGAAAAGAAAAAAAGAGTTGTTTAGGGTTCAACACTTCTAATATTTGATTAAGGTATGTTTTTGATAATTTCTACGTTTTTGTGATTGTTGCTTAGTGTTCAATCAAGCCCAAGTCTCAATTTCTGATTTTGTTGATGATTTTGAAATATGCCATTGATGAAATTGTGAGCTTTGTGATGTTAGTTGTTGGAAAATAAAAGATATGTGTTGGATTGATTTGAATGATTTTGTGAATAAAAGAGTTAAATTTGAATTTATATAGATCAAGAACTAAAGAAAACAAAATTAGATAGGGAAAGTCGAAAGTCGTTGAGTAGCCGATTCCGTCTATACAAATCCGTACGAGGTAAGTTTATATACAAATAAATGTGTTTTAAATTGAATTATTATCGATTATATGTTATTGTAATATTATGAATGAATATATGAGTTGAGAAAAATGAGACATTCGAAAAAGTTTCGAAAAAGTTTCGACGTCCGTAAAGCCCTGTGAACCTTAGGAATGGCTAGGGTACATATGTCATGACATTGGATCTGATATGTGTTATTGTCTAAGACCACATTTGGGACATTGCCATAGACTTGCGATTTACGTGTAATACTACGTCTGGGATGTTGGCATTGTATTTGATTTCGTGTATGACCCTGTCTCGGACAGTGGCATCAATATTTGATTACATGTAAGACCACGTTTGAGACGTTGGCATTGTACAAGCTTTTCGAGCTATCCACGTATCCTTATGATTCTAAACGGTTCAACGGGCATTCCTAGAAAATAGATGACTATGTGAATTTGTATCTGACTCAGGTACGTTTGAATTGTATACATGTTTGAGAATGAAAGGTAAGCATATGTATCTTGGTGAATATATGATATAAGTATGAGTTGTTATGAGATTAAGTTATGATATGTATATGTGAATTATGTTCAAATGAAACATAAGAGCTATATGGCTAAGTGAATGTATTTTGCCTTAAATTATATGAATGAATTGATGTTATTTGTTAAGTTTATTTGTATATGGCTTACTAAGCTTTTGAAAGCTTACCTTGTGAGTGTTTGCATTCTTTTATAGATGTCATAGCTATCGGGAGCTCGGGGATCGTCGAGGATCATCACCGCACTATGCTTTAGTATTGAAACATATGCTTTAGTTTGATTTTGATATGAGTTTGTTGGTGAATTGAGAATGGAATCTGTTGATAATGTAATGGCATGAATAGTGTATGATTTGGTTGTGAAATGGTTGAGAATTTGGTATAAAATGTTGTGGTTATGATGCTTGTAGGGAGGACTCTTAATGGGTGGCAAATTGGCCTTATAAATGGCCTATTTTTGCCCACACAGGCAGAGACACGGGCGTGTGTCTCAGCCGGTTGCTCAAGGGCCATTTCGAAATGAGCCTGGGTAGACCACACGGTTGCACACATGGTCGTGTGCTAGGCCGTGTGGCCAAGTCAGTTTCGACCACAGGCTAGACACACGGGTGTGTGGTCAGTCGTGTGTCCAAGTCAGTAGCCTCCCTAATTTTTACATGACCTAGCACACGGGCGTGTCTTGTGGCAGTGTGAACAAGTCAATATGTATGCGTTGTTTTGATACGGCTAAAGCCGTGTGAGGCACATGGCCTGTTCACACCGGCGTGTGACCTGTACAACTTTGAAAAATGTTTAAGTTTTGAAAAATTTTGTATGAGCTCGGTTTAGTCCCAACTCCTTTCTAATGCCTGCTTAAGGTCTCGATGACCTATATAAGGGACTCTATGGTAATGTTTGACTATGATTTTGGGTGATGTATATAAAATATTCGTAAAATGTTCTAATTTGTCTAGTAACGCCTTTAACACTAACCCGACGAAGGATACGGGTTAGTGGTGTTACACCTACACACCATGTGGGGTTTAAAACACCCACCTAGCCCTACAGACCACGTCATACCAAATATGGCACATATCAGTAATATTGCAGCTGAGCTGCCAAATAATAGGCTTAAAAGCCTTTCAGTAGACTTCCTCCACTAATCAATCATCCCACCCCAATGCAGATGCAACTAAACATGCTTAATGCAGATATACAGAAATACATGCTTACATGCTATTATTCAGTTATTAGTGATACATACAGATCAGTAAACATGCCTAAATTTAACATGCTAAACACATACATTGTATGCTCAGAACCTCTAACAATCCAACACTCCTCCTAACCACCAGACCAGTAGGCCCATTCTGATATGTTTCTATAATTAATTTATTAAAAGCTTGCTGAACAAGTA
This sequence comes from Gossypium hirsutum, assembly GCF_007990345.1. Lineage (NCBI taxonomy): Eukaryota > Viridiplantae > Streptophyta > Magnoliopsida > Malvales > Malvaceae > Gossypium > Gossypium hirsutum. The sequence continues at coordinate 38,852,417 of NC_053431.1, read as the reverse complement.
TAAGGCTTAAGTCAGAAAAATACTAAAATTTGCCAAAGATTGGGCTTGAACTTGGAACCTCACCCACACACCCAGAACACTAAACCACTGAAGCAGATACACAACTGTCACATTTTAACAGAAACAAAAATAAGAATTTTTGGGCGTTACAATAATAACATAAAAACATATATGGGCTCAATAATAATCAAGATTACAAGCACATATGCTTTCCACAACATGTATTCATTCAACATGCATAATTTATCTCGTTATTACAAGTATAATTTCATACTAATTCATCTCGAGTTCAGATCATTTCATATCAGAACTTCACTCATATTAATCGGAATATCAATGTCACAATTAGTACACTCGAGGTGTATAAGTCTATAATCAAGGATGTACATACTCATCAAATAAATTCCACATAAAATATCTTCATTTCATATTACCATATATAAAATATCACGTATCGTTATTTTCATGTATTTCAGGCAGATATGTGCAATAACTCATTTATTATTCATATCTTCTCATTTCAAGAACTTTTACCCATTGAATTTATCTGAAATATCGATAGATACATAGGTACTACACTCGTGGTGTACAAATCAGGATTCGTCAATTCATATTCAACGGTACCCATAAGGTATTATATTAGAGAGTACACTCTAGAGCCACACATGTATACAACAGGATTACCAGTCCAGGCTAAATCCTTTTTATGACATATGCTCTAAGGAGTTTGATCTGGCGGGCTAAATTCAATCTATAACATGTGGTCAAGAGGACTCATATCAGGATTACCCGTCCGGGTTAAATCCTTTTCTATAATAAGGTCAATAGGATTACTCGTCCGAGCTAAATCCCGTCAGCAACAAATGTAAGACCTCATTCATTTTGAGAAATCACATATCCATCGAATTTCCATTTTATTCAACCAGGATTCAAACATTTTTCAAGCATTATCGGGCATGTGATTATTTCATACAACCACAACATTCATATAAGTCAAATAAACACATTCCACATTCATTTCAAGCATATAAGTAACATTCTCATCGTTTAGCCTTTAACATCTATTGGGCATTATCATTAAATTCAAACATTTTCATTTATTGGGCTTGATCAGATAGGTAATCATTTTCTCATATTTATAACATTTATACAATTTACATAAACACAGTCAATGCAAGGTTATAAATAAACACAATTTAGTTACACGAACTTACCTCGACGATTGTTCATGAACGAAAAATCTACTAACCCAACTTTTCCTCTTTTCCTCGTTCTAGCTCCAAATTTATTCTATTTGGATCTATACGAGTAAATTTAACATCAATTTATCACATTTCACATACCTAGGCAAAATTACCATTTTGCCCCTATCTTTTCCATAAATTCCAATTTCATCTTTAGGCCCGAAAAATAAAACTTGTGCAAATTACTCCATATTCCAAGCCTAACTAAAGGCCCATTACAAATTTTACAACACATGTGTTCATAAAATTTCAAAATTTTTCATCAAATTTTACAACTTTTCATTTGTCCCTAGATCATGTTTTTATCAAAAGTCACTTTGTGAAAGTTGTTTATCTATCAATAATCTTTCATTTTCTACCATAAATTTCTAATTTCCAGCATATACATCCATGACTCATTTTTCATACCTTCATAACTTTTCAAATTAATCCCTCAAATAGAGAGATTAAGCTATCCTGGTTTCAAAAATATCAAAAATACTAAAAATGGGGCTTAAATACTTACCCAATTTGGCCATGAAAGTTTCTTCTCTCTCTCCTAAGGTTTCCATGTATTATTTGGGGGGAAGAAGATGAGAAAGATAAGATGATAATTCTTCTATCATCTTTTTAATCAATTAATTTAATTGAATTTTAATTTAGTCCCTACCCTTTTTTAAATTTTCCAAGGATGAGACATACCAAAATATTTACATACTTTTTAGTTGTCTAATTACCATATAAGGACCTTAATTTTTTAATTCCATAGCTATTGGATCCTTCTAGCTACTAGAATTCAAGTTTTGCATTTTATGCGATTTGGTCCTTCTCGTAATTAAGCACGTAATTGGTAAAATTTTCTTATCAAATTTTCACATGACATGTCTATAATAATACGGACCATAAAATAAAATAAAATAAATTTTATTTTTTGGCTTGGATTTGTGGTCCCGAGACCACTATTCTGATTTCACTGAAATTTGGGTTGTTACAAATTTAGTTTATAAATAATTTATATTTTTCACATGACATGTCTATAATAATACAGACCATAAAATAAAAAAATTTATTTTTCGATTTGGATTTGTGGTCCCGAGACCATTGTTCCGATTTCACTGAATTTTGGGCTATTACAAATTTAGTTTATAAACAATTTATATTTGAATTTGCACTAATAATTTCCCACTCAGTTAGATTAGTGATTTCTTAACTTTTAATTAACTTGATAAAAAAAATTACCAATTTGACTATGATAAAAAAAATTACCAATTTGGCTATCTCTTGGGTTCAATCCTTAGAATACTCAAAGTGGTCCATTGTAACACTTATAAATATTACAACTGACCTGTCACACTTGCAATATATCGTTATATTTATACTTTTATTTGTGCTTATTCATAGTCTCGAGGCATGCACGCCGAGGCGTGGTCACCTAGTTCAATTGGTATTTAACATGCTTACCTATGACCAACTAAGTATAGTAAATTCCATTTGAACTTACTAAGCATTGAACGTTTACCTATCATTGTTTCTTTATTTGTATGTCCATGGCTATCGAAATTCATGAAGCCAGCTTGGTGTGGATACCACACTATCCACAAAATGTAAAGAGTATGCTTATTTTATATAAAATATTATGGCATGTATATAGGGTGTCCCTCATAAGTAGTGGTCAATTTTATGTAAATGAGTATCAAGGTTGATTTTATTAGGATAAAGCTAGAAAATGCTTTGTTATTTGTCATGTTTATAATGTTATTTAATTTTTTTTGTTTTCAAAAGCCTTAGGAGCCTCTTGTGCCTAGGCTTATTGGATAGGGTAATGAGTTGAATGGTTGAGAATTTGGTATTTGAAGTAATGCTTATATATTTGGTATTGAGTCTTGGGCCCTTTAGACCAATAGAGAATAATATTTGGTAGTTTTAAGGAGAAAGATGGAAAATTTAGGGAATTTGTCTTTATGGTCACAACCCTCTTACGTTGGGGTCGTGACATTAAGCCTCAGCCACTGCTTGTAATGTCACAACTTGCCCTGCTGAAGTCATGACACTAAAACCATCGTCATCAACACCACAATTCTCCCCTGCTGTAACACCCCTTACCCGTGTTCGACATCGAAACAGGGTATGAGGCATTATCAGACTTAAACTCAAGCAAACAATCAAAATCGAGACAAGAATTTCCACTCAAATTTAAAAATTTTTGAAAGCATTCATATCATCCCTTAAATGAGCCTACAAGGCCCAAAACATGCATTAGGTGTGATTCAGGACTAAATTGAGAACTTTAGAAAACTTCCCAACACTTAGAAAATTTTTCATCAAAACAAGGGTCACACACCCGTGTGGCTTGGGACACGCTTGTGTGGGTAGGCCATGTGGTCACACACTTTCGTGTCCCTAACTTGTGTAACTCTCTGTTTATAACATCATCAACATATTGAAGTCACATGGCGAAATCACAAGCCAATGTGATAGGTCATGTGGCGAATTAAATTTTCAAATTCTTTCATAAAATAGGTGCAGACTTCACACGCCCATGTCCTTAGGTCGTGTCCTTCACACAACCGAGACACACGGTCGTGTCTCTACCCATTTGGACAAAAGAAGGCTATTTACCAAGTCATTTTGCCACCCTTACTTGCACCAACCTACACAACAACAAGAAACACCAATTCAAGTATATACATACAACCAAATTAGCCACAAAAAATATATCAATACATCATTTGCACATACTAACAATTATCATGCATAATCATCATAATCTTTCTTTTCCATTCATGTCAATTTCATTTTCATGATAAGCATCATCACATAAGCATACCAATAACCAATAAGAATAGTATTAGCCAACTTCCAATGGCCATATACAAAATGAATCATTAACCATTACAATGCCAACACATTTGGCTAAACCAATATGACACGTAACAAAATGACCAAGTCCCTATACATGCCATACTCAAAATATTGAAACCAAGTATACCCAAAACAATCTTTTGATAGTGTGAATCGAGCTCCGACATTCCTTGATCTCTGAGCTAGCTTGGCGACACTATAAGGAATGGAAAGAAAAGGGGGGTAAGCTTTTAAAGCTTAGTGAGTTTGCATGTGAATAATAAGCAACATAAATCATTCATTAACCATATAACTACTCAGTATAAGTTAACATAAATATCAACATGTATCTTAGGCACAACTTACTCATTAGCTTTTTTACCAAGAGTTCATCTCGTACTAAGTCCATACTCATGAGTTTTACATACATACCTGTACCAACTCGTAACATAGTCACATACTTTGTCATTATTGACATACTCTTTGGATTACACGTTGAACACTTGGAATACTATCGGATACACGAAAAGTTTTGCAAATAAGTGCCACATATGTAGCCAATGCTACCTCAAATCTCATAACACATAGGGCTCGTACACGAGCTAATCACGGGCCTGCTCACACAAGTTGTCAATCAAGACGTAGCTACACGGGCTACTCACACAAGTTGTCAGGTATCTGCAGCACATGTCGGACTACCCAGCCACCGATAGGACGTACATGACCAGCACCCGGATTCACATAGATCACATAACACATGGTATCCTAGTGACATGTCACTTGTATCCTAAACTATTCCTAAGGTTCAACAGGGATTTTCTCATCGCCGAACTTCGTTGAATATTTCCATAGAAACAATCATACAATTTATGCAGTATTAAGCATTAAATCCATAATATAACATTGCATTATTTACACACAAACTTATCTCGGTACAAAATGGTAGGAAATGGATCTAATCGTCAATAACCTTGTTCTTCCCCCAATCAAGGTCCGAACTTTATTTTTCTTGATCTATAATAGCAAATTTATGTTATTTAATTATCACATTACCCAATTCTGTCCAAAAATCAACTTATGAAAAAATTACATTTTTACCCCTAAACTTTGACATATTTACAAATTAGTCCTTAGGCTCGTAAAATGAAATGTATCCATTTTTTATGTTACCCAAACCTAGCCAAACCTAAATCATGTTCATAATAGCCCACATTTTTCATCAAATCACATTTCTACTACCCATTTTCACAACTTTTACAAATAAGTCATTTTTATGCATTTTCAGTAAAAATCACTTAGTAAAAGTTGTTTATCACACCTTAAACATACGATATCTTCCATAAAACATCAAAATACATGCATGACACACATGGGTAAATTTTTAAACAAGAACCATACTTCAAAATAATGGTAGAAATAGGTAAATCAGATTACAAGGACTTTAAAAATGTAAAGAGCATTAAAAATAGGACTAGGATGTACTTACAATAGAGATTGAAAGATGATAAAACCCTAGCTATGGACTACTTGAAAAATTCGGCAAATGTGAAGAAGATGGACACCAATTTTGACTTGATTTTCCGTTTTTATTCTTTTATTTACCAAATGACCAAAATGCCTTAATGCATAACTTTGAAATTTTACCTATTCATGTCCATTTTTGTCCACTAACTTATCTAATCAACTAAAGACCTCTAACTTAAAATCTCATAGCAATTGGACACCTCTAACAAGTAGAATTCAACTTTTACACTTTTTACGATTTAGTCCTTTTGACTAAAGCGAGTGCCCAAACATCAAAATTTTCGAACAAGATTTTAACAGAATAGTTCCATAAGACTGTAGACTATAAAAATATAATAAAAATAGATTTTTTTCTACGTCAAATTTGTGGTACCAAAACCATTATTTTGACTGGCCTTAAAATTGGGCTGTTACAACTCTCCTGCCTTTAGGGATTTTTGTCCCCAAAAATATTACCAAAAAAGAGGTTTGGGTACTGTTTTCTTATAGGCTCCTCAGGTTCCCACGTAGCTTCTTCAATGTCGTGACTTTGCCACAAAAATTTCACTAGGGCTATACTTTCATTTCTCAACTGTTTAACTTCTCGAGCTAATATTTTAATCAGTTCTTCACCATACGTCATATCTAGTTGAATCTCAATCTCCATCGAAGAAATCACTTGTGAAGGATCAAAATGATATCATCTCAACATTGACAGATGAAACACATTATGAATCCTCTCCAATTCTATCGGTAAAGCTATCTGATATGCCATTGGCCCTATTCTTTCAATAATTTCATACGGCCCAATAAAACGTGGACTCAACTTGCCTTTATTTGAGAACCTTCTTCCACGGAGATACTTCTTTCTCCCCACCTTGAACTCAATCTCTTTTCTTTTCAAATCCGTGTATGATTTATTCTATCGGAAGTAGCTTTTAAGCAATCTCGAATTACTTTTACTTTTTCTTCAGTTTCCTTAACCAAGTCGACCCGTGAATCTATTTCTCATTAAGTTTGGTCTAATATAAAGGTGTTCGGCACTTGTGGCCATATAGTGCCTCGTAAAGTACCATTTTGATACTCGATTAATGGCTGTTGTTATAGGCAAATTCGACCAATGGTAGATATTTTTTCCAACTACCTTGAAATTTTAGAACACAGCATCGAAGCATTTCTTCATGTATTTGAATTACCATTTTGGATTGACCATCGGTCTGTGGATGAAATGCAGTACTAAAATTCAATTTCATACCCAGGGCTTCTTGCAACCTCTTTCAGAACCTCAAAGTAAACCTCAGATCTCTATTCGAAATAATAGAAATAGGCACCCCATGCAATCTCACAATCTCAGCAATGTACAGCTCAACTAGCTTATCAAGTGAATAATCAGTACATACAGGTATAAAATGAGCCGATTTTGTCAATCTATCAACCACAAGCCATACGACATCTTCTTTCTCAAAGTTAAAGGCAAACCCGTTACGAAATCCATCATAATCCTATCCCATTTCCACTCGGGCACCAACACTAGCTAAAGTAAACCCGAAGGCACTTGGTGTTCGGCTTTCACTTGTTAACAAATCAGACATCTTGAAACAAACTCAGCGATATCTCTTTTCATGCCCGACCACTAATACATTTTCTTCAAATCATTATACATTTTCGTACTACCCGAATGCACAGATAAACAACCATTATGCGCTTCATGAAGAATTTTCTAAATAAGTTCATCATTCTTCGGTACATAAACTCTACCTTGAAACATCAAATAATCATCGGATCTGATATGGAAATCTGAATCACTAACGATTCACAATAAGTTCTCTTGGCTTGCAAATCACTGTCACATTTCTGGGCTATACAAATCTACCGAATAAACATCAGCCTAGCTCTCAACTTGGCTAGAATAGAACCGCCATCAGATAAAGTCAATCTCGTGTCCAATGCTCTTAGAGCAAACAAAGTCTTCCTACTCAAGGTGTTTACGACTACATTCGCTTTACCCGAGTGATAGTCAATCACCAACTCATAATCTTTCAGCAACTCAAGCCATCTTCGTTGTCGTAAGTTCAAATCCTTCTGAGTTATCAAATATTTTAAACTCTTATGGTCGGTAAAAACATGACATTTCTCACCATACAAATGGTATCGCCATATCTTCAAAGCAAACAAAATAGTGGCTAATTCCAAATCATGCATCGGGTAATTCTTCTTGTGCGGCTTCAGTTGTCTCAAGGCATAAGCTATCACCTTGCCTTCTTACATCAACACACACCTTAGTCCATTCAGTGATGCATTGCTATAAATCATAAACCTTTTTCCTTGTTCAGGTTGCACTAAAACCGATGCCTCAGTCAATAATGCCTTCAACTTCTCAAAATTTTGCTGACATTTTTCAAACCATTCAAACTTGACATCTTTTTGCAACAATTTCATCATAGCAGTAGCAATCATCAAAAACCCTTTGAAAAATCGGTGGTAGTAACTGGCTAAGCCCAAAAAGCTTCTAACTTTAGACACATTTCTCGGTGGCTTCCAATCAATAATTGCCAAAATTTTGCTGGGATCAACTCGAATATCATTACCTGAAACATTGTGTCCCAAAAATCTAACTTCTCAAAGTCAAAATTCACTTTTACAAAACTTAGCATACAACTGTTTTTCTCTCAAGGTCTACAAAACTATTCTCAAGTGCTCTGCATGCTCTATCTCATCTTGAGAATAGATCAGTATGTCGTCAATAAAAACAATCACAAACTTATCTAAATATGGTTAAAAAATTTGGTTCATTAAGTCCATAAAAACTGCAAGAGCATTTGTTATTTCGAAAGGCATAACAAGAAATTCATAGTGCCCGTACCTTGTTCTAAAAGTAGTCTTTGGCACATTCGACTCTTTAACTTGCAACTGGTAGAATCCGGATCTCAAATCTATATTTAAAAACACTATTACCCCTTTTATCTGATCAAACAAGTCATCAATTCTCGGTAAGGGATACCTGTTCTTTATAGTCACCTTATTCAGCTGTCAATAATCGATGCAAAGTCTCATAGATCCGTCATTCTTCTTTACAAACAATACTGGTGCACCCCAGAGAGAATAACTTGGTCTCGCAAGACCCTTATCTATCAGTTCTTGCAACTGAGTTTTCAAATCCTTTAATTTGGTCGGGGCCATCCTATATGGAGCTATCGATATCGGTGTAGTCCTAGGGACCAAATCAATACAAAATTCAACTTCTCTAATTGGAGGCAAACCTGGCAATTCTTCTGGAAACACATCCGAATATTCACACACTACTAGTATTGATTCAATTTTCAATTCATATTCTTTCGTATTCAACACATAGGCAAGATAGGCTTCACAACCTTTTCTTAAACAATTTCGAGCAAACATTGAAGAAATCACAATTGGCAATCTATTTGACTCATCTGATTCAACCTAAAGAATTTCACCATTTTTACACTCAATTCAATGGCTTTCCATCTACAATTTACTATAGCATCATTTATAGTCGACCAATCCATACCAAAAATAACATCAAATTCATCAAACGACAACAACATCAAGTCAGTCGAAAAACAGTGACCTCTAATCATCAAAGGACATTTCTTGCATACTTTATCAACTACTACATGCTTTCCTAAAGGGTTTGACACCTTAATCATAAATCTCATGGAGTCAACAGGCATATTCTTACTAATTACCAAATTCATGCATACATATGAATGGGTAGATCCCGGGTCAATCAAAGCAATAACAATAGTATCATAAAGAGAAAAAGTATCGATGATAACATCAGGAGAAGATGCGTCCTCACGAGCACAAATGCCATAATCTTTAGCTGGTGCTGTAGCATCGGATCACCCTGCTGAATCCTTCGTCATATTTTTGCTGCTAGCTCTAGTCCTGGCATTTCTCGAGGGTCTCCCTTTGGAAGTAGTATTACTCGGCCTTGTACTCTAAAACTTTTCCTTTTCATTCATCTGAGGGAAATCTTTAATGCTATGACCTTGGGAACCACACTTGAAACAAGCTCGATCATTCATTCGGCACTTGCCAGGGTGACATCTTTAACAATGAGGGCATCCAGATCTATCGGGTTGATTTCCAACACTCGTAATAGAAGTAGTCTAAGCTTTATAACCTGAATACTGATTCCCACGATTTCTATTTGAAAACCCAACTGAAGCATAAGAATGAGAATGCATCTCTCTAGATTTCTTAGACTAAGATTGGAATGACTTATCCATCGGCCTCTTTCTTGCATCTCTAGCCTCAAACTTGACTTTTATCTTTTCTTTGGTCAGTTCCTCTACTTTACAAGCCCAATCAATGAGCACAACAAATTCTTTCAGCTCAAGAATACCCACTAATGATCTGATGTCTTTATTAAGCCTGTCTTCGAACCTTTTACACATAATAGCTTTGGAGGAGACACACTTTCTAGCATATTTGCTGAGTCGAACAAATTCTCTTTCATATTCAGCAACTAACATGCAGCCCTGTTTCAGCTCAAGAAATTTTTTACGCTTTTGATCGATGAATCGCTCACTGATATACTTCTTTTGGAACTCCTCTTGAAAGAATTCCCATGTAACCCTCTCTTTCAGGACCATAGATACTAGCATTTTCCACTAGTGATATGCCGTGTCCCTGAATAAAGATACATCACATTTCAAGCATTCATCGGGTGTACAAGATAACTCATCGAATACTATAATAGAATTTTTAAGCCAAAATTCTACTTTTTCGGGATCATCATCGGCATTTGCTCTAAATTTTTTAGCCCCTTATTTTCTGATCTTATCAACTGAGGTTCTATTCAATCTCATAAAGTCTATAACTTGAGGCATTATGAGGATAGGATGAGGATTAGGAAGGGGTGGAGTATGTTGTTGTTGACCGGTCGAGTTTGTTCGAACGAACCTTAAGAACCACTCGTTCATCATTTGAAAGAAGGTTTTCCGAGCCTCTCCTTCCTAAATCATAGTTACGAGTCTACTTTCAACTAGCACCATCCCTTGGGTGGGAGCCGGCGCATTACTTTCTACATCATCTACCATAGCTCGATCGAGATCCATTACTAGATGAAAACATAGTTTAAAATTGTTAAGAGTTGTCACACTATCACAATTTATATATGGCATGTATAGCTAGCCTCATACACACACTACGTTAGTCTAAAAACTGACTAAATTGTAGCTCTGATACCACTAAATGTAACACCTCTTACTTGTGTTCGACACCAGAACAGGGTACGATGCATTACCAGACTTAAACTCAAACAAGCATTCAAAACCGAGACATAAATTTCCAATGAAATTTAAAACTTTTCAAAAACATTCATATGTCCCTTAAACACGCCTACAAGGCCTAAAACATGCATTAGGAGTGATTCAGGACTAAACCGAAAACATTAGAAAACTTCCTAGCACTTACAAAATTTTTCATCAAAACAGGGGTCACACGTCCGTGTGGCTTGGGACACGCCGTGTGGGTAGGCCATATGGTCACACACGCCTGTGTCCCTAACCCGTGTAACTCTCTGTTTATGACATCATCAACAAATTGAAGTTAGACGACCAAATCACACACTCATGTAATAGGCCATGTGGCGAATTAAATTTTCAAAATTTTTCATAAAATAGGTGCAAACTTCTCATGCCCTACGCACACGCCCATGTCATTAGGCCGTGTCCTTCACACAGCCGTGTCTCTACCTGTGTGGACAAAAGAAGGCTATTTACCAAGCCATTTTGTGACCCTTGCACCAATCTACACAATAACAAGCAACACCAATCCAAGCATATACATACAACCAAATCAGCCACAAACAAGATATCAATACATCATTTGCACATACTAACAACTGTCATGCATAATCATCACATTCTTTCTTTTCCATTCATGTCAATTTCATCTTCATGATAAGCATCATCACATAAGCATACCAATGACCAATAAGAATAGAATTAGAAAACTTCCAATGGCCATATACAAAATGAATCATTAACCATTACAATGCCAACACATTTGGCTAAACCAATATGACACATAACAAAATGACTAGGTAACATCCCGAATGAGGGCCTAGTCAGAATAGTGGTTTCGGGACCAGAAATATGGCTTTAAAATAATTGTTTCATGATCATTATGAGGTCTAGGGTATGAAAATGAGCATGTTAAAGTTTCATGAAGAAATTCTATGTGTAAGGTGTCCTATTGGAAATTAGGGTCCAAATTGAATAAATTGAAAAACTTGGATTCTAGAAGCAATTTGTATGATTGCTTTGGAATATTAATTAAGGGTCCTGAAAGAGCAATTTTCCCAATTTCTAAGTTTTTGGACAAAAATGGGCATGCATGGAAAATTTTGGAAGTTTAGTAATGAAAGGAATTTTGGTCATTTGGTTAATCAAAAAGAATAAAAAGGGAAAAATCAAGCTAAAATCAGCTCATTTTCTTCTCCATGATGCTGAAATTCCATGGGTCTCCATAGCTAGGGTTTTCAACATTTTCAAGCTCAATAGTAAGTGCTCCCTAGCCCCGTTTTTAACATTCTTCGTATTTTTGATATCCTCGTAACATGCTCTCTCTATTTCTATCCAAATTTCAAGCCAGGGTTCATGTTCAAAAATTTACCCATGCATGAGATGTTTGTGTTTTGACGATTTATGGAGGGACATGAGAGTTTAAAGGATGGTAAATAACTTTTACTAAGTGGTTTTTCATGGAAATAACTTAAAGGGATAAATTGTAAAAGTTATGGAAATGGGTAGGAAAATATAGAATGAAGGGAAAACATGAGCTTCTATGAGTATGTATAATATTCGCCTTGGCTTGGGTAGCCAAGGAATTACATGCATTTCATTATATGAGCCCTAGGACTAAATTGTAAATATTGTGAAAGGTAGGGACAAAATGGTCATTTTGTCTGGGGGTGAGTTTTAGGCTTAAAACGAATAATGTGATGTATTAATAATCTAATTTTATTGATATAGACCCAAAGGAACAAATTTTTGAGGTCGACCATGGAAAATGAAAGGTTTTAGAATAACCGAGACACGAAACTAAAGCAATTACCAGGTAAATTCGTATAACCCGAAGTAAACTCTTAATATACTCAAATATGCATGTTCTTGAATATATGAAAATTTAGATATTTATTGCTTGATAATTCATGAATTGGGCTTGTGTAAACGAAAGATGATAAATGTCCCGGTTGAAATAGAAAGGGAAAATTCGATGGATAAATTATGGCTTGCATGATACGAGATCCTACATGTGTTGCAGAAAAGGGTTTAGCCCAGATGGGTAATTCGATGATCTCAAAATAGAAAGGATATAGCCCGGACGGGTGTTCCTTGAGTGATCGAGCCTCCCAAAGAATATGGTGCATTAAGGATTTAGCCCGGACGGGTAAATTTAGTCTGGACTTGTAACACCCAAAACCCGGCCCAGACGTTACGGCTGAATCTGACATGCCACATTGAAGTTAAAAATCCACGTTTCGTTTTAGCACTTTAAAACCAACTTTTGTTAAGCTTAACCAAGTGAATGGAAGCTGGGCACTAGGTAGGAATCCGTAATAGAGGAGGTGAGCCATGAAGGCTGCTTAAGTACCAAGCTCTCAGATTGGATCCAATCCTATACATGCCCACAACCATTGCCACACTAGATTACAATGAGTTGAAATTTCTTTGAGTAGATATCTTTGATAAATCGAATATTCGTGACGTTTTGTTATTTTAAAAACAAGTATCATTTTGAAAACGCGTCCTAAGTCTAGCCCATTTGAATTATTATCAACCAAATTAAAGTTATTAAAAATAAAATAATCCCAGAAAAGAAAATAAAGTTAAAATGGTCTTATTACAACCCAAAAATAAATAATAAATAAGGTGAACTAAAGAAAACCAATCACTTATTTCAAAAGCCCAAAAGCGATCACCGTGGCCACTCTGAATCCCCTCTGGCACCAAGCCCCCACATCAAGGCTCACCTACAATGTTACGGAATGGGTGAGTTTGGAAAATCAGTGTGTAACAAGCCCCTTTCAAAGGCCAAAACAATATCAGCCTGCTGGGCCTAAGCCCAAATTCAATCTCAGCATATACTGGGTCGAAGCCTTTATATTATTCTTATCACTGGGCCGAAGCCTTTTCATTATTCATATCACTAGGCCGAAGCCTTTACTGCAAATGATATGGTCCATAGGCCTATTCAATAATACATGCAACATCAATGAACCAATGCAAGCCCATTTGGGGAGACTACACAACCCACCAACCGCTACTCTCCACCCGTACCAACCAAGCTCTCTATGTGGGGAATAACTCAACCCACCCAACCAAACTCTCCACTGGCAGCATAGCTGCTTTATCATATAACTAGAGGCCTAGCCTCTTTTAATAACTAGGGCAAAGCCCTTTCCGATAAACTGGGGCAAAGCCCTTTTCGATAAATTGGGGCAAAACCCTTTTCGGTAAATTGGGGCATAGCCCTTTTGCACTTCCTCCATCCATATAAAAACCCAACCCATGGATATATGAATTTATCATGTGCATATCATACATATCATGTGCATATCATGTGCATATCATGTCAAATCATGTATATCAAAATCTCATGCATCAAATTCATAATTAAACCCTAGGGGTATAATGGTCTTTTATACCTAAGGGCAAAATAGTCATTTTCATATTGTAAGGGTAATTTCGTAATTTTACCAAATATTAGGATTCTCCATGTTCATTATCAATTATTAACAATTTCATGTGTTTCGATAACGATTCTAGCCCATTCTTAGCGAAACCGAGTTATTGGGCCAAAAACCCCTAATGGGCCCTACATAGTCAAATTAGTCATCTAGGCCCATTTAGCCCTTTTCCATAACGGTCTAAGCCATATCAATGCGCAATCTGACAGGATTCCATTTTCTACCAAATTTACCCAATTGGGCCCGAAAGCCCGTGGGGCCCAATTTCAGCCCCTCGAGGCCCAACTTACCGTGATGTTAAAATTCGTGCTCTTACCTGTTCCAACGACCTCGATCGTCAACATAGTGAATCTAACTAACCAATGAGCGTTCGCTTGCTCACAAGTCCTCAAAATGCCAGAATTTCGGCATTTCGTCTTTTCGGCAAATATCGAGTTAAGCTACGAAAGAGGGTTCGTTACACACCTGATTTGCGATATTCCTTGACGAGATCTCCTACGCGATTTCTACTATAATCAACTGCTTATAGATTAGATCATGTTAATATTTAAACCAAATCGAAAACTACCTATTATCATTACTTACATATTCGGTCACCATCCACAATGGCCCTAGAATTCATACCTTTGCCGAAATTGATGACTAGATCTAGATTTAGTCACTCCGATGATCCAAGCTTTTCACACACTCCTCGATCGGCAGGCTAATCCTCATTAGCACCAACAAACCAAATAACACCAAAAAACCCTTTCAGTCTTAGTCGACAGCCACCCTACGTATATAGGGGTTTTCAGCTTTTCTTAAACCACAAGATACAAATGGAAAGAAGGTTCGAATACTTACCAAGAGATCTACTCGTTGAAGAATGTTCCAAGTACCTTTCTACCCCAGATCCGTTGTGAATCCAACTTAAACGTGCATAGAAAATAGATCTAAATATTAATTCCTGAATCACTAAAATATGAGGCTTTTTGGCTTTTGGATCTATCCTAGAATATGGCTATTGCGATCTAAAAGAAAAAATAGGTGACGATAAGTTCACCATCGAAGAGACAATCAGTAGAGGAAGAGATGTAAGATTAGAGGTTCGATCTTTTGAAAGATTAAAAGGAAAGGAGATATGGTTTCAACCAAAGGAGTAATCGGCAACCAATATTTGAGAAGAAAAAGTTGTTTTAAAAAGAATTTAGCTTCGAGGAAAGAAAATAGAAAAGCAAAATTGGTAGCCCATTGCGCGTACAGTAGCTCGAACTCCAGACCTCAGTCCGCCCCTCCACCTACTCCCGTGCTACTGGCCACTACACCATGCTTTCTTCCTTAATAATATGCGGTCATAGCTAATTTTAAACCTTACCTACTGAAGCTCCAGTCCGCTTAAAAATAAAAAGGAAATTCCGCCTTCCACGCCACTTGATCCTTCAACCTCCAGAACACTCAGCCACACTGCTTGCCGCTGCGACACAACCTCGCTTTTGTTATGGTATGACTGCATTTACTTATAAGCCTTATTCACTTCAGTCACAGGCTACTTAAATGAAATAAAACAAGTTTCGCTGTCCCCTGCATTCGAACTCATGACCACTGGGTCTCCTTACCGTGCTGCTGCCACTGCACCATGGCGCTCTTTGTGTTAAATTATACTCGCAACTTCTCTTAACGCTTATCTAGCCGCGATCTGCATATTAAAAAACCCAAATTGCGCACGCCGCACCTTGAACCCAGGCACCTCCCTAGCGCCCTCCTAGCGTCCTTAGCCACTGGGCCAGATGCCTGCTTGAGCTAAAACTCAGCCCTAATTTATTAATGAAGCCTACTGCCCAGATTCCCTTAAGAGGCAAGATTCAAGAATTTTGCTAAAGCTATGGGCCGAGCCCCGGACCTTTCCCCACATTATACCCCTTCGTTACATATTTAATTACTAATAATAATAATAATAATAAAAATTTCATAAACATATCTAATAATAAAAATTTCAAATACCAATAATACAGCAAATAATAATAATTTTCATAAAAAATTTCAAACATACATACAGTAATATTTTTCTAATAATAATTTTATCTCATAATACTACTTAAAATTTCATAAAAATTTAAAATATTCGTAATAATAAATATAGTAAAAATTTTCTAGTAGTAATTCAAAATTTTTTTCTTAAACGGTAATATTTAAAACTTCTTAATTATTCAGGTTTCCTTCTATCCGAATCCCAGACTCAAAGCCCAACTCTTCTAGGCCCCAAAAATCAGAGCGTTACAGGACTAGCAATTCAGATTAGAGCTTATGAGAGCAATTGTCGTTAAAAAGGGATTTAGGCTGGACTAGTAATCCCGACATTTCTCTATGAGTTATTGCTACGGGGGATTTAGCCTAGACTGGTAATCTCGCCATAAGATGTAAGGTTCGCGGGAGTGCATACTTGAGATGATCACTTGTATGATTTGATGGTAAATGGTTATCTATCAAGATTTCCTAGAAATTCAACGGGAATTAACGTGCTAAAAATAAAGAATGAGAATATTGAATTGATGAGCTCATCTAAGATTAATGACATGATGTATTGATATGAGACTAACTTGATGATTGAGCGCATGTGATAGGGAAACTATTTCATACTTGTTGGAATTATTGCTTAATATGGTTGTATGCCAATTAACCGGTAAGTTTGCTTTCTAGTTATATGAACTTACTAAACATATAAATGCTTACCCCCTTCTCTTTTCCCTGTCTTACAGAGCTCGAGGACTCGTGAAGGTTGGAAGTCGATTGGAGAATCAACACACTATCGACTTGTCCCGCTTTGGTATATAGATAATTTTATTTTGTTTAATGGCATGTATAGGATTTTTGGTTATTTTGTTATATATGTCATTAGGCTAGCAAATGTAAGGGCCTAAATGGTATACTTATTCTTTTGTACACGGCCATGAGATATGGCTCATATTGATGTAGGTTGTAAACCTACTATTGATGCATGTTTATGTTTAAATATTTCATGAGATATGATGATGAGGTTTATCATGAATGGATGCTTGATATGAAACCTAATAATTTGAGAGTGGACATAGTATACAATGATATATGACTATAATATGGCCTAAGTATAAAATGTGCTATGTTAATCCCTAATGCAAAAAGGATAATTTAGCATGCACTAATCCAATGAGATGAGGTTAGCATGCAATGAGTCATGTCAAGGTTGTTTCAAGAGTATAATTAGGCCATGTTACATACCACTGAAATATCTAAGTGTGTATGGATAATAGAAGGTGACCAAAGCTTGGAAATTAGCCCTAAAAAGGTCTACACAGGTAGACACACGGGCATGTGTCTAGGCCGTGTGTGACACACAGACCGCCCCATAGGCGTGTTACAAACCAAGTCCCTATACATGATATACTCAAAATATTGAAACCAAGTATACCCAAAACAATCGTTTGATAGTGTGAATCGAGCTCTAACGTTCCTTGATTTCCAATCTAGGTTGGGGACACTATAAGCAATGGAAAGAAAAGGGGAGTAAGCTTTAAAAGCTTAGTAAGTTTTCATGCAAATAATAAGCAACATAAATCATTCATTAACTATATAACTACTCAGCATAAGTTAACATAAATATCAACATGTATCTTAGGCATAACTTACTCATTAGCATTCTTACCAAGAGTTGAATGGTTGAGATTGGCTCATTGGTATGCTAGGAAATCTAAGAAAAATTACACATGATAAAAGTATTTGTGTTGGTACTTGTGGATGTGAATTTGGTAGGATTTGGCTTGGTATAATATGATGTTATATGTATGTTATATGTGATAATGAAATGATATGTTCTAACCTTAATTATGGATGTTTTGGTTTCCTATGTTTTCCATGATTTATGCCATTGAACTTGTGTGTGTAGGTGTAAATGAAGGTGACAAATGGCTTGGTAAATAGCCTTTATTTTGTCCACATGGGTAGACAAACAGGCGTGTGTCTAGACCATGTGTGATACAAGGTCTACCCCATGGACATGTATTTCGGCCGTGTTTCCCGACCATGTGAAGCCTGCACCTATTTTATGAAAATTAAATTAACCACACGGCCTAGCACACGGGCGTGTGACTTCAATTTGTTCGTGCTTTAAAAAATAAAGAGTTATGCGGGATAGGGAAATGGGTGTGTGTGACCACACAGCCTACCCACACTGGCGTGTCCCAAACCACACGGGCGTGTGGCTCCTATTTATAGCAAAAATTTTCTAAGTTTTATAAAAATTCCCTGAGTTATCAGTTTCATCCCAAACCGCTTCCAAAGCATGTTTTGGTCCTCGTAAGCTCGTATTAGGAACCTTTATGATTGAATACAAATGGTTTTAATTTGGATGCAAATTTATGACTCGATTTGTATGTTTTTTTGCTTTGTAAGTTCGGTAGTGCCTCGTATCTTGTTCGGGCGTTGAATACGGATAATGGGTGTTGCACCCATCATCATGATTCTATAAAAGTATTAAAGGTTTAGCTTAATTACCTATGGAAATTGAATAGTCGGATGTATGGAATAAGTTTGAAGTTTCTTTCTTTTCTCATCAGAGGTGGATGGTGGAAACTTAAGGAAGATGATAATCTTATCTTTCCATCCACTTAAACATTATTTATAATTAGTTTAAGGTTTAATTAAACTTAGTTAGACTTAAGTAATTATTAACTTATGACATATATATTAATTATAATTAATGAATTTCATCATCACTTCCCACTTATATAAGAACAATGGTTTCATAATCATTTTGGTTCGTTGGATTATTACTAACTAAATCCCCAAGCAATTTCTCAATTAAAACTCAATAGTGATTGGACTTTTACAATTTAGTCCTTGAGTTTTAATTAATTATTTTGTCTATTAAATTATTTAACTGATCTTTGATATATTTTCATTCTAACTTTGAGAATCTTCCTATTTCATTCTTACAAACTCGGTTTACATAAATGCGGTTCCAAAACCACATTTTTCGACAATGAAAAAAGTTGAGTTGTTATAGAAATTGAGTTAGAGATTGAAAAATTAAAGTCCATTGAGTCTAGTTTTATATAGAAGAATCGGTGTAAGAAATGAAATTTTATATTTTTACTAACTAAATTTAAGTGAGACAAGGTCAGATTGATTTCAGGTTCCCTTGTTCTAACGTTGAAAAATCATTAAAAATTGTACAAAAATATGTATGAGATGAAATTCATATTTCTAAAAGAGTAATGGGTATAGATTCAATAGAAACAAATGTAAGCACTATATGTATCATGTACTGAATGATAAACAACTTTTAGTGGAGAAGGGTCAGAATTGAATAGCAGTAGAATATGTAACAACCCAATTTTGGGCCTAGTCGGAACAATGGTTTTGGGACCACAAATTTGACACAGTAAAAAAATTATTTTTATTATATTTTTATGGACTACAGTTTCACAGAATGATTTTATGAAAATTTCGTTCTAAAATTTTGACGTTTGGGCACTCAATTTAGTCAAAAGGACTAAATCGTAAAAAGTAAAAAACTTGAATTCTAGAATCTAGAGGTGTCTAATTACTATGAAATTTTAAATTGGAGGTCCTTAAAAGGTAATTATACCATTGGATAATTTTTTGGACAAAAATGGACATGAAATAGGTGAAATAGAATATTTTTAAGTTAGGGGTATTTTGGTCATTTAGAAATTAAATGACTTAATAAAAAAAATAAAAACCCAAAAATTTGTCCATCTTCCTCCTTGGCTAAAATATTCAAGAGGAAACCATGGCTAGGGTTTTTCAAGCTTTCAAGCTCGATTGTAAGTCCGTTCTAGCCCTGTTTTTAATGATTTTTACATTTTTGAAATCCTCGTAACAAGATCTATCTATTTCTACCACTAATTTGAGATATTGTTAAAGTCTAGGGTTTTGATCCATGATGAATATGTGTGTATTTTTGTGTTTGATGGTATAAAATGCATGTTAATGGTTAGAGAAACGACTTTTACTTAGTGGTTTTCGGTGAAAATGCCTAAAAGGACTAAATTGTAAAAGTTATAGAATATGTAGTAAAAGTGTGTTTTAAAGGAAATTGTGGGCTGTTATAGTTATGAAAATGATTCGGCTAGGCTTGTATGTTAATGAAATTGAATAGATTTCATTTTACGAGACTAGGGGCAAAAGTGTAAATATGTGAAACTTTAGGGGCAAAAACGTAATATTTCCATAATATGATTTTTGGGTCACAATGAATAATGTGACTAATAAGTGAGCTAAATTTGATATTATAGATCAAGAAAACAAGATTCGAGCTTAGAACGAGAGAAAAACAAGTATTTGACGGTTAGGTCTTTTTCACCATTTTTGGTATCGAGGTAAGTTTGTGTGTAAATAATTCAACATTATGCTATCATGTATTAAATGATTGATATTGCATGAAATGTATATTTATCTCTATGGATTTGATTAATGATGACTTGATGATGATTCGACGAAGATTTGGTACCTCGAAACCCCGGTTGAACCTTAGGAATAACTTAGGATACAATGTGACGTGTCACTAGGAACTATGCGATTATGAGCTCATGAGATTATGTGTATATGTGACTACGTGATCCGAGTGCTAGTCATGTATGTCCTACCGGTGGCTGGGTATTCCGGCATGTGTTGCGGATACCTGTTAGCTTGTGTGAGCAGCCAGAGTAGCTACGTCTTGACTGTCAGCTTGTGTGAGCAGGCCTATGATTAGCTCGAGAATGAGCATTATGTGATATGTGATATGAGGTAGCATTGGCTACATATGTAACACTTATGTGCAAAGGTACTCCGTGTATCCCATAGTATTCCAAGTGGTTCAACGGGTAATTCAAAGATTATGCCCAAGATGAGAAAGTAAATGGTTATGTTACGAGTTCATACAAGTATGTACGTAAAGTTTATAAGCACTGGCTTCTTGATATTATGAATTCATGATCACTATGAAAGTGACTTTAAAATAACCATGTGACCATTAGTTTATATGTATGATGAATGAATACATGGTAAGGTTGATTGATACTATGGAAAAAGGGGTTTTAGGCCAAATGAAATTGAGATATGAAATGTTTTATTTTCTTTGATTATGACTCAATGAATATGAAATGAAGGAAAGATTGATATTAATGTCTATTAAAAATATGTATGAAATCTTGTGATTAAGTGTTTATGTTTATGATGGGTAAACTCATGGTAGATTCGGTTGACGAACATGTGTAAGGCTTTGGGGCCAAATCGATTGGTGAGATAGTAAATGGTTGTTGTCTGAATTGTGATTTATCGGTTATGGGAAAAGGGAAATATTGACATAATTATCTATTAAAATGGTTAAAAAAGTATCGGGAGAAAGTTTAGACAATTTGAAATGTGCTAAGCCATATGCATGAAAACATGAATACACATAAGTAATGTGTACTTTTTCTATGATGTTTGAAATCGTTTGCTAATTAAGAAACATATTACAATAAAGAGGTTGTGGTTGTTAAACTAAAGTAAAGTTGTATTAATTTATGTCGATATGTGACAGCCCAAAGTTGACCCTAGTCGGGAAGTGGTTTCGGGACCGCTAAACCGAGTCACCGAAATGTTTGAATGTGATACTTATTGTCTAGAATATGTAATTATGAATGTGTGAAAATTTCAAGCTTCAATTTGGTTGATTTCATGTGAATTTAGTCAATAGGACTTATGTGAGAAAATTCTAAAATGTGATAGGTCAATGTGTGAGGACCTATTAGTGCATGTGGACAAAGGGGGGGACTTGCATGTCAAATTCCCCCCCTAATGAGTAGTGGCCGGCCATGACAAGGAATGATGGGCAAAACATGTCATGAAACATGTTTTGTTAATGGAAGAATAAAATAAGGAGTATGGGTAATAAAGAAATGGAAACAAAAGAAAAAAAAATGTGTGGTTGCCCCCCCATTGCCGTGAGCTAAAGAGAAGAAAGGAGAAAAATTTGTGTTCATCCTTTCTCACCTTCATTTAGCCTAAATTAGAAAGAAAAACAAAGAAAAAAATTTCTCATCCTTTGGTTCATCCTTGGCCAAAAATTTTAAGGAGGAAAGAAGAAGAAAGGTGAAGAGATTCGGCCATGCATGTAGCTAGGCTAAGGTATGTTTGATGATGTTCCATGAGATGCATGCATGTTTTAGTTGTTAGCTTGAGTTCTACCTAGCCCATGGTCTAAATCTTGCTATGTGATGGAAATGGCACTTGACCATGGATGCATCATTCTTGGTTGATGTTTGATGTTGTGGTGATGAGGCATGAGGATGAGTTAAGATTCGGCCTAGGTGGAGGTTGTGTTAATGCCATTGCATGCAAAATATGAAGCTTGTTAATGATGCATGTGATGATGGCTTGATGATTCTTGAACCTCCTTTTTAGCATTTTTGTGTGAGCACATATGTGCATTGGTTGCTAAATGGAGAAGAATCGGCTAGCAAGATGTGTGCTAAGGCCGAATGTAACTTTGCATGTTAATGAGCAATGCATGTGTTAAATTGATGAAAAGGGGGAGGATGCTTTACTAGTGTGTATATGTGTGTATTAAGTGTTGAAATCGACCCCAAAAATAGACATGCATATTCGGCCAAGGGGAAAGAAATTAGCTAATATGTTGTGTTGATGCATGATTTTTGCAAGTTTGAGACTTTAATGTCAAATGTATAAATATGGGCTAAGTGCCTTGTGTTCATCTTTTTGATGCCTAAATGATGAAATCAATTTATTTGTTTGATTAAGCTCAAGAGCAAAGGGGAAATAAATCCGATAAAGGGAAGGAAAAAGTGGTTGAATAGCTAGCGGAATCGTTCGACAACACCCGAGGTAAGTTCTTGAGTAAGAGAGCTTAAATTACGATGTGATTAAATCATGCTCTATGTGAGGCTATTGAGCCGAATGTGCAAGGATGATATGTGCCTTGTGTTTGAGTTTCGCAAATGAAAATGAAATATGAATGTGCCATGAATTATTGTTAGATGTGCATGATTAATTGAATGCTGTCCGGGCTAAGTCCCGAAGGCTTTGTGCTAAGTGAATATATCCGGACTAAGATCCGAAGGCCTTTGTGCGAGATACTAAATCCGGGTTAAGTCCCGAAGGCATTCGTGCGAGTTATTAAATCCGGGTTAAGTCCCGAAGGCATTCGTGCGAGTTGTTAAATCCGGGTTATGTCCCGAAGGCATTGTGTGAGTTACTAAAACCGGGCTATGTCCCGAAGGCATTTGAACGAGGAGCTATATCCGGTTAAATCCCGAAGGTACGTGATTTGATAATGAATGAGCTTGCTGTAAAATTCCAGCGAATACTCGAAAAACATCCCAATATGGGGATATGTTACGTATGTGTTGAATTTAATCGAGCCCTTACAAATAAATGTTCGCTCAGTTGATAAACGAGCTACCGGCCTTCGGCTAAGTTAGTCTATTGTGTATGTACATAAGGGTTGTTAATGTTGTGAAGCAAGTTTGATATCGGTAAATTGCGTATTATGAAATATTCCATTTAGCTAAATGTGTGTTATTCTTTGTTTATGCTGGAATTTCTTGCTCAAAACTTACTAAGCATAAATTGCTTACTTCGTTCCATTGCTCCTCTGTTTTATAGATTTTTTGGTTCTCCAGCTATCGGACTCGGGATCTTGACGTCGAAGTCGCCCACACTATCAAAGGCTCTTTTGGGTACTATTTTGGTTGAATTTTGATATGGCATGTATAGGACTACCCATTGTTGTCTTTCGAGTACTTTATGAAATGTATAAGTGTACAGCCATGCGAAAATGGCTTGTAGAAGTGGAGTATGGCATTAGACCATTCGTGTTTATGAATGTATAAATGGTTTCATGATGTAACTATAGTTGGAATGGAAGTGTTGAGCAAATGATCAGCCACTGGAATGGCTAAGTATGATCATATGTGGGCTTATGTTTGACAAGGCCCTAGTTGGTCCATGAAACCCCAAATTAGGTAAGGTTTACTTTGAAAACAGAAGCTGATAGCAGCAGTGGTGTGGATTGGAAAAATCACAAGAATTCGTAGGAGTGGAATTAAATAGTGATTAAATTATGTAATCGAACCTTGATGAATCTACTTTCATATGGAAGTAACGAAACAATCATAGGAACAGTACAGTAAGAGATATTCGGGTTCTTGTGGAACAGGGCCAGAACAGTTTCTGGATTCCCTGTTCCGCCTTTGGAAATTCACTATAAATTGACCAGAGATAATTAGGGGTCATACCATATATGTATGGATTCCTCTCTGAGTCTAGTTTCCATAGAAACAAACGGCATCAGTATTGAAGCTCTGTGCAGAGAGATATCCAAGTCGTAATGGGAAAAGGTCAGTGTAGTCGACCCCTGTAACATGGGAGACTTTGACTAATAAACTGTACTAATTGGCCCGACCAAAAATTCTAGAAAAAATAACATAGGTGGGGACATGAGTCTAGTTTCAGGGAAAAATCACAAAACTGAATTTCGAGTTGTGAAACTCAAGATATGATTTTTGAAGCGACTAGTACTCAGACTGGGCAGTGTCTGGAAAATTTTTTTCAAAGTTTGTTAACATCTCGTGTCCGACTCCGGTGTCGGTCTCGGGTTCGGGGTGTTACACGATAAATCAAAAAGATTAAACATGTGAATTAGTTATATTACAATTATTGAGATTTATAACTATTTTATATGAACTTGTGCTTATATTGTCAAGCATAGTGTATAATTAACATGAATCGTCCATTATTTTCATGCAAACTTACTAAGCTTTGTAGCTTACTCCCCTTCCTTTCCCATATCTTATAGGGTTGTACGCTAGCTCGAGTTGGAGATCGCCGGAGATGCTACAACACTATCAAGCCATCATGTTGGGTAAATGAACGTAAACCTTTGAGTCTATGGCATGTATAGGGACTTAGTCATTTGTGTATGTGTCATTATAATATGGCCAAATGTATTGGCTTGTAATAATTAAGGATTTGATTTTATATGTAGCCACATAAATTGGCTTATATTGGCTAATGGGTTGCAAGCATATTAATTACTCATATGCCTATGCCAATGTCATTGTGTGATGTGGTTTATAATGGTATGTTAATGAAATTAGACTAGATAATACATGTGGGAAGTTGTTATGTTGAAGGTGTTATGTATGTCTAAATGAAAGTTATTAGCATTAAAACAATTTCGGACAGCAGCAGTAGTATAACTTTGAAAAATCACCAAAATTTGTGGAAATCAAATTAGAGGTTGAATAAAATATGAAATTAAATCCTATTGAGTCTAGTTTTACATAGAAAAAATAATGTAGGCATACGAATTTCATTTTATGAGAAATTTGAATTTTTGTGAGACAAGGTAAGAATGATTTCGGGTTCCCCTGTTCTGAATTTGGAAAATAATTAAAAATTGTATAAAAATACTTGGGGTTAAAATTTATATGTTTAAATTCTTAATGAGTCTGTTTTCAAGAGAAATAAACACAATCTTAATCCCGTACTAAGAGATAATTAAGTGTTAGTGAAGAAAGGTAGAAACTGTCAAATAGCAGAACAGGGATGAATTTGAAGATTTAACTGTACTTATTGGCTAAACCATAAATTCTGAAAATTTTATGGTAGGAAAATATTTGAGTTTAGTTTCAGAAAAACCAAGCGGATCATAATTTAGAATTTTGTAGCTCAAGATATAAATAATTTAGTGACTATGACTCAAGTGAACAATTTTGTTATGAATAGTAAATAATTGTTTTGATATGTTTAAGCCTTGATTATGGTTGTGTTGGTAGCTTAATTGTGTCATGTTAAGTGCCATTGAAAGTTCGTATGTGAGTGTGCAAATAAGGGTGGAAAATGGCTTGGTAAATAGCCATTTTCCTAGCCACACGGGTAGAGACACAGTTGTGTCTCAATCGTGTGAAGGGCACAGCCCCAGGATACTGGCGTGTGACTTGGTCGTGCGACCCCAAATTGTGCATGATGTCATAAATGAAGAGATACACGGGCTGAGGACACGGGTGTGTGTGACCACACGGGCATGTCCCAAGCCACATGGGCGTCTGACCCCTGTCTTGATGAAAATTTTTTTAAGTTTTCCAAAGTTTTTGGTTTAGTCTCTAACCACTTCCAATGCATTTTTTGGGCCCTATTGGCCCCTATAAGGGACGATATGCATGTGTATGAATGGTTTTAAATTGAATGGAATTTTATGGCCCGGTTTTATATGATTGGTTATGTTTAAGTTTGGTAATGCCTCGTACCTTGCCCGGACATCGGACACGGGTAAGGGTGTTACAGAATAGGAGAAGAAATGAAGAAAAAATATTGTATTACTTAGATTATGTGAAATTTTTAAAATTCTTATGGCAAAAATTTCATTGAGTTTAGTTTCAAAAAAAGAAAGACAATTTTAATTTCGAATTTTGTAGGCCAAGATATAAATAATTTACAACCTTGTTAAGAGTATATGTATAATTTGTCAAAGAATAATTAATATTACATATAGGCATGCTAGACTAAAGCCAAAGATTCTCATATATATACATGTACATATAGGATGTGGAATAGAGAGACGGAGGAAGAAAATAATAGAAGAATTGTAGTGCTAATAAGTTAATATAAGTTATGGAATTGCTAATATGTAAGGAGGATGGTGTAACACCCCGAATTTGGGCCTAAAAGTATTGGGCCTTGAGTGCGGGTCCGTAAGGAGGTTGTATATAGGTATTTAATTGTGCAATGAAATGATACAATTAAATGTCTGCTTTGGTGGTTAATGGCCCTGAGAAGTGTTAGAGAAATCTTGGGTTCAAACTTGGGCTTTAGCAAAAATTTTGGTATTAAGTGAAAAAAAAACCTGGATGCTTGGATGAGGGTTTTTAAATTATTGTGTTAAATAAATAACACAAGGAAGCTTGTAGTCTAGTGGTTGTGGCGTCATTAAGGTTGTATGGGAGCCTGGGTTCAAGCCTTGGCTCTTGCAATTTATTTTGGTTTTTTTTTAAAGGAACCTGGACTTTGGCCTTTAGACCTTATAATTAATTGGGGATAAAATATGACACAAAAAGCCTTGTGGCTTAGTGGCAAGTAGCGTGTGGAGCATCTAAGGGGAGGCATGGGTTCGAATCCCATGGCAAGCAAGGAGCATTTATTTTGCTAACAGGGGGACGACAAGAGTTGGTGTTGAATTTAAACTCTGATGTTGGAGGGATCCCACATCGGGAAGCTAACATAAGAGTGGTTGCGAAGCTGGCTTTAAATAGAGGGAACCATGAGGAGAGTAAAGTTACCTTTCTTGGTTGATCCCTTTCGCTGTATGGCGTGCTCATTTGGGTTGGGCGTCGACTAAGAGTGCTCGGAGCGTGGATTAACTCCAGTCTCCTATCAAGTGTGTATTTCTCACTACTTTAGCTGTAGGATGGCTACTTCGGGCCGGAAGGGGCTATGTGGGCCCAATGGGCTTACGGGCCCAATTGGATAAGTTGTTTGATTGTGTAGAAAATATTAGACTAGGCTAGGTGAATCTCATATTCGTGGCTAGATTTGGGCTAAAAGGGCCACACGAGCGTGTGGGCCTATTTGGGCCAATAATGAGCTTTAGGGCCGTTTGTATTGTTATCCCTATTTAGAATACTTTAGTTTACCAATTATTGAAATGCCCTCGACTTGTAAAATTACCAAAGTACCCTCGATTTATAGAATTTTTGTTTTACCCTCGATTTACAAAATTACCATTTTACCCTCAGTTTACAAAATTATCGTTTTACCCTCGATTGTGAAATTATTGAAATACCCCTATAGGATAGAATTACCAAAATACCCCTAGTTTATAAAATTACCAAAATACCCCTAGTTTGTAAAATTACCAAAATACCCCTAGTTTGTGAAATTATCCAAATACCCTTAATTTGTTACAAAATTATAGAAATACCCTTGACTTTTTAAAAATTATAGAAATACCATTGGTTTACAAAATTACTGAAATACCCTTGGTTTGTAGATTTACCAAAACAGCCTTGTAGGATGAAATGACTAAAATACCCCTAATAGGTAAAAAGACCGTAAAGCCCCTGTAGGGTAAAGTGACTGTAATACCCTTGTATGGTAAAATGACGAATATGCCCTTATGTTTCGTATGACCGATGTGCTTAGGATTTACATATATTGATATTGAATTAGTTAAGTTTGAGTGACAGGTGGTGGTTATCGTAGGTGATTGATTATGGAAACGTTTCAACTTCAACCTATAACAGGTGTGTACTAACCCTCGTAGTAGCTTAGATTAATATCTACTGAGAAGCCGAAATGCTAAAATACCGGCATTTCAGGAACTTGTAATGTTGCGTGTGGGTATAGATGCGATAAATACGATAAGATCGGTGTTTGGATCGATGGAACGGGTAAGAACTCAATTTTGTGCACGATGGTAAGTTGGGCCTCAATGGACTAGAATTGGGCCAAATGGGCTTTTGGGCCCATTTGGGTAAAATTGATAGAAAATGGAATTTGAAAAAGTTGCATGTTAACACGGTTAGTATTGTTGTAAAATTTGGGTTAAACATGCTTAGTGGGCTAAATTAGCATTCGTAGGGCCCATTAGGGGTTTTGGGCCCAAAAGCCCGAATTTGATAAGTGGGTTAAAGATCATTGTTTAAACACTTGAAAATATTGACAATTGTAATGAACATGAAAAACCCTGATTTTTGGTAAAATTACAAAAATACCTTTATAATATGAAAAATGACTGTTTTGCCCTTGTGGGCAAGTGACTGACTTGGACTGTGTGGTTGACGGATTTGATTGTGAATATATGTTGGTGATATGAATGACTTGACTGTGATTGTTTGATTAAAATATAGGCATGACATTCTACATACATGACATATTGCATGGGATATGGGTTATATTGATGGAGGAAGTGCTAAAAGGGCTCTGCCCTAGTTTACCGAAAAGGGCTTTGCCCTAGTTTATTAGAAAGGGCTTTGCCCCAGTTATTAAAAGAGGCTAGGCCTCCAGTTATATGATAAAGTAGCTATGCTACCAGTGGAGAGTTTGGTTGGGTGGGTTGAGTTATTCCCCACATGGAGAGCTTGGTTGGTACGGGTGGAGAGTAGTAGATGGTGAGTCGAGTAGTCTCCCAAATGGGCTTGCATACATTCATTGAAATTACATGTGATATTGAAATTGGCTTGCATACATCCATTGACATTACATGTGATATTAAAATGGGCTTAAGGGCCATATCGTTTACAGTAAAGGCTTCGGCCCAGTGATATGATTTATGAAAAGGCTTCGGCCCAGTGATATGATTTGTGAAAAGGCTTCGGCCTAGTGATATGATTTATGGAAAGGCTTCGGCCCAGTATGTGTCAAGACTAAATAGGGCTTTGGCCCAGATTGTACTGATACCGTTTTATTTACTGTTTGTTTGTTATTGGGATTACACACTGAGTTTCCAAACTCACCCCTTCTTTAACCTTGCAGGTGGGCCTTGATGTGGGTGTCTTGGAGCCGGAGGGGATTGAGAATGGCCATGGTGAACGCTTTTGGGTTTGAAAAGAGACTGGTTTTCTTAAGCTATTTTTAATTACTATTTAATTTTTGGGTTGTAATAGGGTCATTTTAACTTTATTTTCCTCTTTGATTTTCTGGGATTATATTATTTTAAATAACTTTAAATTGATGGATAATAATTCAAATGGGCTAGACTTAGGGCGCGATTTCAAAATGATGGTTGTTTTAAAATAACACGACGTCACGAATATTCGATTTACCAAAGATAACCACTCAAAGAAATTTCAATTTGTTATAACCAAGTGTGGCAATGGATATGGGCATGTCTAGGATTGGATCCAATCGAAGAGCTTGGTACTTAAGTAGCCTTCATGGCTCACCTCCTCTATTACGGATACCTACCTGGTGCCCAGCTTCCATTCACTTGGTTAGCTTAACAAAAGTCGACTTTTAAAACACTAAAAAGGGAACATGGGTTTTTAACTTCAATGTAGCATGTCGGATTCGACCATAACGTCTGGGCCGGGTTTGGGGTGCTGCAGTTGGTATCAATCCAGTGCTCATCAAATATTGCATCATTAATTTGCTCCTCTATGATACCCTTTATCATTAGAGCCATATAGAGGCTAAAGCAATTATGAGGGAGGGAGCTTAGGTCCTTTTTCTCCAACAAGGTATCCTCTTCTACTTTTGCTTCGGCTGCAACGTCAGCCAACATTGAGGAAACTCAAATTTTCTTTAATTTCTTGTGTCTATGTTGGGTCATTATTAGAACATTTGGGCTCTAGGAAGCAATCCTTGGTTGCAATAATTTTCTTTAAAGGAACATTTTCTTTAAAGCTGGAGTTAGATGCAAAATTAGACTCATCAATTGAGTGAATGGAGTCATCAATAGGACTCTCTTCAACAACTTTCTTTTTTTTCTAAAAAGCTTCAAGAGGAAACTTGAGCCTTTCCCTTTTTGACTCTTTTGACCTGTGCCAAAGCCTTCAGTCCTTTGTTCACTACAGAACGTGTCCTTATTCTTGCAATGGTGGAAGTGGTAGTAGACGTAGGTACTGAGAGTGCCACTTTAGTACCCATAACTTCATCAGATGAAGATCCAACATTTGGATCACTTGACACATGCCCAATTTTAAGAGTAGTAATAGCAGGTTAAACAATATTAATAACAAACACAAGTTTATTAGTATGGCTAATAGGGGGAGTAGATTCAATGTTAGCAACAATATTCATAAGATTCTCATCAACAGTTAAAGTGACATCACCTTACGAAGCTATCGCTACAATCAATTCCTTGATTCTATCCTATGGCTTGGACTGGTGTTCAAGAATAGGTGGATTGGCTAATAGTTCATCTATATTAGCCATGACTTGTTGAGTAGAGGGTTCTACTTCTCCCTATTTCTCCTCTATTTATTGATCTTGTGCATTTGATGTGCCACCGGTAGTGAGCACTTCCACCTCTACTGCACTGGTATCTCTCTAAGTTTCATAATGAGGATCATATGGTCCTTCTCCCAGAGCCAATTGATCTTACTAAGCCTTTTCATATTCTTCTTGAGAGGTGATCTTAGTTCGTTCCATTAGGAATAGATGAAAGTGTTGGAAAAACAATTTTTACTGGTGCAATGGAAGTTTAAAAATTTTCTTAAAACCAAGCCATTGTGTGATTTTTATAGTAATAGACCTATAACAACCCATTTTTATTAGTACCGGAGAAAATGGTTTGGGAATCTCATTTTTCAATGATCGAGTCAGTAAATATTAACTAGTCTATTATAGTATTATATTAATTTTTGATTGATTAAGTGGTTTATTAGGGTACAAAAACTAAATCGTAAAAACTGTAAAAACTTATTTGTTGTAGATTTTTTATTAGTTAAAGGGCTTTAAAGTGATAGTACAAGGGTTTAAAGGGAAAATAGCCACTGTCTAATTATAGTGGATAGTAAAATGCATGGGTTATTAGCAAATTATATGTTATTTTATTATTAAATTAGGTTAAAAGGTATTAAAACATAAAATAAGCTTAATGACCACTTTCTTTTTTATCATCTTCAACCCTTCATCACCATTTCTCCATTGAAAAGAGAGCCAAATCTTTTGGCCAATCTTCTTTCAAAATTGGTAAGCCATTTTTAATCCGTTTTAATTTTTATGTTTTTGGAATCCTAGGAGCTTGATTTAGCTAGCCCGGAGACTATTTCATGAAACTGCTAAAGTTTTGAATAGTTACCATTAATGATTTTTTAGGTTCTTAGTGATAAATGGTTGCATGTTGAACTTTGATGCTAAGTAGGACTATTTTGTAATGTGATTTTGTTAGTTTTAAAGCTTAGGGACTAAAATGTAATAATGCTGATTTTAACATGGAATTTTTATAATTTTTTTATTATAAATATTGATATGAGGATGAAATTGAAAATGGAATGAAAAACAAAGCTTGAATATAAAAGGTATGATAATTCTGGTTTTGGGGACTAAATTAAATCAAATATAAAAGTTTGAGAATGTTGTAAAGTGTTATTAAAGGGTCAGATGCATATTCAAACATTATAAGGTATTTGGAGTTGATTAATGAATTAAATTATTATATAGATCAATAAATGGAACAATCGATCGATAAATGCAAGAAAGGAAAAAAACTGTAGAACAATCCTTGGTGTTGTATTTGTTCCCTTTTTAGTTAGGTAAGTTCATGTAATACTTATTTTGTTTGGTATTTAATATGTTTGTATCGTATATATGTGTGTGTGTGTGTGTGTGTATGTGTGTGTGTGTGTGTGTGCGTGTGTGTGTGTGTTGTTGGTAATAAAATGTAATAGCCTGTTTTTAGTGGTGTCGAAAATAGTAGTTTCGGGACCACAATTCTGATGAGTAAATTATTATTTTATTATTTATTTAATGCCTACGGGATTATATTAAGGCCGTGTAAAAGTTTTGTTAAGAAATTTTGGAGTTTAAATGGTTAATTAGGTGAAAATGACTAAATCATAAAAAGTGTAAAAGTTGAATCTTATTAGATAAAAGGGCTAAATGGCTATGGAAAGGAAAGATAATGGACTAAGATAGTAATTTTTCCATCCTTAATGTTAATGGATAAATGTGGATAAGTTTTACTAAAAATTTTTATTATTATTAAGGGTAAAATGGTAAATTGGTAAATAAAGTGAAAATAAACTATGAAAAAAATGCTATCATCTTCTCTATTTCTCTTTAGTTTGGTTGAATTTCACCATTGAAGAGGGGAGAGCTTCGGTTTTGATTTCATTATGCATTGTAGGTTTTCAAGCCCCGTTTTTAATGATTTTTATATTTTTGAGTTCGTTTTAGCTTAATCTAGCTAGCCCGGGAGTTAATTTGCAAAAATGTTAAAGGTTGAGGGACTTTCCATGGATGTTTTTTAATGTGTTTTGATGTTAGTTGATAGATTATTCATCTTTGTTGTAAACTAAACATGTTTTGTTAAGTGATTTTTAATGAATTTTGGAAATAAGGATTAAATTATTGAAAGTATAAATCCATGGGTTTTGTTGAAAAATATTGGTAATAATGGTTTGTTTCAAGGTTCTTTGTAACATTGGTTAAATTGGATTTTGGTTAAAATGGTTAAATTTCAAGTTATGAGCTTAAGGGCTAAATTGTGAAAAGTTAAGATGTTAGGGGTAATTTACTAATTTTGCATAAATATGAATTATGGATTAAATTGAAGTTTAGAAGTACTTAATTGAATGAAACTATTGTTTTAGATCATAAGTGTGTTGATGATCATAGAAAAGAAAAGATTGTGGAGTAGTTTCTGTGTTTTTGCAATTACTGCAAATTAGTCCAATAAGTTCGTTTTATGTATATGCATAATTATATTCAATTCCTTGTTAATGATTTAATCTTTTAGTTCTATTTCAAATTATTATTAAATGTTAAATTGTAATGTATATCCAAATTGGGTGATTATCAGGCTTAGTGCCTAGCAGGCTTTGTACCAGTATTTATCAAGCTTAGTGCCTAGCAGGCTTACTGCCAGTTTTATTCAGGCTTAGTGCCTAGCAGGCTTGATGCAGGTGTAGTAAATGTTAATGTCCTTTGAAACTTTTGTAATTGATAGTAAATGAGTTGACTTATCAAACTTACTAAGCTTCTTTGTGCTTATTTGTTTAAATTTGATTTTTGTAGGACACTTAGAATTGTAGCATCGATTGGATCAACTTGGAAGCTCACACACTATCATCAATACCTTGGTAGTCATTTTGTACTTGTTTTGAAGTTTGTTTTAAGTGGCGTGTAATAGGAAGAGTCTTATAGAACTATGATATTTTGTGGTGGAATTAGATGTTATAAATGGTCAACTGGAAGTTTGTATGATAGGCTTGATATTTTGGTGTTTATATTTCTAAATATGATAAGTGATGCTTATATATATAATGTTTGAAATGGCATGTTTAGGAGTATTTGAGTGATGTTTAGATTCCTTGAATGTATGCCAAAATGGTATGGATGTTTAGGCATGATTTTAGTCTAAAATGGCTTGAATTTAGGGTCAAATTATGGATTACAAAGACTAGGAGACGGGTTGTCACACGGGCGTGTGACACAGACAGCGTATGACACGCACGGCCTAGTGACACGACCGTGTGCCATTTGAAATCTCTTAGTGTTTCAAGTCAATGAATTACACGGCCTGACACACGGGCGTGTGTGGCAACTCAGAGAGTTACACGGCCTAGCACACAGCCTGGTAGATCGGTGTGTGGGACAACTTAGTAAGTTACACAGGTGAGGACATGGGCTGGGACATGGCCGTGTGACCCTTGTTTTCCAATTTTTCAACTTTTTCCCAAGTCCTCTATTTTGTTTCAAATTAGTCTCAAACTGCTTCTAAGTTATTTTTAGGGCCTCCAAGGCTTTGTTTTAGGGAAAAATGCTCATGTTTGATTGTATTTTAATGTGATTTACTTGAGTAATGTTTAATTATTTTATTGAGATGTATTAAGGTTAAATATTTTCTAAATGGTACGATAATGCTCTGTAACCCTAATCTGGCGACGAAAATAGGTTAGGGATGTTACATTTAGCGGTATCAAGCTACGGTTTATTCAATTTTCCGACTAAACATATCATGTATTGAGTCCGAAGTACGTACCACTTTTTAACTTATGATAGTGTGATGGCTTTTGATTATTTTTAAAATGTTCATATAGATAAGGATGTCATTTGGATCCAATTGAGCAGATTCTGACGAGGTAGAAAGTTTTATTCTAGCAACTGATGAGGGTAGTACTCAAAATGAGCCCGGACTACAAGGGCTGTAACACCCCAAACCCGGCCTAGACGTTATGGCCGAATCTACGACGTCACATTTGTGACATCCCTAATTAGACCCTAGTCAGAATGTGGTTTTGGGACCACAAAATCGAGTCACAAAAATTCATTTTAATTTTTGTTGCATATATTTATGAGTGATAGTGTATGTAGGAAAAATTAAAAGTTTCAATTTAGTCTTAGGAATGTAAATTTTTCTTGAAAGGGCTTAGTTGAAAAATTTAGAAAAGATGGTAGGTAATTTGTAAGAATCCAAAAAAAATGAGGTGAGAAAGCTTGGGTTTGCATGTCAATTTACCCTTAAAGCATGTAGTGGCCGGCCATGAAATGATGCTATTCCACTAAGTCAAATTAAAAACAATTTTAATTGGCAAATGATGTAATAAATTTATAAGAAAAAGATGAATAAAATAAGAAATAAAGGTAAGAGTGTGTTCATCTTCCTTACCTTCTTGCAAAGCCGAAACAAAAGGGAAAGAGGAAGGAATTTGTCTAGGGCATTCGGCTATCTTGGAGGTTAAATAAGGTAGGAGTTCATGTTATTTCTATTGATTTTTATGAGAATCTAGTTAGTAGTCAAGCTTTTATTGTAACCCATATTTTGATTTTTCTTTAGTTTTGGTGACAAATTGTGCATACGGTATTATTGGATAAATGCTAAAAGGATAGTGTTTTGATGTTTTGGATAGAAATATTAGAAAGGGGAAAATATGAGCTACCTAAATAGATATATGTGAATTTAAAAGATGGTATGAACAAATGTGGAGTTTTGCTAGTTTAGGATTATTCGACCAAGTGTTTATGTGGTGGAAATTTAGTGTTAAATGAAATGAAAATGATATTATATGGGGGTATGTATATTCGGCCATATGAGTAAATATATAGATGATGTTAAATTTGATTATGTATAACGGGCCATATAGGGTACACATTGTGATATTAACTTTAATTCTCTATAATTGATCAAGTGGGTGATATTGGTTTATATGGTTAAATTTGATTTATGAATATGTACCTTGAAATAAAATATATCATAGACTATGTTACTTTGGAAGTAAGAATGCATTCGGCCTTGAGACAATCTATAAGTTTTAGTTAAGGTTCTAATGTTTTGAACAAGAATGGTTGTAAGATGAAACGAAAATTATTAAAATATATATGAGTAATTAACAAGGGTGGTTGCCATGTATATAATATTTATGTGTGTTTTATTGAAATATTTATTGGGTTAATTATAGTAATTGGATCTTAGGTGATCAATAGCCGAATGGCTTAAAGTTAGTAAAAGCATAAGGTGAATAAAAAATCAAATGTTGCCGTATGATTCTTTTGATATGAAACTATTAATGTTATGGGATATAAATAACTAGCAAGGTAATTAAACTAGTTAATTTATTTATTTAAGCTCAAGAACCCAAAGGAGGAGAATCAAGCAAGGGCAAAACGAAGTGTATCGAGTAGCCGTTTGGAACCGTTTCATCCGACATAAGGTAAGTCTTTGAGTAATGGAACTTAGCTTAAGATTTGATAAACGATGATATATATTTATATGAACATAATAAATAAAATGTGACCTAATGGTTCTACTTGAACTACATATTGAAATAAGTAAGTTTCTAGCATATAAGTTTAGTTATAATGAAGAATGATATGGAATATGGGTAAAGATGGGAATGAATTGGTGTAATTACCTATAGCAAAATGATAAGGAATAAGTTACCTCTATGAGCCTTAGCCGATTGGTTATTAGAAAAGTGATATTTAAATTATGATTTGTATGTGATAATAAGAAGTACTTATATATGATGATATGTTTTAAACTCAAATGGTAAGTTCTTAAGTGTTTGGACTTGGAAATTTAAGAGCAAATTGTAATAATCTGCTTAGGACAGCAGCAGTAGCGTGAATTTTGAAAATCACCATAAATTGTTGGAGTGGAATTAGAGACAGAATAAAATATGTAATCAAAGATCAATGAGTCTAGTTTCTTATAAAATAAACAGTGCAAGCAAAGGAATTTCCTATAGAGAGATATTTAAAGTTGTGTGTGATAGTGTCAGAATGAATCTGAAATCCCCTGTTCTGTTTTTAGAAAATCATTATAAATAGTAAAAAAATTTATAAGATAAAATTTATATTCTTAGACTCTTTAATGAGTCTAGTTTCAAATGAAATAAACAAGAACATATTTTGAAATCTGTACAATGAGAAATTTGATTCGTTGTGAAGAGTGGTCAGTATAGTCAAACAGTGAAATAGGGGAAACTTTAACAAAATTCTGGTTTTGATTGGCCAAACGAAAAATCCTGAAAATTTTATGGATAGAAGATATATGAGTATATTTTCGGGGAAAATTTACGGCACTTCATTTGGCGTTTCGTAGCTCTAGTTACAAATAATTTAATGATTGTTGCTTAAGAAAACAGCTTATAGTGAATCTATGATTTTGTTGTAAACATTGATGAAACTAATTGAGTTGCTTATAAGCTATTGCTGATTTGATGTACAAGATAAATATACAGGTGGTGAGGCCAAAATGGCTAAAATTTAAATGTGTGCAAGTTATCCAAATGGCTATTTTATAAACGTAAGCAATGTATATGTAATATGTGTTGATAGTTTTATAAATTGAAGGTGTGGTGACTTAAATGTTGTTTAGCTGAATGGTTGTCATGAGAAGAATGTAAGTCATGTGTGTATTTTCTTATTTAGTTGGAAGTTTATTGAAAGGGATATATATATAAATATGTGTTAAAGTCGAATGATATTAGGACATGAAGTTAAGGTACATGCTATATGCTTATATTCGAATGAGGTTAATGAATTACAATGGTGATAGTTTGTGTGAAATGTGGTAACATGTGATTAAATATACATGGAATTTGGAAAGTATCCGGGTTAAGACTCGCTGACTACGTGATGTGGCCTAATGGCTCTTGTGAAATGAGACTAGCTATATTGAGATACGAATAAGTTCGAATGAAGTGATACCTTATTAATGTGTTTCCGTGTTGGAAAAATCGAAGGTATGTGAATTGATGTGTATACAACTTTGTGAATTAACTATGATGATATATCCAGGCTTAAAGTCCCGCAGGCTTGGTACTGGTAACTGGATTCGGATTTTTTTTAAAAACCTAGTAGGCTATGGCTAAGTGCCTTGAAATATTTCAAACCGAAGACCATTTGTATATCTTTAAGGTAAGGATTTAATTAGTTTCATAAAAATTTACTAATTTGAGTTGTATTCGGCAGGATGTGCAAATACAAGGTATGGATTGCGTTTGGTCATTTATGTATATGTGATAAGGAATATGTTTGGTCCTTTATATACGTATACGGAACTTTAATACTTGTCATGATTTGATTATTTGAAATATTAATGTGAATATGAACTAAAGAACTAAGCTCCTAAATACAT
This sequence comes from Gossypium hirsutum, assembly GCF_007990345.1. Lineage (NCBI taxonomy): Eukaryota > Viridiplantae > Streptophyta > Magnoliopsida > Malvales > Malvaceae > Gossypium > Gossypium hirsutum. The sequence continues at coordinate 38,813,857 of NC_053431.1, read as the reverse complement.
ATATACAATTATGTATGTGCACGAAATGAGTGCATATGATTAAGTGGTTAGAGGTATTGAAAGATTGAATTGGTAATTGGTAACTATGGAAACGGTAAGTGTACAAAGGTTAAGTATATGGTAAGTGACACTTACTTGCTATGTGAACTCGATTTCGTTTGTATTACAAATGTACTTGAGGAATCACTTATGAGATGGTTATAAGTTATATTCAACGAGTATTGACTCTATCAAATTGTTTATGTAAGATGAAAACATGAATATGTGCTTCCAAATATGGAAACCGAATGTGATTATAGTGTTATGTTTTAGTTCGATTGATTAAACTAAAAGTAGCATGGATATTTTTAAATGCGAAGGGGTATATACTCTTAAATTTGGATGAAATAGATGAATTACATGTGCATACATAGGGTTTAATCTATTTGACCGAATGGTGATATATCTTAACATTTCAAAACGTGATTTGTGTAAGGCCTAATCTTAAGCGACTTAGTAATAAATCAACAATTACGGATGATCAGCACATTAAGTTGGCCAGGTATGTATTATGTACTTATGTAGGCTTATTAAGCCCATCAAGACTTCACTTGGATTTTGTGTAAGTTATAAATGTATTTAATCCAGCAAAGTTAATTGTTTTACTTAAGACTTACTAAGCCTTGAAAGCTTACTCTGTTGTTACGTTTCTCTGTTTTATAGATTATCAAATTTGGCCTTTGCTTGGGGATCGTCAACAACTCGTCACACTATCACTATCCACTGTTTGGTACTACTATGTTTTGGATTATTTTATGGCATGTATAGAATAAACTAGTAGCGGAATAATATTCTGGTTAATGTATATAAGCCATGCAAAAATGGCATCTTTTGAATGTGTACTTATAGAAGTTTAATTTTATCCCTGGCTGTATTTAGCATTTATCTAAATGAATGATCTTTATTTCAAGAAAAAGTAAAAAAAAAATTACTGTTCCGACATGAGTTACAAGTCTGGTAATACCCTTTCCTATTCCGACAACGGTTACGGGATAGGGGTGTGACAACATTGGAGTGTGTTTTGGAAAAACGTAATTTTATTGTAAAGTTCGTTTCGTATTGAAATCCCAATTGCAATCCCCAAGATTAGTTAACATTCATTGTTTGTTAATAAAACATAGGTTTGTTTAGCAAAACATATGCCATTTTAAATTGTTATTAAATTTGAGAAACATTACTCATTGCGGAAGCCTTTAAAACAAGTTACTTAACGTGGTAGTTGAAAAATCATTTATCTTTGGAAAACCGAATTTCTACTATTAATTGATATAAACCAATTTAATAAATCCCCAACTAAAATAAAACTTAAAGAGGCCTTTTTACATAAAATTTACCCAAATAAAACTACGATTACTAACTAGTCAAGAGGAAATCATAACCAGTGGTGTGGCCATCTCTAAGTCCCCCGCAGCACCGTCCCACCTAAGAATTACTTGCACAATTAGGTAGAGAAGGTGAGTTTATGAAAACTCAGTGTGTAACCCATATTTATCAACAGTCAATTATACAGTGTTGAATAGTCTGGGCCTAAGCCCATATCAGTCGCAATATCAGTGTGGGCCTTAGCCCAATACAGTAACAGTATCATTGTGCATACAAATATCCTACCTATCCATCCTCTACACTCCATTCCGTCCAGCCCTACACTCCATGTGGGGATAAAATCGACCTACCCATCCCTACAATCCAGAATATAGTACCAATTGCGACACTAACAGTATTTGCAGCAGTGCTGCCAGTAATAGGCTTATAGCCTTTCAGTATATTTCCTCCAATATCATATGTCCCACCCCATACAATGCAACATAATATAAATGCTCATACAATAAAGATGGCATGCCCAACAGTCATACAACATACAAGGGTATATCCATCTTTTACCTCATAGGGGTATAATAGTCATATCATAAATTAGGGTCAGGTGTACTTGCTAACCCCACAGTAGGTCCACAATCGTCTCGTGTGACCTGTGCAACCTTAACAATTAAATAGCGAAAATGGGCCCAAACCCATAATACGACCCATGTGGGCACACACGCCTGTATGGACCATTAAGCCCAAATAATGACTTGGCCGTGTAAACAACACAGCCGGCCCAATAATCTTCACACATCCGTGCGATTTACCCGCGTAGGGCCCACGAGTTCGTGGGGCCTACACAGCCCATTTCGGCCCAACGTGGCCTAAAACGACCTAAGCCCACGACATTGCTCGTGGTGGTCTTCACAATCACATGCTCGCGCTTTAGCATTCAGGTGACCACACGAGCGAGCACACGCCTGTGTGGCATCGACGATACCAGTTTTTTTGGCTTTTGTTGTTTCACAATAGAAAAGGTGTGATTACACACCTGATGTGATTTGGAGTTAATCTGCTCTGACCACTCTTATACCTAAAGAACAATTAATAATTGATTAATCAATATTTAACCCATGATCCACAAAGAACCAATGGAGTTATAAAATAACCACTACCTTCTTACCAAAAGTCTCTCAAATAATCGTACCCTCAATTCCTAGAGGGTGTATTGGTCACCTTTGATCACCACCTACATAAGAGACATCACTTTCCTTTATTAGCCTTGCACTTGAAGTGACATTAATACCTTCATAATCGTATCACACTTACCAACACCACGAAGTAGATTGCAGACTAAAGATGTAATGCACACCGAACCAAGAATAAGGGTTAATCTGGAAGGAGGCAAAGAAGTAATCGGCCAGAAAAGATACAATAAGAAGAGGGTTCAGTAAGGTGTAGAATTGAAGGGAGGGAGAAATAGTTGAGGCTTACCTAGTAATACTCGACCAACACCATAGCGCTAGAGTGAGAAAAGAGAACCGTACACTTAACCCAAACGATCACCACACCCTTGCCAAAAGACGGCAAAATAGAAAAGTGACCAAGAGTATTCGGCCAAAATTCCCAAAATGAAAGAGAGGAAGGAGTAAGGAAGAAAGAAATTGGCTCACCACCAAGGCAAGGTATTCGGCCAAAGAAGATTGATTACAAGAGAGAAAAGGTTAGGAGAAAAGCAATATCGGGTAGTCAACAAAGAAAAGAGCAAAGGAGGAAAATACCAAAATTAGAAACCGAAAAGGAGAAAAAGAATGACTACCGATAGTACCAGCAACTAGATTACCCTTTTGGCACAAGGAGCAAAAGAAAGAAAACCGTTGACCAAGCTAAACACTAAAAAAATTAGGCACTAAGTGCCTAGGACCGATAGTGGTACAAAGAGAGCTCCACTTTCAGCAATAACTCCCCACTCCCCTATTCCATGATTTCTTCCCTAATTCTCTCACCAAATCTCTCCACACTCATTCAAACCGCACACTCCTCTATCCACCTCCCAAATCTCCTCCTAAAATCCCTCCAACCAACGCACTATTTAGAATTTCATTGGAACACAAACTCTAGTCGTCTAATACAGCAAAATATTAATCCCTTTTGAGCATGCAAGGATTCAAACTCAGGTCTTTCAACAGGAGTAACACGCCACTCTCCCTTTAACAAGTAAGATTTTTATGACACAACTAACGATATTAGTTTAAGAACCCTACTGTCTAGAGACAGGGTTAATTCAAGCAAAAACAAAATTTTGTCCAAGCCACAGCTTGAACTCAGAACTTCTCCAATACTCCTCAGGACACTCAATCACTGAAGCAGACATGTATTTATGCATTGCAACACATAAAAATAAATACTTGGACTTTTAGGGCGTTACAAGGCTTGGAGATCTAGCACAAAATGCTTTTCTCCACATGATGCACGATATGTATGAGGCATATTTAAAGGTAATTTCAATAGCTCAACAAACTGGTTCCCTACATCCGCAAAGTTTGACTCAACAAAATGTTTCGAGAATTACTATCGATAAAGTTAGAAAATATGGTGCCATGGAATTTTGTGGTAATATAGGTGATGATCCAACCAAGGCCGAGTATTGGTTAGAGCATACTCAATAGGTGCTTGATGAAATGATGTGTTTGCCCGAGGATTGTTTACGGTGCACAGGATTGTTGTTAAAAGAAGAGGCATTTTAGTGGTGGTCCACATTAACGTCAGTGGTACTGAAGGAAACAGTCCACTGGGATTTCTTTTAATTAGATTTTCATAAGAAGTATATTAGCAAAAGATATCTAGAGCAGAAGAAGAAAGAAATTCTTAAACTAAAACAAGGGAATAGAACCGTGGCCGAGTATGAAAGACAATTTGTACAACTTAGTAAATATGCTCGTGGATTATACCTTCAGAAGAAGACATGTGTGTACGTTTCGAAGATGGATTAAATGATGAAATAAAAATGTTTGTTGGAGCCATAGAGTTTTGTGAGTTTGTGGTTCTATCTGACCAAGCCCAAAAGATAGAAGAAATTTGTGCTAGCAAAAGACGAAATGAGGTAAAAACCCACAACTTTAGAAAACGCATTGGATCTAAAACTTTCTCTGATTCTCTGTAAAATAAGCTGAGGGAATCCAATGATAGATTATCAAAACCATTAGAGTTACAGGGAAGGGATTGTTTGAAGTAGAGTAGCAAGAAAGCTCCAACTCCTTCAGTGGCTAGAATGGGCAATGTGTGAAATACCAACAATACAAAGTGCATACAATGCGGTCGATATAATATTGGTGTATGCAGAGTTAATGACGAGACATGCTCTATACATGGATCCCCTGAACACTTAAAAAGGGACTGCCCTAACCGAAATGAGCCTAATAAAGATCAAAATGAAAAATCTATGACTACTCTTACACGAGGTCGACAACCTGGAAATAGTAATTCGGCTAGAGTTAACTGAAGTGGAGCTAAAGACAAGTTGAATAGACCTAAAGCTAGAGCTCCTTCCAAAACCTATGCTATTTGTGCACGAGAGGTGGCCTCAGCTCCTAACGTCATTGCCGGTACCTTTTCTCCTTTTAATTTTTGTGTATATGCATTAATTGACTTGGGGTGAACACACTCATATATATGCAGTAAGTTAGTGATGGAAAATAATGTACCTATTGAGTCTACTAATTGTACCGTCAAAGTTACAAACCCTTTAGGTCATAGTGTTATAGTTGACTTAGTATGCAAGAAATGTTCACTAAAAATTCAAGGTTACAACTTTCCTACAGATTTAATGCTTCTACATTTTAATGAGTTTGACGTCATTTTGGGAATGGACTAGTTGAATCTGCATGATGATGTGATTAATTATCGATGAAAAAGAGTTGATTTGAAATATCCCGATGGTAAGATAATTTCTTTTAGACTTGATAAAAATGATGGTATTTTGAGTTTGATCTCGGCATTAAAAGCACAAAAACTAGTATGGAAAGGTTGTGATGTGTTTTTAGCTTACATTCTGGACTCCAGAATACTAGAGAAGAAGGTGAATCAAGTATCGACAATATGTGAATTCTCAAGCGTATTTCCTGAAGAGCTATCGGGATTGCCGCCAGAGCAGAAAGTTGAATTTGCTATTGATCTAATATACAGGACTGCACCGATATCGATTCTACCGTAAAGAATAGCACCAACTGAGTTAAAAGAACTTAAAGCACATGTAACAACCCGTTTTTATTGAAATCAGAATAGTGGTTTTGGGACCACAAATTCGAGGTCAAAATATTTATTTTATTATTATTTTGGGGTCTACATCATAATAGTATGATTGTATACAAATTTCGTTAAGAAATTTTATCGTTTGCATGCTTAATTGTATACAAATTTCGTTAAGAAATTTTATTGTTTGCATGCTTAGTTCCATAAAAAGGACTAAATCGCATAAAGTACAAAAGCTAAGTTCTAATAGTTAAAGGTATTAAACAGGTATGGAACTTTAAAGTGGATGTCCTTATAAGGTAATTAACCTATTAATATGTTAATGAATGATAATGGCTTGGCAATTTTGAAATTTGAATTAATTATAAAGGTTAATTAAGTGAATGGGTAATTTAATGATATATGAATAAAACAAAAAAAATTATTATCTTCTTCAAAACACACCTAAAAATCGATTCTTCCTGGAGAAAAAAGAGCTAGGGTTTGGCCAAGCTTCAAAGTCCAATTGGTAAGTGATTTTTGTCTCGTTTTTAATGATTTCTATGTTTTTGGAATTGTTGTATCTTAATCTAGCTAGCCCAGGGACTAATTTGTGAAACTGTTAAAGTATTAGGGTTTCACCATTGTTAAATGCGTATGTGTTTTGAAGTTTGATGATAGAAAATGAATGGTTGTTGTTAAATAAACAACTTTTGTAAAGTGATTTTTGTTGGAAATGTCAATTAGGGATTTATTTGTAAAATGTGTAAAATTTATGGTGAAATGTGTGAATTAATGAAATGTGTGGGCTCTTATAACTTGTATGAAATTCGGCTAGCATGGTTGTGGATTAAATTGCATGAATTTACATTTTTATGAGCTAGGTACTAAATTGTAAAGAAGTCAAAAGTTTAGGGAAAAATAGTAATTTTTCTATAATATGATTTGTGGATTTTAAATAAGTTAAATTTGATTATATATATCAAGAAAAGCAATGTACGGATCTAGATGAGGGAAAGATAAAGTATCGGACTAGTCAATCCTATTTTTGTCATTTTCGTGATCGAGGTAAGTTTGTATGTTTAATAAGCACTAAATTATATATGTGTTTAAATGATTAATTGTTGTAATTGAGATGATACGACACCACAGAAGTTCTCGATGAGTATTCAACAATGTATATATCCCAGTTGAACCTTAGGAATGGATAGGATACAAATGACATGTCATTAGATGTTACCATGTTTTTGGTGTTGGTCCTGTATGTTCTACCGGTGGCTGAGTTTTCTGGCATGTGTTGCAGTTACTCGTCAGCTTGTGTGAGCAGCACTGTGTAGCTATGTCTTGACCGTCAGCTTGTGTGAGTAGACCCAGTGATAGCTCGAGAGTGAGCATTTGTACGAGATATGAGATTAAGATGGTTTCGACCATGTATTGGCACTTAGTGTGCAAGATTTCCAAGTATCCGATAGTATTCCAAATGGTTCAACGGGTATATTGATGATATGAAAGAGTAGGAGATTGATATGTACTAGTATAGGTATGTTCATGAGTTGTATAAGCATTGAAGCTATAGGATTTGTGAATTCATGTCTAACCTTTTGATTGAATATGTGTTAGGCTTTTGGATTCAAATTAAGTTGAATTATGCTATGTTATTTACTTAAGTTATGAATGAATGGTAAGATGTACTGTAAACTGAAAATATATAGGATTTTTCCTATGTAATTTATCACCTTTTTACTTAAATTCGTTGTTAAAACTAAGTAATTGTTTAATAAATTAATGAAATATGTGAAAATATGAAATTAGGACATAGAAATTATTAAAATGTGATTTTATGCTTTATTATATAGTTTTCATGCATAAAATAGCTTATTTTATATTGATTTGAACATATTACATTTTTTAAGACATAAAATGGGCCATGCATGATTAAATTAAATAATAAAATATAAATTTATATTTAATAAATCATTTTAAATATTTCATTAATAATTTCGTTTGTAATTAATTATTTAAATTGGATAAATTTTATTCTTTGGTCCTTTAACTTATTGATTTAATTTGGGCAAGTCTAATAGCTTCGTTGGATTACAAAAACTATCCAAATTGAAGACCAAGTCAACCCAAATTCGACTACACATGGCTGTACATTTAAACCACTTTTTGTTTTAATTACACAAGGTCCTTGCATTGTTGAAAAAGTTAGAGATTTGCCCGAAGATTTACATTTGACCGAGCCTCAGTCTTGAGTTATTATGGCATTTAAATTGCTTAAAAATCAAACAAAAATCAGCTCAAATTCCACTAATTATGGCCGACCACTCATGGAACAAGTTTGAGGAGACTAAATCCAGCTATTTTTAGCAAACTACCCACCTCTCTTCACCTATAAATAAGACCCCTTCATTCCCTCATTCATTATCCCTCATCCATCATCATTCTCTCTTCTCTCTCAATTCTCTTAGCATTTTCCATTTCCCACCCCTAGCATCATCTCTTCATAGAGATTTTAGCAATTAAATTCTCTTAAAAAGCCCTTGGTCGGCCACCATGGAGAGCCATTAGTAAAGGAGGAAAGTGAAGAAGCGAAGGAGCCTCATCAGTCAGAGTCTTGGGTGACAGCCACTTTGATTTGGGTTTAATTGTTCTTTTCTTTAATTTAATCTAAAAATGTCTGCTATGTGTTCTTTGTTCTTATTTACAATAATGTTCGCTTAATTTTATTTAAGCTAGGATGATTGCTTTGATTAAATAATATCTATTTGATTCATGCTTATAATGTTTGTGCCTCAATCAATCTTGTTTTCAATTAAAATCAAGTCTGTATTTCATTCATACATGATTGAAATGCACCTGAATTAGTTGAGTGATCCTAACCAGACGATGGCTAGTGGACACATAATTGAAATGTGCATGCTCAATTTAGATCCTAACCCAATTAAATTGTAGGTTTCATAACAACTCTAACCAAGCTCTGTTATCTGCATAGTTTTTAGATTAGTGTGATTAAATTGTTTCAAACCTAACATGTCCTTGTTACCTCACACGAATGCTAAGAAACCCTCAATAAATAAGGATCAGTAAAATGTGCATTTACTATGTAAAGGATTTTGAAAGGACCTAAAGTGGTTTCCAAACTCTTGAAAGATCGAGTTTCCATGGAATGTTTTTCCGAATGTTAATAAGCATGTTGATAATAAATTGAGTTTAATTAAAGTAATTGTCCTAGTTTATTTATCTTATAATTGTTGCAAATTGTGTTTAATTTTGATAAAATCTATTCCACTCATATAGTTTGTGTAATACCCCAAGCCCAGCCTGGACGTTATGGCCGAATCTGGCGATGTCACATTGAAGTGTTTTTCATAAAGTACGATGTTGTAAAAACCTGTTCTCAATTTATCCTCATTTTGTAATCTTAAAGATGTTTGTTTAATTTAAAACTCAAGTCATTTGGCAAAATGTCAGTCACATTAAAATTGCTAATAATTTTTAAACATTGTTTGTTGCGGAAGCTTTTAAAATATGTTGCATAAACGTGGTGTTTTGAAAAACTTTATCTTTTTGAAAACCCGCGTCCTACTACTAACAGATATGAATCAAAATAAATAAAACCCCAAATTAAAACTTAAAAATTTAAAGAGGCCTTATTACATAAACAAATACCCAAATTAAATTACATATAAAAATTAAGCAAATATGATAGTAACTGCGATTGTGTGGCCGCCTTTGAGTCCCTCGCAGCACCGATCTGCCTACCTGTATAGATAAACAGATGGGTGAGTTTACGAAAACTCAATATGTAATCCCATTTAAGCAACAGTCAGAAAACAAGCACAGTCTGGGCCTAAGCCCTTTTTAGCAACAGTGACAATATCAGTTTGGGCTTTAGCCCATCTCAATACAGAAATAGTCATGTGTTTGGGCCTTGGCCTATTATAGTAACAATAAACAGTGCAGTAACAGTAACCAGTGCAGTAATAGTTTAAACAGTATACAAATCCTACCCATCTAGCCTCTGCACCCTATCTCTGTCCAACCCTACACTCCATGTGGGGAAATAATCAACCCACCCATCCCAACACTTTAGAATTAGCACCGGTTGCGGCACTATATAGTAATATGCAGCTGGGCTGTGAGTAATTTGGGCTCGAAGCCTTTAAATACACTTCCTCTTATCAATATAAACCCATCCCCATTCAATGCATCATACAGCCACGTCATATCATAGAATCATACATGTATCCATTACAGTTTATATAACATGCTAAAATATGGTCATACATGCACATATATATACATATATATCACATACAGGCAAATCAGTCATCTTACCATATAAGGGAAAAATAATCACTTTATCATATATATAAGGGGTCTAGGAAAACTTACTGACCCAACAGTAGGTCCACAGTCGTCTCGGGCGACCCGTGCAACCTTAACAGTCAAACGATAAAAATGGGCCCACAGCACATATTACGGGCCCATATGGGCCCACACGGGCCTTGGCCGTGTGTATTACACAGCCTGGCCCAATATTTTCCCCACATTCGTGTAGTTTACCCGTGTGGAGCCCACATGCCCGTTGGGCCCACACAGCTCAGTTTAGCCTAAAATGGCCCAAAATGGCCTCGGCCCATGAAATCGTTCACGGCTGGCCTCAACGATTTTACGCCCATGTTTAGGCATACAGACTACCACACGAGCGAGCGCACGGCCGTGTAGCGTCAACGGTCACTTATTTCGACTTTTGTCGATTTACAAGTAGGGCAGTGTTTTTACGCACCTGAATGGATTCCTGATACGTATGCTCCTGAGTTAACTCATACCTAAACCGAATAACAATTTCATGCCCATCGTTAGTCCTATTTAGAACCAACCAAACAAAGACAATCCCTAAATAAAATCATTAACATTACTTACACCTCACTGCTTCAACTGATGGAGCCCACCAATCTGCAGGAAAACCAAGTTCGCTGTGATTCGATGTTGCCAAACAAATTTTAACATAACAGGGAGTCAGAACCCTAATGCAATTTTAACAATTGAAACCACACCCTTGTCTCCTACCAAAGGACTTACCGAACCAACGAGAAATAGAAGTTGAGTGTAAGAGGATGAACACATTCGGCAAAGAACTGAAGAGAAGGATTGAACTATCAATGCTCGGCCAACACACACCTATTGAAGGAAAAGAGGAAGAATAAAGGATGAAAATCGGTAGAGAACAAGCAAAGAGACAAGAGGGATTGCCCAAAACCGAAAGACAGAGAGGGAGAGAAATACAATATTCGACCAAGGTAATGGGATGCAAAAGAAAGGAAGTTGTTTAGTCCCAAAAGAAAAGAGAGAGGAGTAGAGAGAGCATTAGACTAAGAAGAGAAGTGAAAACCTGAAAGAATAAGCAAGGACGAAAGCTACTCCGAAAAACTCCCTAGCACTATCGGCCTCCAAAGAAAAAGGTAAGAACCAAGATAGGCCAAGATAAAAAGATCTCGAATTGTCAATAACAATATTCGACCACCCAAAACAAAGAGTGAAAGGAACTCCAATGTAATTGATAGAAACCGAAAATGAGGAGAGGGAGCAACCAAAGTCAAATTCTTGTGTGCCCACAGTCCAATTTCGGCACAACACTCCCTCTCACCTCAACTTCCCATGATTTTCTCCTAAAATCCCTTCTCAAATCCCTCAAACCGATCACACCTCCCTCAACCACTCAATTCGAATTCCCCTCAACCACTTCAGTGTTTCGGTCAACCAAGGACACTTCCACAACACTTGCAGCAAAATAAAACACTCCACTACCCCCACCAAGATTCGAACCTCAGTCTTCTGGCATAGATAACATGGCACCTACCCCCTAGACTAGTAGGCTTGTAACACCCTGAATTTGGGCCTAGAAGTTTGGGCCTTGAGCATGGGAGCGGTTGAAAGCAGCTTAAAATATTCTATTGTGCGTGAAAATTTCGTTAATGAAAGCTTGTTTTAGTGGTTAAGTGTGCGGAGAACTGTTGGAGAAGTCCTGGGTTCAAACCTGGACTCTAGTAAAAATTTTGGTTTAAGGTGAATCAAACCTTGGGTGTAGTAGGTAGGCCTTAAGAATATTGTTGGAGAAATTGTGACACAAAAATCCTTGTGGCCTAGTGGCAAGTAGCGTGTGGAGCATTTAAGGGGAGGCATGGGTTCGAATCCCATGGCAAGCAAAGAGCATTTATTTTTCTAACAGGGGGCGGCAAGAGTTGGTGTTGAGTTTAAACTCTGATGATGGAGGGATCCCACATCGGGAAGCTAACATAAGAGTGGATGCGAAGCTGGCTTTAAATAGAGAGAACCATGAGGAGAGTAAAGTGCCTTTCTTGGCTGATCCCTTTCGCTTTGTGGCGTGCTCGTTTGGGTTGGGCGTTGGCTAAGAGTGCTCGGAGCGTGGATTAACTCCAGTCTCCAATCAGGTGTGTATTTCTCACTACTCTAGCTGTAGGATGGCTACTTCGGGCCGTGATGGGCCGAATGGGGCCATGTGGGCCCAATGGGCCTACAGGCCCAATTGGATAAGTTGTTTGATTGTGTTGTAAATATTGGACTAGGCTAGGTGAATCTCATATTTGTGGCTAGATTTGGGCTAAAAGGGCCACACGAGCGTGTGGGCCTATTTGGGCCGAGAATAGGCTTTAGGGCCATTCGTATTTTTATCCCTGTTTAGAATACTTTAGTTTACCAAATTACCAAAATACCCCTGGTTTGTAAAATTACTAAAATACCCATTGTTTATAAAATTACCAAAATACCCCTGGTTTGTAAAATTACCAAAATACCCCTGGTTTGTAAAATTATCAAAATACCCCTAGTTTGTAAAATTACCAAAATATCCCTGATTCGTGAAATTACTGAAATACTCTCGACCTGTAAAATTATTGAAATACCCTCGACTTGTAAAATTACCAAAGTACCCTTAATTTACAGAATTACCGTTTTACCCTTGATTTATAAAATTACCAAAATACCCTTGTAGGGTAGAATTATCGCAATACCCCTGTAGGGTAGAATTATCGAAATACCCTTATAGGGTAGAATTATTGAAATACCCCTATAGGGTAGAATTACCGAAATACCCTTGTAGGGTAGAATTACTGAAATACCCCTGTAGGGTAGAATTACCGAAATACCCCTGTAGGGTAGAATTACCGAAATACCCTTGTAGGGTTGAATTACTAAAATACCCCTGTAGGGTGGAATTACCTAGATACCTTGTGGGGTAAAATTACCATTTTGCCCCTAGGGTGTTAAATGACTGTTTTGCCCTTGTGGGAAAGTGACTGACTTGGACTGTGTGGTTGACGGATTTGATTGTGAATATACGTTGGTGAAATGAATGACTTGACTGTGATTGTTTGATTCAAATATGGGCATGACATTCTGCATACATGACATGTTGCATGGGTTGGGATTTTGTACGGAGGAAGATTTGATCTGTTAGGATCGCATGGTTGCTTGATGACTGTGGATCCATCGAAGGCTTAAGAGCCGTATATTCGTACTGATTTGATAAGGTCGTACGGGTCACCCAAGACGACTGTAGTCCGATCAATGGCTGAGTGCCGATCATATTTACCCAAGGCTGTATGCCGACTATATTACCGTCGCTGATGGCTATGTGCCTAGCATGATACAGCTACTGATGGCTTAAAGCCTTCTAATTATGGCTTTGTGTTAACCTACATATGGCTCTGTGCCAACCTGATTATGGTTGTGTGCCAAACGTATTTGCCTAAGGCTATGTGCCAATATATGGTTATTGACGACTCTGTGTCGATCACATTACCTAGGGCTGTGTGCCGGTTATGTTACTCTAGTTGATGGCTATGTGCCTAACATAATGTAGTTATCGATGGCTTTGTGCCATGTATTCTGTTAAGTGGCTTTGCCACATTATCTCTTTCTGGTGGCTATGCCACAAATATTTGTTCTGGTGGCTCTGCTACAATATCTGTATCTGGTGACTCTGTCACAATATCTAATAACTGAGCAGCAATGCTGCAACTGTAGAGTGTAGGGCTGGGTGGGTTGAGCTATTCCCCACATGGAGTGTAGGGCTGGTACGGGTGGAGTGTAGCGGTTGGATATAGGCTGGATTGGGTTGGGATTGCATTCACATTCTGATTTTTTATTATGTTACCTGATACTGATTCTGATTCTGATTCTATCACCTAATTCTAATTCTGATTCTGATTCTAGTTCTGATAATGTTTCTTATTCTGTAATGGGTTAAAGCCCATCTGGTACTGTCTGTTATAGTGGGCTAAGGCCATTTGATACTGAAACTGTAAGTAAGGCTGGGGCTAGACTTTTAATTCTTTGATATGACTGACTGTTCCTTTTTATAGTAGGGGATTTCACATTGAGTTTTCGTAAACTCACCCCGTTTATTAACCTTTTAGGTAATTTCCAGCCTTAGACGGATCGGGGCTGCGAGGGACTCGGAGGAAGCCACACACACTGTTTATGTTACAATTTTGATTATTACTTTTAAATGTTTTATGTGGGTTGTAGTAAAGCCGTTGCAATTTTCTGGATATCAAATTGGAATTTTATTTATTGTTCTTTTAATTGCTAGTATTAGAACACGGTTTTCCAAAGCAACTACTGTTGTTCAAAACATCACGTAACCGCAATTGTTTTTAAATTAAGCTTCCGCAACTACCAGGATTTTTACAAAGTTGTTAAGAATGTTATTCAGATGAGGTTTTCTAACAAGGTTTAAAAAGGGTATAAGTTTTTAATTATTAAGAAGGGTTTTTAATGGAAACATCGTTTTCGAAAAACACTTCAATGTGACATGCCAGATTCGAGCCAAACTTCCAGGTCTGATTTGGGGTGTTACAAGGCTCTTTATGTAATGTTTCACCCATTTTTATTCAAAAGCCTACTGCCTAGAGACAATGTTTATTCCTTTAAAAACAAAACTTTTGCGCAAGCCAATGCTTGAACCCAAGACTTCTCATACCCATCCAGAACACATAAACACTGATGTAGACAGATAGTTGTGTCACTTTCATACACAATTAAACATTTATATGCAGCCTCCTAATTGTTCCATGCTCAAGACCTAATACTTCCATGCCCAAAATTCGGGGCGTTACAATTCACCCCTCCTTAAAGAAATTTCGACCCTGAAATTTTCAACTATCAGATCAATCACATATCACAGACTACACCACTACGTTCCTGCTGCGCACTCTAGTTCCAAAACATTACCATATTTAACTTGAGTGTTTTTGGCATAGTCTATAAATAGACTGGGACAGTACGTCAATCTAATATTTGGCCACATTAGAGGCGACACCCGTGACACTCCCTCTGAAGAGCTCAACTCCATTGGACTTGAGTCATTCCGTAACCGACCGTGTAACGTCCCCATGCCTGAGACTATCACCGGAGTCGAGCTTGAGGTGTTACTGAACACAATTTATCAAATTAAGAACTTTAAATCATTTGTTTCTACATTCACAGCTTTCTAGTTACCTACGTCACAGTTACAAGAAAAATCATATCTCGAGTTAAGAAACTCGAAATCAAGATCCGTAAATTTTCCCTAAATTTGGACTCATATATCTATTTACTAAGTTTTTTCTAGAATTTTTGGTTGGGCCAATTAGTACATTTTATTTGTTAAATTTAACCCTATTTCAGGACTTGGCTGGACTGACCTTTTTTTACTACAAACCATATACCTCTCTGTGAAAAATTTATATGACTGTGCTGTTTATTTATCCTGAAACTAGACTCAATAAGGATTCCAAGAATATAAAATAAAACACCTAATTAGTTTTGTACAATTTATGGTGAATTCCTAAAGTTGGAACAGGGGATCCAGAAATCACTCTAGCCTTGTTTCACAAAAATTCAATTCTTCTAACATATAATTCTTTTAACTGTTTCATTTATTTTATATGAAAATAGACATATTGGGCTTCAATTTAATATTTAGTCCATCACTGAATTCGATTTCTATGATTTTTAGTAAATTTTCAAACTCACATCAGTGTTGCTGCAATGTTCTATTTATGGCAAATTTCATCTTTTCATGAGCTTTTATGGACTAGATAACCTATTAACTTTCCATGACGTCAAACATGGTCTAAATTAGTCATTTCCATGACCTATCATTATCAAGCATTTTCTCAACCAAATCACCGTCATATCACAAAATTATTTACACAAAATAGGTATATTGCTATACATGCCATACTTAATTTTTACAAGCCATTTACCAAAAAGTGTCCTTCGGATAGTGTGATCGAACCTTCGACCTGTCCCGATTCCCAAGCCGGCTTGTTCAAAACTACAGTGAATAAAGAAAGGAGGGTGTAAGCATAAATGCTTAGTAAGTTCATATGCAAATAACAAGTAACATAGCAATACAATTATACCAAACAACCTTAGCATAGTATCACCAAAACATATATCACATTTCTAAACATCATTCATCATCTTACCACCTTATCGTTGTTGTATCTATTTTCAACCCGAGGGTTAAGTACATACCTGTCCAAAGTATCCATTTCACAACACTTACCAAAACGTCACTTGCATATTAAGTGTTCTTCCATTTCACTAGAAATTTTACCCGTTGAACACATCGGAATATAACTCAGATACATGGATAATTTACACATAAGTGCCACATATGTAATCAAGAAATCATGTAACCCGCCCCTAAGTGAACTCGGACTCAACTCAACGAGCTCGAGAGTTCGTATCCATAAGTGAACTCGGACTCAACTCAATGAGTTCGGATGCCTAGTTACATCTCACGAGCTCGAACTCAACTCAACGAGTTCGAACATTCGCATCCGTAAGTGAACTTGAACTCAACTCAACGAGTTCGGATGCTCAACCATCCTAGTGACATGTCACTTGTATCCTTTCCATCTTCCGTAAAATACCGAAACCAATACTCGGTAGCACTTTATATTTAACAAATAATACACATAATTTGCATTTTATTCGAAAATAACCACAAAGCATATATTTCATGATAAAAATCAGCATATCATATAATTAACATCAATAACTTATAAATAACAATTATGCTACATTATTTACACATGAACTTACCTTGGTACCAAAATATAATGATTTTGTAATTTAGTCCACAATCTTTTCTTTTCCTCGATTGGGGTCGGTTCCACGTCTTTCTTGATCTAAAATAACACATTTAGCTTATCTAATACTCACATTATCAAATTAGTCTTTAATTCAAATTTTAGAAAAATTACAATTTTACCCCTAAACTTTTGCATATTTACACTTTTGCCCCAAATCTCGGGGATTAAACTTAATTCCTTATTCTTATGTTTTATAACATGCTGATCACTTTTCCCTTCTATGGCAACATCAAATTCTCACTCTAACATGTACTTATGACTATTAGGTATTTTTGCCAATTAAGCTCTTTTACTCGTTTTCACTCAAAACTGAGTCGCACAAGTTGTCTAACATAATTTAAAACCTCATGTTCTATCATAAAACATCAAAATTCACAAGTTTCACCTATGGGTATTTTTCCAAATATGAACTCTAACTCAAAATATTACTATTATAAGCTATACCGAGTTACTGGGATTTCGAAAACGTAAAAATCATTAAAAACGGGGATTGGAATCACTTACTATGAAGCTTGAAAGTTGAAGAAACCCTAGCTATGCAGAGAGGGAGCATTCGGCAGCAACTAAGGAAGATGATAACCAATTTTGTGTTATTTTTCCCTTTTTATTTCATTTAATATCCAAATGACCAAAATGCCCCTCCTTAAACTTTCAAAAAATTCCTTCCATGTCCTAATTTTGTCCATGAACTTAAAATTGGTCAAAGTACCATTTAAGACCTCCTAATTATTATTTCAAAGTGATTTCATACTAAAAACTTCTAAAATGAAAGTTTTGCAACTTATTCGATTTAGTCCCTAACTTTAAATTAAACTCGTTATGCCAAAAATTTCTTCACGAAATTTTCACACAATTATGCAATCATATCATCAACCTCAAAATAATTATAAAATAATTATTTCTATCTCGGATTTGTGGTCACGAAACCACTATTCCAATTAGGCCTTAATTCAGGATATTACAACTCTCCCCCCTTTAAAGATTTTCGTCCTCGAAAATCTTACCGGTAAATAAATGTGGGTATTGATTCTTCATAGTTTCTTCGGGTTCCCATGTAGCTTCTTCTATTCCATGCTTTTGCCACAACACTTTCACAAGTGCAATACTTTTGTTCCTTAGCTGTTTGACCTCTCGAGCTAAAATCTTAATCAGTTCTTCTTCATAGGTCATGTCTGGTTGTAGTTCAATTTCTGTCGGTGAAACCACATGTGAAGGATCCAAACGATATCGACGTAACATAGACACATGGAATACATTATGAATTTCTTCAATTGAGGTGGCAATGCTAACCGATAGGCTACCGGTCCAACTCTTTCAATTATTTCATACGGCCTGATAAAACGCGGACTTAATTTTCCCTTCCGTCCAAATCTGAGAACTTTCTTCCACGGAGACACTTTTAAAAATACTTTATCACCAACTTGAAATTCAATGTCTTTTCGTTTTAAATCTGCATAAGATTTCTGTCTATCTGAAGCAACTTTCAAACAATCTCGAATTATCTTCACTTTTTCTTCGATTTATTTTATTAGATCAACTCCATAGATCAAATTTTCTTTGAGTTCAGTCCAATACAAAGGCGTTCGACACCTACGACCATACAATGCTTCATAAGGTGCCATCTTCAAACTCGTTTGATAATTATTATTGTAAGCAAATTCTACCAACGGTAAATATCTTTCCCAACTTACTTGAAATTCCAATACACAACATCTAAGCATATCTTCAAGAATCTGAATTATTCTCTCTGATTGCCTATCAGTTTGTGGATGGAAAGCAGTACTGAAATTTAACTTCGTACCTAACGCGTCTTGCAACTTTTGACAAAACACGAGGTAAACCTCGGATCTCTATCTGAAATGATCGACAATGGTATTTCATATAGTCTAACAATTTCTCTCACATACAGTTTAGCCAACTTGTTAATAGAATAATCCATACGTACCGGGATAAAATGAGCCGACTTAGTTAATCTGTCAACTATTACCCAGATTGCATCTTTCTTTCCTGGAGTCAATGGCAACCCTGAAACAAAATCCATAGTAATTCGATCCCATTTCCATTCAGGAACCATAATAGGCTGAAGTAATCACGAAGGCACTTGGTGTTCAGCTTTCACCTGTTGACAAATTAAGCATTTTGATACAAACTCGGAAATATCTCTTTTCATTCTACTCCACCAGTACATTTTCTTCAAGTCATTATAGATTTTCGTACTGCCCCGATGAACTGCCAAACAGCCATTATGTGCTTCATGCAAAATATTTTGAATCAATTCATCATTTTTCGGTACACAAATCTGATTTTTAAACATCAAGCAACCATCAGAACCGATTCTGAAATTTGATCCCGTATCAGCTTCACACTGCTTTCTCTTGGCTTGCAAATCTTAATCATTTTTCTGAGCTTTAGAAATCTCTTGTAAAAACATCAGTCTTGCCCTTAACTCTGCTAGAATCGAACCATCATCTGACATTTTCAACTGAGTGTTCATAGCTCTCAAACCAAACAACAACTTTCTGCTTAAAGCATCGGCAACCACATTCACTTTTCCCGGATGATAATCAATAACAAGCTCATAATCTTTCAATAACTCCAACCATCTTCGTTGTCTCAAATTCAAGTCTTTTTGTGACATCAAGTACTTAAGACTTTTGTGGTCGGTATATACCCGGCACTTTTCACCATACAAATAATGTTGCCAAATCTTCAAAGCAAACACCACCACAGCCAAATCCAAATCGTGAGTAGGATAATTCCTCTCATGAGATTTTAACTGCCTCGAAGAATAATCCACCTCTTTTCCTTCTTGCATAAGTACACACCCCAAACCATTTAGAGAAGCATCACTATACACCACAAATTCTTTACCTGATTCGGGCTGTACTAACATTGGTGCCTCTGTTTATAACTTTTTCAATTCTTCGAAACTCTGTTGACATTCTTCCATCCATTCAAATTTAACATTCTTTCGGAGTAGTCTAGTCATAGGAGCAGCAATTATAGAAAATCCATTTACAAACTACCGATAATACCCAGCTAGCCCCAAGAAACTTCTAACTTCGATTACATTTTTAGGTGGTTTCCAATCAACAATGGCTGAAATTTTACTAGGATCAACCCGTATACCATCACCTGAAACAATATGACCGAAAAATCCAACTTCTCGAAGCCAAAATTCACTTTTGCTAAATTTAGCATACAACTGCTTATTTCTCAAAGTTTGCAAAACTATCCTCAAATGCTCAGCATGTTCTATCTCATCTTTTGAATAAATTAAAATATCATCTATAAACACCACAACAAATTTGTCCAAGTATGGTTGAAATATGCGATTCATTAAATCCATAAACACAGCAGGAGCATTTGTCAACCCGAATGGCATAACTAAAAATTCATAATGATCGTACCTTGTTCTAAAAGCAGTTTTAGGCACATCCGACTCTTTTACTCGCAGTTGATAATACCCAGATCTCAAGTCAATCTTTGAAAACCATGTCGCTCCTTTTAGTTGATCAAACAAATCATCAATTCTTGGCAACGGGTACTTGTTTTTGATTGTCACCTTGTTTAAATGCCGATAATCAACACACAACCTCACAGAACCATCCTTCTTTTTCACAAATAACACGTGAGCACCCCAAGGTGAAAAACTCGGTCTCACAAAGCCTTTATTAGTCAACTCTTGCAATTGCGACTTTAACTCTTTTAACTCTGTTGGTGCCATTCTATATAGAGCAATCGAGATCGGAGTTGTTCCTGGTATCAAATTAATACCAAATTCTACTTCCCTGACTGGAGGCAAACCCGGCAATTCTTCTGGAAATACATCCTCAAATTCACTCACAACCGGCACTAATTCAACTTTATTTTCAACTTCTTTTGTATTAATTACATACGCCAAGTAAGCTTCATAACCCTTTCTCAAATATCTTTGAGCCGACATTGAACAAATCACACTAGACAATGCCTCTGATTTATCTGATTCAACCCGCAGAGTTTCACCATTTTCACACTTTAATTCTATAACCTTTTCTTTGCAATTTGTTATAACATCATGCAACGTCAACCAATCCATACCCAAAATAACATCAAACTCATCAAACGGCAACAACATCAAGTCGGTCGGAAAGTAATGACCCCGAATCATTAAAGGACATTTCTTGCATACTTTATCAACTATCACACATTTACCTAACGGATTCGTCACTCTAATCATAAATTCTGTGTTCTCAACAGGTATATTCATGCTAGACACCAGTTTCATGCATACATATGAATGAGTAGAACCGGGATCAATCAAAGCAATAACATTAACATCATAAAGAGAAAATATACCAATAATCACATCGGGTGAGGAAGCATCTTCACGCACTTTAATAGCAAAGTTCTAGCCGGAGCCCTTCCTTCAGGTCTAACTACTGCATCTCTGGCTACATTCTTACTGCTTGCTTCACTCCCAGCTTTTCTTGGATACCTTCCCCTCAAATCCGCACCACTTGCTTTTGTATACTGAAATTTTTCTTTCTCAGCTCTCTCTGGGCAGTCTCTAATAAAATGATCCGGAGAACCACATCGAAAACATTCATTTGCTCTGCACGGACCAAAATGATTTCTACCGCATCGCTAGCACTCGGGTTTAACAAATCTCGAGTTTCCTACACTGGCTGCCGAAATAGTCTGGGACTTAGGACCCATATTTTGCTTCTTAAAATTCCCATATGATTGCCCAGCTGAAACTTGGGGACGAGGATTCATATTTCTTGACTTTCCGGGTTACTGTGAGGGTGCATTACTCATTGGTCTTTTCTTCCAATTTCGTGTCTCAGATTCTACCTTTTTCTTTTCCTTAAGTAGTTCTTCAGCCTTGCAAGCTCGATTGACAAGTACCACCATTTCTTTTAGTTTTAGGATCCCAACAAATACCTTGATGTCTTCGTTGAGCCCGTCTTCAAATCATCGGCACATCTTGGCCTCTGTAGGAACATATTCTCTGGCATACTTACTCAATCGAACAAACTCTCTTTCATATTCTGTGACTGTCATATTACCTTGCTTCAGCTCAAGAAACTCTTTACGTTTCTGATCAATAAATCTTTCACTAATATATTTCTTCCGAAACTCTTCTTGAAAGAATTCCCAGGTTACCCTCTCTTTCGGTACCACCGAAATCAAAGTCTTCCACGAATTATAGGCTGAATCCCTTAACAAAGATATAGCACATTTCAAACATTTTTCAGGTGTACAAGATAATTCATCAAATACCCGGATAGAATTTTCAAGCCAGAACTCTGCTTTTTCGGCATCATCATCAATATTTGCCCTAAATTCTTCAGCCCCTTATTTACGAATTCTGTCAACTGGAGTTTTGTGAAATTTTATCATATCCACACCCTGAGGCATCCGGGGTATAGATTGAGGAATTGGGAGAGGTGGGGGAGGTCGTACATTTGGGTTCGTATGAACGAACTCAGTATACCATGCACCCATAATTTGGAGAAAGGCTTCCCGATCCCTTTCTCCTCCTCCTTGACCAACAGTAGGGGGTGGATTTTTAGTCGCCGCTGCCCCTTTAGCCGGAGCTGGCGCATTACTCTCTACTTCATCTGCCACAGCTGGATCGGGATCCATTTACTATATAAAAAAGTCATTTAAAAAGGTCAGAAGTTGTCACACTATCACAATTTATACATATGGCATGTATAGCAAAATCCGTACATACAACACGTAGTCCGAGAACCGACTAAACCTGCTCTGATACCACTAAATGTAACGCCCCCATGCCCAAGACCGTCACTGGAGTCGAGCTTGAGGTGTTACTGAACATAATTTACCAAATTAATAACTTCGAATCATTTGTTTCTACATTCACAGCTTTCTAGTTACCTGCATCACAGTTACAAGAAAAATCATATCTCGAGTTAGGAAATTTGAAATCAAGATCCGTAAATTTTTTGTAAATCTAGACTCATATATCTATTTAATAATTGTTTTCTAAAATTTTTGGTTGGGCCAATTAGTACAGTTTATTTGTTAAAATTACCCCTATTTCAGGACTTGGCTGGACTGTCCTCTTTTTTCTACAAACCATATATCTCTCTGTGAAAATTTTATATGACTATGCCGTTTGTTTATCTTGAAACTAGACTCAATAAGTATTCCAAGAATATAAAATAAAACACCTAATTATTTTTTTACAATTTATGGTGACTTCCTAAATTTGGAACAAGGGATCCAGAAATCACTCTGGCCCTATTTTACAAAAATTAAAATATCTTCTAACATATAATTCCTTTACCTATTTCGTTTATTTTATATGAAAATAGACATATTGGGCTTCAATTTTATATTTAATCCATCACCAAATTCGATTTCTATGATTTTTAGTAAATTTTCAAACTCACGCCAGTGTTGCTTCAATGTTCTATTTATGGCAAATTTCATCTTTTCATGAGTTTTTATGGACTAGATAACCTATTAACTTTCCATGACATCAAACATGGTCTAAATTAGTCATTTCCATGACCTATCATTATCAAGCATTTTCTCAACCAAATCACCGTCATATCACAAAATTATTTACACGAAATAGGTATATTGCTATATATGCCATACTTAAGTTTTACAAGCCATTTACCAAAAAGTGTCCTTCGGATAGTGTGATCGAACCTTTGACCTGTCCCGATTCCCAAGCCAGCTTGGTCAAAACTACAGTGAATAAAAAAGGAGGGAGTAAGCATAAATGCTTAGTAAGTTCATATGCAAATAACAAGTAACATAACAATACAATTATACCAAACAACCTTAGCATAGTATCACCAAAACATATATCACATTTCTAAACACCATTCATCATCTTACCACCTTATCGTTGTTGTATCTATTTTCAACCCGAGGGTTAAGTACATACCTGTCCAAAGTATCAATTTTACAACACTTACCAAAACGTCACTTGCATCTTAAGTGTTCTTCCATTTCACTAGAAATTTTACCCGTTGAACACATCGGAATATAACTCGGATACATGGATAATTTGCACATAAGTGCCAAATATGTAATCAAGAAATCATGTAACCCGCCCCTAAGTGAACTCAGACTTAACTCAACGAGCTTGGGCGTTCGTATCCATAAGTGAACTCAGACTCAACTCAACGAGTTCAGATGCTCAACCATCCTAGTGACATGTCACTTGTATCCTAATCTATTCCTAAGGTTCAAATGAGATTTTCATCGAACACATATCCTTGCCATCTTCCGTAAAATACCGAAACCAATACTCGGTAGCACTTTATATTTAGCAAATAATACACATAATTTGCATTTTATTCGAAAATAACCACAAACCATATATTTCATGATAAAAATCAGCATATCATATAATTAACATCAATAACTTATAAATAGCAATTATGCTACATTATTCACACATGAACTTACCTTGGTACCAAAATATAATGATTTTGTAATTTAGTCCACAATCTTTTCTTTTCCTCGATTGGGGTTGATTCCACGTCTTTCTTAATCTAAAATAACATTTTTAGCTTATTTAATACTCACATTATCAAATTAGTCTTTAATTCAAATTTTAGCAAAATTACAATTTTACCCTTAAACTTTTACATATTTACACTTTTGCCCCAAATCTCGGGAATTAAACTTAATTCCTTATTCTTCTGTTTTATAACATGCTGATCACTTTTCCCTTCTATGGCAACATCAAATTCTCACTCTAACATGTACTTATGACTATTAGGTATTTTTGCCGATTAAGCTCTTTTACTCGTTTTCACTCAAAACCGAGTAGTACAAGTTGTCTAACATAATTTAAAACCTCTTATTCTATCATAAAACATCAAAATTCACAAGTCTCACCTATGGGTATTTTTCCAAATATGAACTCTAACTCAAAATATTACTATCATAAGCTATACCGAGTTACCGGGATTTCGAAAATGTAAAAATCATTAAAAACGGGGATTGGAATCACTTACTATGAAGCTTGAAAGTTGAAGAAACCCTAGCTATGGAGAGAGGGAGCATTCGGTAGCAACTAAGGAAGATGATAACCAATTTTGTGTTATTTTCCCTTTTTATTTCATTTAATATCCAAATGACCAAAATGCCCCTCCTTAATAAACTTTCAAAAAAATTCTTTCCATGTCCTAATTTTTTCCATGAACTTAAAATTGGTCAAATTACCATTTAAGACCTCCTAATTAATATTTCAAAGCAATTTCATACTAAAAACTTCTAAAATGCAAGTTTTGCAACTTATTCGATTTAGTCCCTAACTTTAAATTAAACTCGTTATGCCAAAAATTTCTTCACGAAATTTTCACACAATTATGCAATCATATCATAAACCTCAAAATAATTATAAAATAATTATTTCTATCTCAGATTTGTGGTCACGAAACCACTATTCCGATTAGGCCTTAATTCGGGATATTACAGACCGTCGGCCCCTAGATCCAATTTTGTGTCCAGCGACCCTCTCCAAAATCTACAACATAGCTTGGAATAGCGCGTCATCCCCAGTACCTCTGGTGCTCATTATTGAATTGGGTTTTATCTTGAATTAATAGTTTTATGCAGATCAGTTTACAGTTCCAATTGTTTATTAACAGATATTTCATGGAGACAGTATCAAAAGTATTGAGTTTTATTTTCGCACAACGCAGTGTCTATTGGTGTTTATCGGTTTCTCTACAGTTTCAGTATACACTACTAAAGAGTTTGCAGTACGCTATACTACCTATTGTAGTCTTAGTAATCCTACCTATAGAAGTTTCAGTCAAAATCAAAATACAATTTTCAGAGAGAACTTACAGGATCGACACGGAGACTCGGTGCACCACACATTCAGTAATAGCATTTCAAAGTACCTCCAAATCATTTGGAACAGTTCTTTTCTAAAAATTCCAAGTTTTAGAAGAAACCCAATTCCATAGCCGAGTTTTGCAACTCGGCTCTAATACCACTAAATATAACACCCCAAGCCTGGCCTGGACGTTATGGCTGAATCTGATGATGTTACATTGAAGTGTTTTTCATAAAGTACGATGTTGTAAAAACTTGTTCTCAATTTATCCTCTTTGTGTGATTCAAAGATGTTCGTTTAATTTAAAACTCAAGTTGTTTGGAAAAATGTCAGTCACATTAAAATTGCTATTACTTTTTAAACATTGTTTGTTGTGGAAGCTTTTAAAATATGTTGCGTAAACGTTTGGTGTTTTGAAAAAACATTTATCTTTTTGAAAACCCGCATCCTACTACTAACAGATATGAATAAAAATAAATAAAACCCCAAATTAAAAGTTAAAAATTTAAAGAGGCCTCATTACATAAACAAATACCCAAATTAAATTACTTATAAAAATTAAGCAAATATGTTAGTAAATGCAGTTGTGCGGCCGCCTTTGAGTCCCTCGCAGCACCGATCCGCCTACCTGTACAGATAAACAGATGGGTAAGTTTACGAAGACTCAGTGTGTAATCCCATTTAAGCAACAGAAAAAAAACAAGCACAGTATGGGCCTTAGCCCTTTTTAGCAACAGTGACAATATCAGTTTGGGCTTTAACCTATCTCAATACAGAAACATCATGTGTTTGGGCCTTGGCCCATTACAATAACAATAAACAGTGCAGTAATAGTTTAAACAATATACAAATCCTACCCATCCAACCTCTACACTCCATCTCCATCCAACCCTACACTCCAGAATTAGCACCGGTTGCGGCACTATATAGTAAGATGCACTTGGGCTGCCAGTAATTTAGGGTCGAGGCCTTTCAGTACACTTCCTCCAATGCAATGCATCATACAGTCATGTCATATCATAGAATCATACATGTATCCATTACAGTTTATATAACATGCTAAAATATGGTCATACATGCACATATATATACATATACATCACATAGGGGCGAAACAATCATCTTACCATATAAGGGCAAAATAATCACTTTATCATATGTATAGGGGGTATAGGTAAACTTACCGACTCAACATAGGTCCACAATCATCTCGGGTGACCCATGCAACCTTAACAGTCAAACGGTGAAAATGGCCCATGTGGGCCCATACGCCCGTGTGGCCCACACAGCCCATAATGGCCTTGGCTGTGTGTATTACACAGCCTGACCCAATATTCTCCACACGTTTGTGTGGTTTACCTATGTGGGGCCCACATGCTCGTGGTGTAACACCCTTTACCCGTACTCAAGACCGAGACAAGGTACGAGGCGTTACCAAACACATACTCGGATACTATCAGATAATACGAGTTATAAAATTTCATTCAATTTAAAACCGATCAAACAATATCATAGTGTCCCGATTATGGACCTACAAGGTCCAAAACATACCTTAAAAGCGATCCCGGACTGAACCTAGAACTATAGAAAATTTTAGTAAAATTCCTAGGGTTATGCCTCACACGCCCGTGTGGGGGTAAAGCACATGCTCGTGTGCTTGGAGACACCCCTGTGTCCCACACCCGTGTTGAATTATCTGGATTTATTTTTCATTTCAAACCTATAGGGGTTTTTACACGGCGATGCACATGCCTATGCCCCTCACACGGCCTAGACACGCCCATGTCCAAAAACCCGGACATTCTCTTTATGACGTCATCACTCATTTTGAGGCACGCGGCCAAGGCACACGTTCGTGTGCTTAGGCTGTATCCACCACACGGTTGAGATACAGGGCAGTGTCTCTACCCGTGTGTTTATTACCATGCAAGCTGACCTAAAATTTTTGGTGCAAGGGACACACGGTCAGGCAACACGCCGATGGGGGCTAACCGTGTGTCACACACGACCTAGACACATGCCCATGTGTCTACCTGTGTGGACCTTTTTAGGGCTATTTTTCAAGCCTTTGGTCACCCTTTATCATCCATACACACTTAAAGACATCAATGGTATTTAACATGGCCTCATTATACTCTTAAACAACCTTGGCATGACTCATCGCATGCTAGCTTCATCTCATCACCTCAGTACATGCTAAATTATCCTTTTTGTATTAGGGATTATCATAGCACATTTTACATTTTACCCTTAGGCCATATTATAACCATATACCATTATATGCTATGTCCACTCTCAAATTATTAGGTCCCATTTCAATCATCCATCCATGATAAACCTCATCATCATATCTCATGAAGCATTTAAACATAAACATACATCATTAGTAGGTTCACAACCTACATCAATATGAGCCACATCTCATGGCCATGTACAAAAGAATAAGTATACCATTTAAACCCTTACATTGGCTAGCCAAATGACACATATAACAAAATAACCAAAAGCCCTATACATGCCATTAAACAAAATAAAAGTATCTATATACCAAACAGGGACAAGACGATAGTGTGTTGATTCTCCAATCGGCTTCCAATATTCACGAGTCCACGAGCTGTGTAAGACAGGGAAAAGAGAAGGGGGTAAGCATTTATATGCTTAGTAAGTTCGGATAACTAGAAAGTAAACTTACTGGTTAGTTAGCATACAACCATATTTAGGCAGTAATTCCAACAAGCATGAAATAGTTTCCCTATCACATGCACTCAATCATCAAGTTAGTCTCATAACAATACATCATGTCATTGGTCTTAGATGAACTCATCAATCCAATATTTCCATGATTTATTTCTCATGTTAATCCCGTTGAATTTCTCAAAAATCTCGATGGATGACCCAATAACCGTCAAGTCATACAAGTGATCATCTCAAGAACGCACTCTCGCGAACCTTACATCTTACGGTAGAATTATCAGTTTAGGCTAAATCCCCCATAGTAATAACTCATAGAATAATGTCAGGATTACCAGTCCAGGCTAAATCCCTTTTTACGACAATTGCTCTCATAAGCTTGGAACTGAATTACCAGTCCAGGCTAAATTCAGTCATCAGTCGGATTACCAGTCCGAGCTAAATCCTTATTGCACCCATATTCTTTGAGAGGCTCAATCACTCAAGGAACACCCGTCCGAGCTAGATCCTTTCTATTTTGAGATCATCGAATCACCCGTCCGGGCTAAATCCTTTTCTGTAACACATGCAGGATCTCATGTCATGTAAGCCATAATTTATCCATTGGATTTCCCCTTTCTATTTTAACCGGGACATTTATTATCCTTTTCAATTACACCACCACATTTCATGGATTTTCATGCAATGAATATCTAAATTTTCATACAATGAATATCTAAATTTTCATACATTCAAGAACATACATATTTAAGTATATTAATAGTTTACTTCGGGTTATACGAACTTACCTGGTAATTACTTCAGTTTCGTATTTCGGTTATTCTGAAACCTTTCGTTTTCCAAGGTCGACCTCTGGAATTGGTTCCTCGGGGTCTATATCAGTAAAAATAAATTATTAATACCTCCCATTTTTCATTTTCGGCTTAAGACTCACCCCCGGAAAAAATGACCAATTTGCCCTTAACCCTTCACACTTTTACAATTTAGTCCTAAGGCTCGTATAATGAAATGCATGAAATTTCTAAGTTACCCAAGCCTAGCCGAATATTTTTCTTGCCTATAACAGCCTACATTTTCTTTCATTTCACATTTTTCTACCCATTTTTACAACTTTTACAAAATGGTCCCTTAAGCCATTTCCATGAAAAACTACTTAGTAAAAGTTGTTTACTATCCTTTAAACTCTCATATTCCTCCATAAATCATCAAAACACAAACATCTCATGCATGGATAAATTTTTTAATATGAACCCTACTTGGAATATAGGTAGAAATGGATAGAGCATGTTACGAGGGTTTCAAAAATACGAAGAACATAAAAAACGGGGCTAGGGAACACTTACTAGTGAGCTCGAAATGTTGGAAAATGCTAGGTATGGAGACTCCTTCAAATTCGGCAGCATAGAGAAGAAAATGAGTGAATTTTTGCTTGATTTTCCCTTTTTATTTCATTAATTAACCAAATGACCAAAATGCCCTTCCTTACTAACTTTTCCAAATTTTCCATGCATGCCCATTTTTGTCCAAAAAATTAGAAATTGGGAAAATTACTCTTTAAGGACCTTTAATTAACATTCCAAAGCAATTTCATACAAATTGCTTCTAGAACCCAAGTTTTGCAACTTATTCAATTTGGTCCTTAATTTCCAATTAGACACCTTACACATATCTTCATGAAACTTTAAAACATGCATATTTTCATATCCTAGACCTCATA
The DNA here is from genome assembly GCF_007990345.1 of Gossypium hirsutum. Classification (NCBI taxonomy): domain Eukaryota; kingdom Viridiplantae; phylum Streptophyta; class Magnoliopsida; order Malvales; family Malvaceae; genus Gossypium; species Gossypium hirsutum. Next base: position 38,783,886 of record NC_053431.1, on the reverse strand, counting down.
ATGATCATGAAATAATTATTTTAGCATCGGATTTTTGGTCCTGAAACCACTATTTTGACTAGCCCCTATTTCGAGATGTTACACGTGGGGCCACACATCTCAGTTCAACCCAAAATGACCCAAAACGGCCTCGGCCCATGAAATCGCTCACATCCGGCCTTAATTATTTTACACTTATGTTTAGGCATATATACTACCACACGAGCAAGCGCACGCCAGTGTAGCGTCAACGGTTACTTATTTCAGCTTTTGCCGATTTATGAGTAGGGTAGTGTTTTTACACACCTAAGAGGATTCCTGATACGTATGCTCCTGAGTTAACTCACACCTAAATCAAATAACAATTTCATGCCCATCGTTAGTCCTACTTAGAACCGACCAAACAAAAACAATCCCTAAACGAAATCATTCACGTTACTTACCCTCTATTGCTTCAACCGATGGAGCCCACCAATCCGCGGGGAAACCAAGTTCGCTGTGATTCGATGTTGCTAAACAAAGTTTAACATAACAGGGAGTCAGAACCCTAATGCAATTTTAACAATTGAAACCACACCCTTGTCTTCTACCGAAGGACTTACCGAACCAACGAGAAACAGAAGTTGAGCGCCAGAGAATGAACACATTCGGCAAAGAACTGAAGAGAAGGATTGAACTATCAATGCTCGGCCAACACACACCTATTGGAGGAAAAGAGGAAGAATAGAGGATGAAAATTACAGAGAACAAGCAAAGAGATAAGAGGGATTTCCCGAAACCAAAAGACAGAGAGGGAGAGAAATGCAATATTCGGCCAAGGTAATGGGATGCAAAAGAAAGGAAGTTGTTTAGTCCCAAAAGAAAAGAGAGAGGAGCACAGAGAGCATTCGACTAAGGAGAGAAGTTTAAACCCGAAAGAATAAGCAAGGACGAAAGCTACTCTGAAAAACTCCCTAGCACTATCGGCCTCCAAAGAAAAAGGTAAAAACCAAGATAGGCCAAGACAAAAAGATCTCGAATTATCAATAACAATATTCGAACACCTAAAACAAAGACTGAAAGTAACTCCAATGTAATTGATAGAAACTGAAAATGAGGAGAGGGAGCAACCAAAGTCGAATTCTTGTGTGCCTACAGTCCAATTTTGGCACAACACTCCCTCTCACCTCAACTTCCCATGATTTTCTCCTAAAATCCTTCATCAAATCCCTCAAACCGATCACACCTCCCTCAACCACTCAATTCGAATTCCCCTAAACCACTTCAGTGTTTCGGTCAGCCGAGGACACTTCCACAGCACTTGCAGCAAAATAAAACACTCCACTACCCCCACCAGGATTCAAACCTCAGTCCTCTGGCATAGGTAACACACCACCTATCTCCTACACCAGCAGGCTCTTTATGAAATGTTTCACCCATTTTTATTCAAAAGCCTGCTACCTAGAGACAATATTTATTCCTTTAAAAACAAAACTTTTGCACAAGCTAATGCTTAAACCCAAGACTTCTCAGACACATCCAGAACACATAACCATTGAAGCAGACAGATAGTCGTGTCACTTTCTTGCACAATTAAACATTTATGTGCAGCTTGCTAACTGTTCCCATGCTCAAGACCTAATACTTCTATGCCCAAAATTCGGGGCATTACAATTTGCATATTTAGGATAATTTTCATTAGGGATCATTGCATTTAGTTTAATATATTCAATTTTAATCATCACTTCTCAACCATATTGTGTTTTTATTTACCAAGTTGATCGTATAATTTTACAATTAAGTGATTTAACACAAATAAAATCCCTTTGGAGACGATAACTCGATACTTACTTATTACTTGATAATGACTGTGTACACTTGTACAAACCAAAGCGTTACAAGTTTTGGCACCGTTGTCGGGGATGTTAACTGTTTCCATAGTCAATTTTTTTTTGTGAAATTATTTACTTCCAATTTGGCTTATTTCTAACATTACTAGCTTATTCATTTTAATTTTGTGATTTTCTTTTTAGGTGTTTATGAGCATAGATTGGATTATCGATTTACTGCCTATAGACCCTGAAATTGAGTGAACTTTCAAATAAAGAGGTCATGAACGAACAGCTAAAAAACAAGTCAAGATGGACCTTGGAAATTAGAATCAAAACCAAGGTAATGAAGCCGATCATGTACAAAATCCCATCCTCATTGCCGATGATAGGGATCGATGCATCAGACAATATGCTGTGCCACTTTTCAATGAGTTAAATCTAGGAATTAGAAGGCTAGATATTGAGGCAACCTAATTTGAATTGAAACAGTGATGTTTGAAATGCTACAAACGGTGAGCCAATTCAGTGGTATGCCCACGGAAGATCCACATCTCCACCTTTGATTGTTTTTGGAGGTGAGTGATTTATACAAGATAGCCAGTGTGACTGAGGACGTACTGAGGTTGAAATTGTTTCCATACTCGTTCTGAGATTGAGGAACACCGTGTAGCTACGTCATGTCCATCAGCTTGTGTGAGCAAACCCGTTGATAGCTCGAGAGTGAGGATTATATGAGATATGAGATTGAGATAGCTTTGATTATGTATTGGCACTTAGGGTGCGAGATCCCCGAGTATTCGATATTATTCCAAATGGTTCTACAGGTATATCAAAGATATGAAATGGTAAGAAATAGATATGTATGAATACATGTATGTATGAAAAATATATGAGCATTAAATCTATGAAAGTTGTGAGTTTATGATTACTTATATGATTGAATATATGTTAACCTTATGATTTAATGATTTTGTAGTATATTATGTTCATACTACTTGAATTGGTGAATGAATGGTGAGTTTTACTTATTAACTATACAAGCTTACTAAGCTTTATAGCTTACACTATTTACTTTTCCATGTTTTATAGTGATTATCAAAGCTTGCTCAAATTTAGGAGTCATCGGAGATCTCATCACACTATCAAGATTTCACTTTGGCACCTTTGAACTTATGTGTTTGGTTATATGGCATGTATAGGAGTTATGGTCATTTGGTATATATGTTGGTAATGAATTTAGCCATTTGAGTTTGCTTGTAAATGATGAATGGTTTATTTTGTGTATAGCCATGTGATTTGGCTTATTATGGCATGTTTGGTGATTTATGTATATAAGTGAAAAAGGTCTTTTGATATGTTGTGTATAATTGCTATATAAATGCTTGTTGTGAATTGATATTTGAATGTATCAAATGGTTGAATTTTAGATTTGTATGTTTGTGGTTTTAGGTAAAGTGATGCATAATTGAAAGTGGCTATATTGATGATTTGAGAATGTGAATTTCGATATGAAATTGAATGGCTTATTGTGATACTAGTGTATCTTCATGAATTAGGCTTGGTTGAGATTGGTTTGAATACCTATTTATGCCATGTTGTATGCCTTTTGGTTTGGTGTAGGTGAATACAATTTGGGTGAGAAAGACGGCTTGGTAAATAGCCTATTTTTGTCCATGCGAACAGAGACATGGGTGTGTGTCTCAGTCATGTGTGACACCCGGCCAAGTGACACGGCCCTGTGTCCTTGTGTTTAATTAGAAATCAAGTTAGTATGCTTTACATGGCCCAACACACGGGCGTGTGACTTGGCGTTGTGGCATAAGTCAATATACCCTACAAGTTTGGCATGGCCTAGCACAAGACATGGCACACGGGTGTGTTTGGCCATTTTGAAGGGCATACGGGATAGTCACACGGGCGTGTGGTTGGCTACATAACCCAAGTCAGGGAGTTACACAGGGTCAGACACGGGCTGGGACATGATCATGTGATCCCATTTCGAATGTCCACACGGCCTGTGACATGGGCGTGTCTTTGGCCGGTGAGACACACGGCCAAGCCATACGGGCATGTGTCCCCTATATTTTGTAAAACTTTCTAAGTGTTTCAAAATTTTCCTGAGATATCGGTTTAGTCCCGAACCACTTCTAATGCATGATTTGGGCCTCGTTGGCATATTAGGGACAATGGAATTGATTATGAATGGCTTGTATTTGAAATGGAAAAAAAATATATGAGAAATGTATGTTTATTTGTGTAATAAGTTCGGTAATGCTTCGTAACCCTATTCTGGCAATGAATACAGGTGAGGGGTGTTACAACGGCTGTGTGTTCCCTAGTACTTATTTAGAAATCAAGTCAATAGCTTCACATGGCTTTGCACACGGGCATGTGACTTGGCCATGTGGCCTAAGTTAGCATACCCTCCAGTTTTCACACGGCCTGGCACACGGGCATGTGAGGCCGTTTCGAAGGGTAAACGGGCGTGTGGTTGGCCGTGTGACCCAACTCAAGAGTTACACGGAGTCAAACATGGGCTGGGACATGGCCATGTGATCCCATTTCGAATGTCCACACAGCTTGTAACACGGGCGTGTCTCTTGGCCATGTGAGACACACAGTTTGGCCACACAGGCGTGTGTCCCCTGCACTTTGAAAATTTTCTATGTTGTTCTAAATTTTTTTTAATTATTTGATTTAGTCCCGAACCACATCTAATGCTTGTTCTAGGCCACGAGGGCTCATATTAGGGACTATATGATTGTATTTGAATGAATTTTGTTTGGTTTTTGAGAATTAATCATGAAATGTATAAGTGTTATAGAAATAAGTCTGGTAATGCTTCATATGTAATACCCTTTACCCGTATCTGACACCGGGACAGGGTTTGAGGTGTTACCAGACTTATACACTCACAACATATAAAACTGGGCCACAAAATTTTGGCCCAAAATTAGAACATCTCAAACACATGCATATCGTTCCTTATACAAGCCTTCAAAGCCTATAACATACATCAGGGTGGTTCAGGACTGAACCGAGAACTTTTTACAAACATTTGACAACTTAACCAATTTTCTTGCTTTGGGAGAGTAACAAGCTCGTGTGGGTCACATACGCCCGTGTGACTTGGGACACTCCCGTATACTCAGCCTGTGTAACTCTTTGTTTATGATGTCAGCCAAACAAATTGATCCACATGGTTAAGCCACACGCCTGTGTGCTAGACCGTGTCCTCCACACGGCTGAGACACATAACCGTGTCTGTGCCTGTGTGGCCAACACTTAGGCTATTTTCCAAGCCATATGTTGTCCTTAATTCTTTCCCATACTTTACACATCATGGACCCAACTTATAGCATCAGTTTAATGGTTAATCGACCTTGAGAAAGAGTCAAATAAATAATTTGCATATTGTCTTACATGTGTTTATTACCCAACATTTAATCTCTACACATTCTACAGTTGTCCATGTTTAATCATTATCAACTTACTACCAGGCCACATATTCATTCCATGGCTGCAACCACCTCGAATAGTTCTAGGACATTCGTCATATACATGTGTTATACTAATTATTCATAGCAACCAATCATAATCACACGACATGCATTAACCCATAGCAGGAATAATTAGGCTTACAAGCCATAACCATAATAAGCCACGTCTCATGGCTATATACAATAGATCAATATAAGCCGGTACATTTGTCTATTCATAACAACATCTAATGTAAAAACTAGTCTTTATACATGCCACTCACTTGAAAGTGTTTAATACACGTATGACAATACTCTAGAGTTGATAGCTTGATAGTGTGATGTTGCCTCCGACGATCTCCAACCCCGAGCCAACTTGAGAACACTAAGGAAATGGAGAGGAGGGAGTAAGCTTAAAGCTTAGTAAGTCCATATGAAAATAATAAGCATTATAACAACATGTTTCCTTAAGCAAACAACCATAATGACACTTTTACTCATATTCTGGTTAAGTTGTTCTATCAAGTCATAGTTATTAATTTATTTATATCTAGAGCTACGAAACTCTAAATTAAGATCCGTTAATTTTATATGAAACAGACTCATTTATCTTCTCACAATAAAATTTTTAGAATTTTTGGTCGAGCCAATAAGTATAGTTTATTATTCAAAATTCTCCCCTATTTTTCTGTTTGACAGCTTCGACCTTTCTTTACTAAAATTTATTTATATCATAGTACGAGACTCAGATAATGTTTCCATCTCTTTCTCTTGAAAGTAGACTGATTAAGAATTTTATTCATATGATTTATAACTCATAGTTATTTTTTTTACAATTTCTAATGATTTTCCCAATTCAGAACAAGGGATTCCAAACTCATTCTGACACTGTCTCACAAGAATTCAAATATCTCATGATATGAGATTCCTTTACTAGCATCATTTCCTTTATCTGAAACTAGACCCAATAAGCTTTAATTTAATATTTTATTATCCTCTAACTAAATTTCCATTATTTTTGGTAGATTTTCAAATCCAGACTATTGCTGCTATTCAAAACTGTTTCAGTGCAAATTCATAGTAACTATCATAAGCTCATTGATCATGGACTCATCATTTCATGAAACCCATATCTCATTACACAATGTAAGTTAACATGATATTACAACACAATTCATAAGCATAAGCATAAGAATGGTTTATCTTTAAAACCTTTTTACTTGTTTATCATGTATACACATACATATGCATGAATTTGCTTACTCATCATTTATCACATTTCAAGAAGGCATCACTTATGAGTATAATGTATGTACCTATACGTATCCGTAGCATATCAATTAACTTTACCTTTATCACCACGCCCATCTCAAGACTTTCATCGCGTTGTTCATTATAATACCTTTGAATTTCTCGAAAATCTCGATTGATAGCCCATTTATCGTCAAATCATACAAGTGATCATTTTCAAGCACGCACTCCTGCGAACCTCACATCTTACGGTGGGATTACTGGTCCAAGCTAAATACCCGTAATATAAACTCATAGGGTATTTTTGGGATTACCAGTCTGGGCTAAATCCTTTGTAGCAAAAAACACCCATAATGAGCTCGGATCTGAATTACCAGTCCAGGCTAAATTCAGATCCTAGTCGGAATACCCGTTTGGGCTAAATCCACAATGCACACATATTCTTTGGGAGGCTTGATCACTTACGGAACAACTGTCCGAGCTAGATCCTTTCTATATTTGAGATCAATGGATTACCCGTCCGAGCTAAATCCATTCTCTGCAACACATGTAGGATCTCAAGTCATGTAAGCCGTGGTTTATCCATTGGATTTCCCTTTTTATTCAACCATGATTTTTCTCTTTTCATCAAGTATCTCATTATACATAGCTGAACATGCAATGTACATCCAATTCAACACATTTCCATGTTTATTTAGACATTAGTCCAAGAAATAAACATGGTATTGTATTCAATAATGTTTAGGCATTTGTTACAATGTATAATTTTTATATCAACTAAATAAATATCCATCACACTATGCTAACACATCAATTTATGTTCAAGTATGAACAACAATATCGTTGCATTATCATTGACATATGAACTTAGCTCAGTTTCGAGTACGACTATTTATTTCGAGTTTGTGCTTAATCTTGTTCAACCTCGTTCTAGGCCCAAATCTTATGTTCCTTGATCTATAATATCACATTTAGCCTACTAATTAGTCACATTATTCATAAGGGTCCAAAAATCATATTTTTACAAATTTGCATTTTGACCCCTAAACTTTCACATATTTGCACTTTTGCCCTAATGCTAGTAAAATGATTTTTATTCGATTTCCTTGCATGGAAAGCCTAGCCAAATCATTTTCATAACTATGGTAGCCCCCAATTTCCACTAAATCACCCTTTTATGACTAATTTATAACATTTACGATTTAGTCCTTTTTAAGCATTTTTACCGAAAATCACTTAGAAAATGTCATTTATTATACACCGAGCCTTCATATTCCACCATTAAACATCAAAATACATGTATATCATTCATGGGTAAATTTTTAAACATAAACCCTAGCTCAAAATAATCGTAGAAATGGGTAGAGCATGTAACCAGGATGCTATCACCAATACATTTTCTCTTTATGGCACTAATGCAATTGATTTTATTGATCCTGGATTGACTCATTCATATTTCTGTATGAATTTAGTGTTTAGTAAGAGTTTACATGTTGAGTCCATTGAATTTGTGATTAAAGTATCGAACCCCTTAGGTCAGTATGTCTTAGTTGATAAAGTTTGTAAGAATTGGCCTTTGATGACTCGGGTTTCTATTTTCCAGCTGATTTGATGTTTTTACTGTTTGATAAATTTGATGTGATTTTTGGTATGGATTGGTTGACTCTGCATGATGCTATTGTGAACTATAGATGAAAGACTATTGAGTTGAAATGTCAGAATAGTGAAATTCTTTGTATTGAATCCGATGATTCGAGTGGGTTACCTGTTGTGATATCGATGATGCTAGCACAGAAATATGTAAGAAAGGGTTGCAATGCTTACCTTTCGTATGTACTTGATGGAAAAGTGTCTGAATCGAAGATTGAATCAGTGCCAGTGTTTTGTGAATATCCATATGTGTTTCCAAAAGAATTACCCATATTGTCGCCGATCAGAGAGGTCAGGTTTGATATTGAGTTAGTATTGGGAACATCATCGATATCGATAGCTCTGTATAGAATAGCTCCTATAGAGTTAAAAAAAGTTGAAATCTCAGTTGCAAGAGTTAACAAATAGAGGATTTGCATGACCTAGTTTTTCACCCTGGGTGTACCATTTTTGTTCGTCAAAAAGAAAGATGGATTGATGAGATTGTGTATCGACTATCGTCAACTTAACAAGGTTACGATTAAGAATAAGTATCCATTGCCACGAATCGATGATTTGTTTGATTAGTTAAAAAGAGCAATAGCATTTTCTAAGATTAATCTGGGATCTGGTTATTATTAGTTACGGGTAAACTATGTTCAACCTGATTAAAACTATGTTCAGAAGTAGGTACATGCATTATGACTTTCTTGTTATGCCGTTTGGGTTAACTAATGCTTCTACAGTTTTTATGGATTTGATGAATAGAATTTTTAGACCGTATTTATATAGATTTGTAGTTGTTTTCATTTATGACATTTTGATTTATTATTGAGATGAATCTGAACATGTCGAGCATTTGAGAATTGTAATGCAGACTTTGCAAGATAAACAATTGTTTTCTAAATTCAGTAAATGTGAGTTTTGGTTCTGAGAACTTGGATTTTTAGGACACATTGTTTCAGCGGAAGGCATCAGAGTTGATCCGAGCAAGATTTCAATAGTTGTTGAATAGAAACCACCAAGAAATGTATCCGAGGTCAGAAGCTTTTTTGGATTAGCTAGCTATTATTGGTATTTTGTAAAAGGGTTCTCGATGATTGCTACATTGATGACTTGATTGTTACAGAAAGATGTGCAATTTGAGTGGTCTAGAAAATGTGAACAGAGTTTTGATCAATTGAAAGCACTATTAACCAAAGCACCAGTTTTAATTCAACCTAATTCGGGTAAAGAATTTGTGATTTTTAGTGATGCGCCATTGAACGGTTTGGGATGTGTTTTAATGCAAGAAGGTAAAGTGATAGCTTATGCTTCCAGAAAGTTAAAACCGCATGAAAAGAATTACCCGACGCACGACTTAGAGTTGGCCACTATTGTTTTCTCATTGAAAATTTGGCAACATGATTTGTTTAGTAAAAAATGTCATATCTTTACTAATCACAACAGTTTGAAGTATCTAATGTCTCAGAAAGATTTGAATTTGTGACAACGAAGATGGATCGAATTATTGAAAGACTATGAGTTAGTGATTGATTATCATCCGGGGAAAGCAAATGTAGTCGACGATGCTCAGAGTAGAAAATCTTTGTTGGCTTTGAGAGCAATGAACACACGATTGACATTATCTGATGATGGTTCGATTTTAGCTGAGTTAAAAGTTAAACTAATGTTTCTCCAGCAAATCTATGAAGCTCAAAAATGTGACAATGAATTACAAGTTAAAAGAGTACAATGCAAGTCGATTAATGATTCAGAGTATCAGATCGGATTCAATGATTGTTTGCTGTTCTGTGGTAGAATTTGTTTGCCGAGGAATTCTGAACTAATATAGAAAATTTTACATGAAGCACACAGTGGTTGCTTATATGTTCATCCGAGGAGTACTAAGATGTACAATGATTTAAAGCAATTGTATTAGTGGTCAGGTGTGAGACAAGACATTTAAGAATTTGTGTCGAGATGCTTGGTTTTGGGATTACTACAACCAGTAATGATACCTAAGTGGAAATGGGATAGTATAATAGCCCGTTTTTTGTCAAATCAGAATAATGGTTTTGGGACCACAAATCTGAGGTTGAAATAATTATTTTATTATTTAATGTTTACAGCATGATAGTATGATTGTGTGAAAATTTCATTATGAAATTTTATTGTTTGAGTGTTTAATTTGATAAAAAGGACTAAATCACGTAAATTATAAAACTTGAGTTCTATTAGCTAAAGGTGTCTAATAGTTATAAAACCTTAAAGTGAAGGTCCTTATGTTGTAATTGGACCATTGTTATTATGAGTGGACAAATATGGCCATTAATTAGGTGATTTTAATGGCTTATTATTAAGGTTAATTTAGTAATTTATGAAATAAGATAAGTAAAAATAAAGAAAACATTTTTTTTCATCTTTTAATTCATCTTTCTCCATCGAAAATACAAGAGAAGATTTCTAGGGTTCGGTCACCTCATGGTTTAATTGTAAGTTTGTTTTTTTCCGGTTTTTAATGATTTCTATGTTTTTGATATCGTTGCAGCTTAATCTAGCTAGCCCAGGGACTAATTTGAAAAACTATTAAAGGTTTAGGGTTGTCCCATTGATGAATCTATGTGTATTTTGATCTTTGATGATAGAAAATGTAAGCTTGTTGTTAGATAAACAACATTTGTAAAGTGATTTTTGACAAAATTGTCATTTAGGGATTTAATTAAGAAATGTTGAAATTTTTTGGTTAAATTGTGAAATAAATTAAAAATATGGGCTGCTAGGGACTTAATTGAAATTCGGTGAGCATGGGTATAGGTTGAATTGCATGAATTTGTACTTTTATGAGATAAAGACTAAATTGTAAAAATGTTGAAATATTAGGGACAAAAGTGTAAAGTTGCCTTAATGTGTATTTTGGGCTAAATTGAATAGAATGATGATTGAATTAGTTAATTTTTATTACATATAGATCAAGAAAAGTGAAATTCAAATTTAGATCGGGGGAAAAACAAGGTTTTGGACTAGTCGATCTGTTTCGTCATTTTATCAATTGAGGTAAGTTTGTATGTTAATAAGCATTATTATAATTGTGTTTTAAATGCATTAATATTGAATATATTGTGTATACGACATTGCGGATATGTTAATGGTTGTTCGGCAACGAGAAATCCTGGTTGAAACTTCAGAATAGATTAGGATACGAATGACATGTCATTAGGGATTGTGTGATTTGGGTGCTGGTCCGTACGTCCTATCGGTGGCTAAATTATCCGGCATGTGTTGCGGATACTTGTCAGCTTGTATGAGCAGCACTTTGTAGTTTCGTCATGACCGTCAGCTTGTGTGAGCAGACCTGTTGATAGCTCGAGAGTGAGCATTATATGTGATATAAGATCGAGATAGCTTTGGCTATATATGTGGCATTCAGTGTGAGAGATTCCCAAGTATCTAATAGTATTCCGAATGGTTCAACGGGTATATCGAAAATATGAAATGGTGAGAAATAGATACGTATTAGTACAGGTATGTATGAAAACTATACGAGTATTGAAACTATGAAATTTATGAGATTTTGATTTATTATGTAATTGAATACATGTTAACATTGTGATTAAATGTTTTATAGCATGTTATGTACATATTTTTGAATTTTAATTGAATGGTGAGCTTTGTTTATTATTTCATACGAGCTTACTAAGTTTTATAGCTTACATTGTTTATTATTCCATATTTTATAGTGAAATCGAAGCTAGCTCTGATTTAGGAATCGTTGGAGACCTCATCACACTATCAAGCTATCACTTTAGTACTTTTAAATCTATGTTTTTGGTTATATGGCATGTATAAGAGCTTTGGTCATTTTGGTATATGTTTGTAATGAATTTAGCCATTTCGATTGACTTGTAAATGTTTAATGTTTGGTTTGGTATATAGCCAAAAGAGTTCGCTTACTTCGGTTGATTTGGTCGTGTATATATATATATGCAAATGGCCTTTATTTATGCATATGGTAATTGCAATATAAATGCTTGTGATGAAAGGAAGTTTGTGAATTGGTTATTTCCGTATCATATGTTTGATAAATTGAGATCGGTATGTTTATGATTTCAGGTAAGATGATGCTTAAATGAATGTGGTCTTCTTGATGATTTGGGATTATTAGTTTTGGTATGAAATTGAATGTCAAATTGTAGTATTTGTGTACCTTGTATTGTTGGTATTGAAATGGCATGAATTAAGCTATTTGAGATTGGATGAATGCCTATTTGTGTCATGTTTTATGCCATTTGGTTTGGTGTAGGTGTATGTAAATTTAGGTGGCAAGATGGCTTGGTAAATAGCTTATTTTTTTCCACACGGGTAGAGACACGGGCGTGTGTCTCAGTGATGTGTGACACACGGTCAGGTTACACGGCTGTGTGTCTGCTAGTGTTGTATGAAAAATCAAGTTAGTATACTCCACACGGCCTAGCACACGGGCAAGTGACTGGCTGTGTGGTATAAGTTAGTATACCCTACAGGTTTGGCACGGCCTAGCTCAAGGCATGGCCCACTCGCGTGTGCATCCATTTCGAAGGGCACATGGGATGGTGACACGAGTGTGTGGTTGGCCATGTGACCTAAGTCAGAAAGTTGCACAGGGTCGAGCACGGGCTAGGACACAGTCATGTGATCCCATTTTGAACGTCCATACAGCCGGGCCACACGGGCGTGTGTCCCCTGTATTTTGTAAAATTTTCTAAGTTTTCCAGAAATTTCATAAGCTATCGGCTTAGTCCCAAACCACCCCGAATGCATGTTTAGGGTCCTCGTAGGCTCGTATTAGTAACAATGTGAATGCTTTTGAATAATTTTTATTTGAAATTCGAAAATGTATGTGAAATTTATGGTTACTTGCTAAATAAGTTTGGTAATGCTCCGTAACCTTATTCCGATGTTGAATATGGGTGAGGGTGTTACAAATAGAGTTATGATGGATTTTGTATTGGGGTTACCCCTATCTCCGAAAAAGAAGGATGCTATTTGGGTTGTTATTGATCGTTTGATGAAATATGCACATTTCATTCCAGTACGTACACACTTTTCACTTGATAGATTAGCTGAATTGTACATTTCAGAGATTATTATATTACACGGAGTGCCGGTTTATATTATTTTGGATAGAGATCTGTGATTTACGACACAATTTTGGAAGAAATTGCAAGAAGCTTTGGGTACACGGTTGTATTTTAGTACTGCATTTCATCTGCAAACAAATGGTCAATCTGAAAGAGTGATTCAAATTCTTGAAGATATGCTTCGTTGCTGTGTTTTAGAGTTTGAAGGAAACTTGGAAAAATATTTACCATTGGTTGAATTTGCATATAATAATAGTTATCAGTAGAGCATAAAGATGGCACCGTATAAAGCTTTATATGGTCGTAAATGCTAAACTCCATTTTTTTGGACCGAGCTTAGTGATAAAAAGATTAACGGGGTTGATTTGATTAAGGAGACTTAAGAGAAAGTAAAAGTAATTCGCGACAGTTTGAAAGCAGCTTCAGATCGACAGAAATCATATGCAAATTTGAAACGTAAAGATCGGCAACAGAGATTTTTTGAAAGGTCCACCATGGAAGAAGATTCTTCGATTTGGTCACAAAGGATAATTGAGTCTGCGATTTATTAGACCGTACGAGATTATCGAAAGAATAGGGCCAGTAGCATATCGGCTAGCTTTACTGTCAAAACCTGAAAAGATCCATAATATATTTCATGTATCAATGTTAAGACAGTATAAATCAGATCCATCACACATAATTTCTCCACCAGAGATTGAAATTCAACCAGATATGTCGTATAGCAAAAAACTGACCATAATTTTGGCTCGAGAGACTAAAGAGTTAAGAAACATAAGCATAGCTTTAGTGAAGGTTCTTTGGAAACGTCAAGGTGTTGAAGAGCTACGTGGGAACTCGAAGAAGCTATGAGGAAACAGTACCCTAACCTATTTTCTAGTAAGATTTTCGGGTACGAAAATTCCTTAGGGGGGAGAGTTGTAACAATTGATTTTTAGTGAAATTGGAACAGTGGTTTTGGGACCACAATTTTGAGGTAAAAATATTTATTTTATTATTATTTTGGGGTCTACAGCATGATAGTATGATTGTATAAAAATTTTGTTAAGAAATTTTATCGTTTGCATGCTTAATTCGATAAAAGGACTAAATCACGTAAAGTACAAAAGTTGAGTTCTAATAGTTAAAGGTATCAAATAGTTATGGAAATTTAAAGTAGATGTCCTTATAAGGTAAATAACCCATTAATATGTTAGTTGATGATAATGGCTTGGCAATTTTGAAATTTCAATTAATTATAAAGGTTAATTAAGTAAATGGGTAATTAAATGATATATGAATAAAAAAAACAAATTTATTATGTCCATCTTCTTCAAAACACACCCAAAAACCGATTCTTCATGGAGAAAGTAGAGCTAAGGTTCGGCCAAGCTTCAAATTCGAATTGGTAAGTGATTTTTGTCTCGTTTTTAATGATTTCTATGTTTTTAGAATCGTTGTAGCTTAATCTAGCTAGCCCAGGGACTGATTTGAGAAACTGTTAAAGTATTAGGGTTTCACCATTGTTAAATGTGTATGTGTTTTGAAGTGTGATGATAGAAAGTGAATGGTTGTTTTTAAATAAACAACTTTTGTAAAGTGATTTTTGTTTGAAATGTCAATTAGGGATTTATTTGTAAAATGTGTAAAATTTATAGTGAAATGTGTGAATTAATGAAATGTGTGTGCTGCTATAAGCTTGCATGAGATTCGACAAGCATGGGTGTGGATTAAATTGCATGAATTTGCATTTTTATGAGTTAGGGACTAAATTGTAAAGAAGTAAAAAGTTTAGGGGTAAATTAGTAATTTTACCATAATATAAATTTTGGATTAAATTGAATATAATGATATTTAAATAAGTTAAATTTGATTATATAGATCAAGAAAAGTAACGTACGGATCTAGATCGAGAGGAATATAAAGTATCGGACTAGTCGATCCTATTTCATCGTTTTTATGTTGAGCTAAGTTCATATGTTTAATAAGCACTAAATTATATATGTGTTTAAATGCTTAATTGTTGTAATTGAGATGATACATCACCATAGAAATTCTCGACAAGTATTCAACAATGTATAAATCTCGGTTGAACCTTACGAATAGATATAATACAAATGACATGTCATTAGGGGTTACCGTGTTTTGGGTGATGGTCTTGTAAGTTTTACAAGTGGCTGAGTTTTTTGGCATGTGTTATGGTTACTCGTCAGCTTATGTGAGCAGCACCGTGTAGCTACGTATTGACCGTCAGCTTGTGTGAGCAGACCCAGTGATAGCTCGAGGGGGAGCATTTATACGAGATATGAGATTAAAATGGTTTCGACCATGTATTGGCACTTAGTGTGCAAGATTCCCGAGTATCCGATAGTATTCCAAATGGTTCAACAGGTATATTGATGATATGAAGTAAGAGATTGATATGTACCAGTATAGGTATGTTCATGAGTTGTATAAGCATTGAAGCTATAAGAATTGTGAATTCATGTCTAACCTTTTGATTGAATATGTGTTAGGCTTTTGGATTCAAATTAAGTTGCATTATGTTATGTTATTTACTTAAATTATGAATGAATGGTAAGAATACTTGTTAGCCATACGAGCTTACTAAGCTTAATAGGTTACTTGGTTTTCTTTTCCATGTTTTATAGTGATTTCGAAGCTTGCTCGGATTGGAATTTGTCAAAGATCTCATCACACTATCCAGCCATTGTTTTGGTACTTTTAAGCTTTTTGTATTTTGGTTATATGGCATGTATAGGTCATTTGGCTATTGGAAGCCTATATGTTTTGAATTATGTAATTAGAAATTTCATATGACTTGATTTAGCATATGTTAGTTATCTATGTATATATGTGGTTATTTTCATTTTGGTATGTATTTGGATTGTCTTAGAAATGCCTTATTTGTGTATTGGTATTTTGAGTACCAAATGTATTTTGAAATGTAGTATGTATGTTGATTTTGTAACAGCCCAAATTTAGGTGAAATCAGAACAGTGGTCCAGGACCACAAATCCGAGCCGAAAATAAAAATTATTTTTATTTTATTATATGGTCCATATTATGTTAGAAATGTCATTTGAAAATTTTGAAAAGAAAATTTTATCGATTATGTGCTTAATTACGAAAAGGACCAAATAGCATAAAATGCAAAAGTCAAATTCTAGTAGCTATAAGGATTAAATAGCTATGGAATTTAAAACCCTAAGAAACTAAGGGACCGATTGGGGTACGGGTGGGGGTGGATGTCGTTGAGCCATGGGTTCATTCTCACGAACTCTGAAAACCATTTGGACATCATCTAGAAGAAGGCTTCTTTAGCCTCTCCTCTCCAGCCCTCAGACACAAGCCTACTACCACAAGAAGCTACTCTGTGAACGGAGGCTTGCGCGATACTTTCAACTTCATCAGAATCGACTCGATTGGATGACATTTTATCTATATGAAAATGTAATTTAATTTGAGTTAGGAGCTATCACACTATCACATATTATATAATGGCATGTATTTTTAGACTCCATCCATGCTACATTCAGTCCGAGAACTCACTAAACCATAGCTCTAATACCACTAAATGTAACACTCCAAACCTGTATTCGTCATTTGATTAGGGTTACAGAATATTGCCATACAATCAAAAACATTTAAACTTAACTTCATTCAATAACATAAAAAAATAATAAACCCGTCATATAAATACATTCTATCCTTAAATCGAGCCCTTGAGGCCCAAAAAAATACCTTAGAAACGATTCAAAACCAATTTGAAAATATTTCAAAAGTCCAGGAAAAAGTCACAAATATTTAGAAACAGGGGTCACATGGTCATTGTGGCCAGGCTGTGTGCCTCACACGGCTAAGACACACACCCGTGTCTTAGGCCGTGTAACCTTCAAACTAGGGACATACGGTTGTTTCCTAGCCCGTGCCCTTACCTGTGTAACTCTCGAAGTAAGGTCACACACCCATGTCACACGCTTATGTGCCAAGCCATGTAACTCCCTGAGTTACCCTACACACCCGTGTGTCAGGCTGCGTGTTAGGCTATGTAATTTACTGACTTGCATACAAAGGAACTCTCAGATGACACACAACCATGTCATTAGGCCATGTGCCACACACACACGTGTCTTAGGCTGTCTGGACCAAAAATTCACCTTAGATCAAGCTATTACAATACCATTTCATATATAAATATTTAAACCAAATATGCACACTTTCATAACACCAAAACATCATCTAAACATACATAGATTTGCCATTTCAAGAATCCTAAACCAATTAACCAATATGCCATTCAAAGGCACCTCAAATGCATTCATCATCATTTACCTAAACATATCAATTTTACCAAATTTAAAACATCAAATTCTAGTTTCATATTTTCCAAACATACCAAAACTTGACCATAAACATACCAATACAAAATATATCATATGAGCCTTCCAAAACATGCATCATAAGATAGCCAATATGACACAATCTAGCAAGGCAAGTAACACCCTTTACCCGTATTCGACGTCGAAACAGGGTACGACGCATTACCGGACTTAAACTCAAACAAACATTCAAAACCAAGACGCAAATTTCTACTCAAATTTAAAACTTTTCATAGACAATCATTTTGTCCCTAAAACGAGCCTATGAGGCTCAAAACATACATTGAAAGTGGTTAGGGACTAAATCGAGAACTTTAGAAAATTGTACGATGCTTATAAAATTTTTCACCAAAACAGGGGTCACACGCCCGTGTGGCTTGGGATACGCCCTAGTGGGCAGGCCGTGTGGTCACACATGCCTGTGTCCCTAACCCGTGTAACTCTCTATATATGACATCATCAACAAATTGAAGTCACACGGCTAAGGCACACGCCCATGTGCTTAGGCCATGTAGTCGAATAAATTTTCCTAATTTTTCATAAAATAGGTACAGACTTCACACGGCCAGGGCATATGCCTATGTTCAAGGCCGTGCCATCCACACAGCTAAGACACACGCCTATGTCTCTGCCCGTGTGCTCGATACTGAGCATTTTATTTTGGAACAATTAAGGTACAGGGTACACACAGCCGGTACATACGCCTATGGTGCAAGCTGTGTGTCACACACGGCCTAGCACATGCCCGTGTGTCTACCCGTGTGGACAAAAATAAGGCTATTTACCAAGCCTTTTTTCCACCCTTCCATGCACAACCTACCCAACAACATGTAATACCGTTCCAGGTAAACATACAACCAATTCAGCCATAACCAAGGGATCTGTACATCATTTACATACCTAATAACTCATACCATGCAATTTTCATATCCTTGAAAGGCATTTTCATATACATATAAATTTAAA
Organism: Gossypium hirsutum; assembly: GCF_007990345.1. Lineage (NCBI taxonomy): Eukaryota > Viridiplantae > Streptophyta > Magnoliopsida > Malvales > Malvaceae > Gossypium > Gossypium hirsutum. The sequence continues at coordinate 38,765,311 of NC_053431.1, read as the reverse complement.
CCAATGTAGCCAATTTCAATGGACATTTACAAAACGTATCATCAACCATACTTGACACTTAAGAATTTGGACATACATTAGCATCATACACGCACCACTTGAACATCCTTAGATTCCAATGGCTAAGTCACAAAATATTACTTACAAGCCTTCATCTATTCCAAGTAGTTTATACATGCCATTATACCAAAATAAATCATTTAGCTATACCAAAAGGAGATTTGTGGATAGGATGATCTTGCTCCAACCGAATCCTCCAACCTTCCTGAGCTTTTTGAGCACTACAAAACAAGGATAAGTAAAACGGGGTAAGCATTTTCATGCTTAGTAAGTTCGCCTAACAAAAAGAAAACTTACCGGTCATAACTATTCAAATAAGCATACATACACATTCATTCCATCAATAAATTTAACAAGTTACCTAAATACAATCACTCGTTAAATAAGTTAGTCATACACATCATGAAGTATTCAAACCAACATAGATGAGCTCACCATAATATAAACTTTCATATTATTTCACAATTTTCTTTTTTCAAGATTTCTTTTCGTTGAACTATTGTAAATCTCGATGGAGACTCGGGTAGTATACTCGAGGTATACTTGTCAATCGTCTGTCAATTTACATCTAGAGTGCTCCTTGAGCACATATTCATAGAACACACTCTCAAGCCGCATTTCTATAGTAGGATTACCAGTCCAGGCTAAATTCTTTCGATAAAGTTAGCTCTAATGAGCTTAATATGGATTACCCGTCCAGGCTTAATCCATTTCATAACATTTTCTCAAGAGAGTGTAACTCAGGATTACCCGTCTGGGCTAAATCCTTTGTACATCATTTTTTTTAGTTCAAGGAGATTATTATAATCCATCTAAATACAAAGCTCAACTAGGACAGTGACATTTTATTCATGTCTTCCATCTTATGGTTATTTCATAGTGTATATTGTTACATATATATTATCTCAATCACACAATTCAATTAAAACATAATAACATACCAAATTAAATTACAAGAACTTACCTTGAGAATGGTTCGTATTCGAACTCAACTATTCTAAGATCTTTTGTTTTCCTTGATCTAGTTCCGTAATCGGTTGCTCTAGGTCTATATGAGCAAATTTGACTATCAATTCATCATTTTACACATACGTTTACATTAATTTGCATCCTAGATAAAATTACCATTTTGTCCCTAACTTTTTGACATTTTACATTTTAGTCTCTAGGCTCGTAAAATGAAATGTGTTCAATTTCTTGGTAACCCAAGCCTAGCCGAACCATATACATGCTCATATCAGCCCACATTTTTTATTAAATTAGACTTTTACTACCCATTTTATGACTTTTTACAAATAGGTCCTTTCATGCATTTCCATCAAAAATCACCTAGTAAAAGTTGTTTATTATACCTTAAACATACCATATCTTCCATCAATCATCAAAATACACACATGTCACACATGAGTAAATTTTTAAACATGAACCCTACTTCAAAATAGTGGTAGAAATGGAAAGATCAGGTGAATAAGACTTCAAAAACATAAAGAGCATAAAAACGAGGCTAGGGTGCACTTACAATCAAGCTTGAAAGTTGAAGAAAACCCTAGCTATGGTGTCTTGAGAATTTCGGCCAAGGGGAGAAGATGGACACCAAATTATGACTTGATTTTCCCTTTTTATTCTTTTATTTACCAAATAACCAAAATGCCCTTGAAGCCTTTCTTTAAAATTTTTCCTAAACATGTCCATTTTTTCCCACTAACTTAACAAATGGTCTAATTATCATATAAGGACCTCCAATTTAAAATCTCATATCAATTGGACACCTTTAACATCTAGAATTCAAGTTTTGCACTTTTTATAATTTAGTCCTTAAAACTAAATTGGGTGCCCAAACGTCTAAATTTTCGAGCAAGATTTTCACAGAATAGTTCCATAAAATTGTAAACCATAAAAATATAATAAAAATAAATTTTACTACTTCATATTTGTGGTCCCGAAACCACTGTTCTGACTAGACCTAAAATTGAGATGTTACAACTCTCCTCCCTTAGGGATTTTCGTCCCCGAAAATCTTACCAGAAAAGAGGTTTGGGTACTATTTTCTCATAGCCTACTCAAGTTCCCACGTTGCTTCCTCGACTCCGTGTCTTTTCCACAAGACTTTCACTAGGACTATACTTTTATTTCTCAACTGATTCACTTTCTGAGCTAAAATTTTGATCAGTTCCTCACCATACGTCATATCCGGTCGAATCTCAATCTCTATCAGAGAAATCACTTGTGAAGGGTTATATCGATACCTCTGCAACATAGACACATGAAACACATCATGAATCTTTTTCGACTCCGTCAGTAAAGCCAACCGATACGCTACTGCCTGATTATTTCAATCACCTCATACAACCCAATAAAGCATGGACTCACTTGCCTTTCCAGCCAAATCTGAGAACATTCTTCCATGGAAATACTTTCAAGAATACTTTATCCCCAATTTGAAACTCAATTTCTTTTCTTTTCAAATTCGCATATGACTTTTGTCTATTCGAAGCTATTTTCAAACAATCACAAATTACTTTCACCTTTTCTTCGGTTTCTCTAACTAAGTCAACCTTGTGAATTTGTTTCTCGCTGAGCTTTGTCCAATACAGAGGAGTTCGGTAGTTACGGCCATAAAATGCTTCATAAGGTTCCATCTTTATGCTTGATTGAAAACTGTTGTTGTGGGCAGATTCAACCAACGGTAGATATCTCTCCTAACTATCTTGAAACTTTAGAACACAACATCGGAGCATGTCCTCAAGAATCAGAATTACTTTTCAAATTTACCATTGGTTTGTGGATCGAAAGTGGTAGTAAAATTTAACTTTGTACGTAAGGCTTCTTGCAACTTCTTCCAAAATCGCAAAGTGAATCTCAGATCTCTATCCCAAATAATCGATATAAGCACCTCGTGCAATCTCAAAATCACAGCAATATACAATTCAGCTAACTTATCAAGCGAGTAGTCAGTATGTATCGGTATAAAATAAGCTGACTTCGTTAATCTATCAATAACGACCTATACGACATCTTTCTTTTTCGGGGTCAAAGGCAAACCGTTACAAAGTCCATTGTAATCCTGTCCCATTTCCACTCGAGAACCATCCCTGGCTGAAGCAAACTTGAAAGTACTTGGTGTTCGACTTTCACTTGTTGGCAAACCAAACATTTCGAAACAAAATCGAAGATATCTCTTTTCATACCTGACCACCAATACATTTTCTTCAAATCATTATACTTTTTCGTACTACCCGGATGAATAGACAAACAACCACTGTGTGCCTCTTGAAGAATTTTTTGAATAATTTTGTCACATTTCGGTACACAAATCCTATCTCGGAACATCAAACAGCCATTGGAATCGATACGAAAATCTAAGCCATTGCCCAATTCACACAGAGCTATCTTAGCTTGCAATTCACCATCACACTTTTGAGCTTCGAAAATCTGTTGAAGAAACATTGGTCTAGCTCTCAACTTAGCAAGAATTGAACCATCGTCCGATAAGGTCATCCTTGTATTCATGGCTCTCAAGGAAAACAAGGATTTTGTACTCAGGGCATCTGCGACAACATTCGCCTTACCCTGGTGATAATCAATCACTAACTCATAGTTCTTCAGTAACTCATGTAACAACCCGATTTTGAGCCTAGTCAGAATAGTAGTTTCGAAACCACTATTCTAGGGCCAGAGAAATTATTTTTAATGATATTTTATGTGTTATAGCATGATTACATGAGTGCATGAAAATTTTGGTGAAATAATTTTAGCGATTTCATGCCTAATTGCGAAAAAGGACTAAATTGCATAAAGTGAAAAAGTCCTTTTTCATTAGCTAAATGTACAAATTGACTATGTATCATATTGTGGAGGTCTTTAAAGGGAAAATAGACCTTTTTGAGAGAGATGGCTAGCCATGGGAGACAAAGAAATAGAAAAGACAACAGTTGGTGAAATTAGGTGATAAAAATTGAATAAAATAAAACAAATAGGAAAAGTTGTCATTTTCTCATCTCTCTCCTTCCTTATCCACCGATTTCTCTTCAAGAAAATAGCCATAGAAGCTTAAAAATTTTAGTAACCTTAAACTCTTGCAAGTAAGTCTTCTTGGTGGCCTTTCTTGATAATTTTTATGTCTTGGGAACCCCTAAAGCTTAATCTAGCTATTGAGGGGACTATTTTGTGAAATGGTTGATAGTATAGGCATTTACCATGAAAGGATTTATGTTGTTTGCTAATTTTTATGGAAGAAAATGAGTCTTAGTTGTGTTTTAAACAACTTTTGTGAATGGATTTTCGTGAAAACACCTAATATGGACCATTTTTGTAAAGATGGCAAAATGAGTAATAAGTATGAGTAATAATGAGAATTATGGGTTGCTCCTAGTATAAAAAGGATTCGACTAGGCTTGGGTAGCGAGAAAATTTGATAAAAATCGATATTATGAGCCTAAAGGTAAAATGGTCATTTTGCCTAAGCATAAATTATGAAATGTCTTTGTTAATATGATGATTAAAATAGTAGATTTTATCATTATAGATCAAGAAAATCGAGATTCGAGCTTAAATTAGAAAATACGAGGTTATTGACTAAAATGGAATAATTGGCCGAAATTTGCATTCGAGGTAAGTCTGTGTGACTAAATAAGCATGTTATCCATATTGTTGTTAATATACTTGAAATCTATCTTGCTATGATTGTATTTAATTATATGTTGATGGAATATGACATTCCATTGAAATAGTAAGTTGTATGTTAATAATGCAACTATTTGTTATGATGTGTGATTAAATTGATGTTGCATAAATCATTCTGATAGCGAATATGAGTACGCATGATGAGAAATTAATGTAATAAAGACTCCCAATTGAACATTAGAAATATATTTGGATATTCATGCCATGACATTAGGTGATATGTGTGCTAGAGTAAGACATGTCTGGGACATGCATCGGCTACATTATGAGAGCCAGTGTAAGACATGTCTGGGACATGCATTGGCATTGAGACGAGAGATAGTGTAAGACATGTCTAGGACATGCATCGGCCTCGAGATATACAAGCTAGTGTAAGACCTGTCTAGGACATGGCATCAGCTTATTGTGTGTTAGTGTAAGACCTATCTGGGACATGGCATTGACACTGATAGATGAGAGCCAGTGTAAGACTTGTCTAGTACACGACATCGGCCTTGATATATAAAAGTCAGTGTAAGACCTGTCTATGACATGGCATCGACTTTGATGTGCTAGCTAGTATAAGACCATGTCTGGGACATGGTGTTGGCATCTTATCCCATGTTTGGGGCTATTGAATATCCTATAGTATTCAAAATGGTTCAACGGGAGATGTATGGTTTATATCGAATGATAGAGCTAATGGCTATGTTGTGAGTGGTATAGACACTTTGATAAACCGTAAATTATACATATTTTTATCCCATGTTTAATGCATTTTATGGATGATTTCTCATTAGAATTGGTGAATTCAATGCTCCTAATGCTTTAATTTCATGTTTTATACTTAGGAGAGCATATGAGAGAGAAAGGAACCAGAAACGGGCCAAAAACAGAGAAAATGGGCCAAATTACGAAATCAACACAGCTTGGACCTCCTCACACGGGCAGACCACACGGCCGTGTCAATCTGGCAGAATTGGAGCACGACTCACACGGGTATAGCACATGCCCATGCCATTCTAACAGGCTCAAACACGGTCTGAAATAATTGTACACGGGCGTGTCACACGGGTTGTCCCTGCCGAGCCCAAGTTAAGTCCAATTCGGAAAAGGCCACTTTTGAGGGCTTCTAGGCATTCCAAAGCCTATAAGTACACCCTAGAAGAGGAGAAAAGGGGAGATGGAGAATAGGGGGTAAGGAATTACTCCAAGGAAGCCGATTGATCCTCTTAAAAGTTGGATTCATCATCAAGACTGAAGATCTCTCCTCAATTTCCCTTCAGGAGTTTTGGGTTTTCTTTATGTTTTGTATTCTTTATTCTTCTGAGCTGTTTTCTTATTTAGTTATGAACTAAAACCCATAAATACCTAAGGCGAATGAAACCTAAGACGAATCTTGTTATTATTTTCTGAATCGCATGATAAATAATTTAACTTGTTCTTAATTATGTATTCTTAATTCTTGTTTTGATACCCCAGGATACTGGTTCAAGACATGCTCTTATTCAGAGGAGGAATAGACCCTGTCTAAGAGTACTTTTGTCATAATTAAGCGGAGTTGATAACGCGCCTAGAAATAGGGTGACAAGATTTTGTCGAATTAGGGTGAAACCTAATAAGGGGATCCACAGATCAAGTAAATGCAACCCTAGAGTGTTAATTAGAGAAAAGTCTCGGTTATGCAATCTAGGGATTAGACGTTATTAGTCTTGAATAGGGATAATAACATAACTTAGGGATATCTACAGAACAAGTTGAATGAATAAATCGTCCGATTCGGAGTCAGAATAACAAGTAAAGTCTAGGTGGATTTTTCCTTAGGTATTGTCTCAAGTCAATCGATTTTCCCAAAAGCAATTCCCCAATTCTTTTCTCTGTGAGTTCTTAGTTTAGATAATTAGTTAATTAAAACAAAAACCCATTTTATTATTAGGCTAGACAATAAAAAGACAGTCATTACTAGTACTTTTTTTCCTTTGGGTTCGACAATCCAGTCTTGCTAAAACTATACTACTGTTCGATAGGTACACTTGCCTACATCGCGTTAATAGTTAGTTCAAGAAAGAGTAATTATAAATATTTAAAACCTATCACAAAACATTGCGATCAAGTTTTTGGCGCCATTGCCGGGGAACTAAAATATCAGGAACACTTAATTTTTATTACTTTAGCAATTTATATTTCTTGCAATTTAATTTAATTTAATTTAATTATTATTACTAATTAACTTCCTTTTTCCTTCTCTTGGCAGGTTTTCATAGTTTATGACTAGAAGAAACCCGTCGAGACCATTACTTTTTGATGAAGAAATCGATCACACAGTTCGTAGAAACCAAAGAGAAATAAGGTGAAGCTTAACATACATGGAGAACTAGCAAAAAGACGATACTCAACCCCCAACCGAAGAGATGGCTGAAAACCGAGGTAATCAGCTACCTCCTGCAATTACGGCTAATCAAAATCCAGCTCCACTACTATGTATGACTATGCTAAACCTTTTTTAACAGGAACTGAGTCAAGTATAGTTAGATCTGCTATTGCTGCAAATAATTTTGAACTGAAACCTAACAGAATTCAGATGATACAGCAGTTTGTTCAGTTTTATGGTTTGCAGGAAGAGGATCCCAACACTCACTTGGCGAATTTTCTGGAGTTTTGCGACACTTTCAAAATTAATGGTATTTCTGATGATGCCATTCACCTTCAGTTATTCCCTTTTTCACTGAGAAACAAAGCTAAACAGTGGTTGAACTCGTTACCACAAGGGTCCATCACTACTTGGGAACAAATGACAAAAAAATTCTACTAAAATATTTTCCGCCGACTAAAATGGCTAAGTTATGTAATGATATCTCTTCTTTTGTGCAGATGGACTTAGAAACACTTTACGATGCATGGGAGAGATACAAGGATCTATTTCGAAGGTGCCCTCACCGTGGGTTACCTTTATGGCTGCAAGGTCAAACTTTTTACAATGGTTGAATCCCTCAACAAGACAGATGATTGACACAGCTGCTGGAGGAACCATCAACAACAAAACACCTGAAGAGGCTTATGCATTCATTGAATAAATGTCACTGGAGTAAGCCAACAATAATAGCCGGTGTTTATAACGTCGACTCAGCTACTATGCTGTCAAATCAGGTAGAGCTTCTCAATAAAAAGATTGATGGTTTACTTGGTTCTACGCAGGTACATCCAGTAATGAGGTGTGACTCAAGTGGAGGAGGTGTACATATAGAATATCAATCCTTCAATCCTACAACTGAAGAGGAACAAGTCAACTATATAGGTAACAATAACTTTCGATCTCAAAATAACCCATACAGTAATACTTATAATGCAGGTCCTCATTTCTCTTGGGGTGGTCAACGGAATCAAAAGCCACAAAATTGTCAGGGTTTTCAACAGCCACCTTATCAACAAGAGAAGAAACCAAACCTTGAAGAGATGCTCTCTAAATTCATTTCGGTATCAGAAACCTGTTTCCAAAATACCGAGATAGCACTTAAGAATCAACAAGCATCGATCCAAGGGCTCGAAACTCAGATAGGCCAGTTATCCAAACTAATCTCCGAACGACCGCAAGGTAGCTTACCAAGTAATACTGAACCTAATCCAAGGGAACACCTCAACGCAATTAGTACTCAAGATAAGGAAGGATTCATTGCACCTGAGCCAGAATTGATGCAAGAAATTGTGATAAGCAAAGGTAAAAGTGAGGTAAGTCATAACAAAATAGTGAATAAAGATTATAGACCTCATGTCCCATACCCTAACACGACAAGGAAAGACCTCTCAGATGAACAATTCGGTAAATTTCTCAAACTTTTGAAAAAATTACATATTAACTTACCGTTTATTGAAGCTTTGTCGCAGATGCCAAATGCAATGAAAATTTTAAAAGAGCTTTTAGTAAATAAGCGGAAGTTGGACGAAGCATCACATGTAGAGCTAAACGCAATCTGCTTAGCTATTCTACAGAATAAGTTACCCCACAAATTGAAAGATCCAGGGAGTTTTACAATTCCTTGCTTAATTGGTAGTTTGGATATAAATTATACATTAGCTAATTTAGGGGCTAGTATAAACGTCATGCCTTACAAAATGTTTAAGCAACTAGGTCTTAGGAAACCTAAACAAACTAGGATGAGTATTCAATTGGCAGATAAAACTATAAGATTTCCTAGGAGTATTATTTAAGATGTACTGGTGAAAGTAGATAAGTTCATATTTCCCGTTGATTTCGTTGTTCTAGACATAGAGGAGGATAATAACACCCCTTTGATTTTAGGGAGGCCCTTTTTAGCAACTGCTAAAACAAATATTGATGTTGGCACATGTGAGCTTACACTTCGTGTGGGAGAGGAAACGGTCACCCTTCAAGCTCGTAATTTTGGCATCACATCGAACATTGAAGGCAATGGTCCACACCAATCTACAAGAACTGACAATATGACTTTGCAGAAATTGAGCTTCAAAGAAGCACATGAGCCATGTTTTAGAAATGATAGAGGACACATTCATGAAAAACGAAGGCTATGGATAGAGGAGCTAGACGAATGGCAAGCACATAAACCGAGAACACACGATAAACCAAAATTACACCAGAATGAGTTTGATACCTCCCCAAATTTAGTTAAGGTTGGTGATAAGGTCTTATTAGATGCCGCAGATCCCCACATTGTCACTACCACACCGAAAGAGGAAATCCATCTTACGGTACTCAGTATTTTTCCATTCGGTACGGTGGAGGTGAGTCATCCCAGGTTCAGCACTTTTAAGGTAAACAACACACGTTTAAAACCTTATTTTGATGAGACTGATAGCAGGAATGAGGAGTATAAACTCCTCGAACCACCATAACCATACAACGGAGAGGTAAGTCGAGCTTAGACTATAAATAAGCGCTTCTCGGGAGGTAACCCGAGCACTAACAATAGTAATATCTTTGAATTTTGGTATTTAACTCCTAACTTACTAATAGAAATCCTGAATATAGGTGTTTCCATAGAGACACGGCCAAGCACACGGGCGTGCTTAAGGCCATGTGAAAATAGGGCAAAAGATTTCCCCAACACGGGCTACGATTAAACACCACAGCCGTGCGATACGACCATGGTCGAGCCTACCAAAACAACACGGTCGTGTGACACGCCCGTGTGGAAGACCCGTGGTTGAAACTGAGAAACTAGCACGGGCGTGCAACACGCCCGTGTTTATCACCCATGGTCGAACCTGTTAAATTAACACGGGCGTGGGAGAAGTGAACAAAGCTAGAGACAGTCATACAACACAGCCGTGTGAACCCACACGCTTGAGGAACACGGGCATGTACTAAATGTCAGAAGCGCCCAAATTTTAAATTCGCGAATCACACAGGCTGAAATTGAGCGACACAGGCGTGTGCCATGGCCATGTGCCCAAAATCTATAAATACCCTGGACTATTCACTTTTTTCCCCATTCAAAAACCCTAACCCTAGCCGCTACAACTCCACAAAGCTCCCTGCTACGCCCGTGCGCCACCTTCAACTTCGTTTTGGATGCCCAATCTCTCTCCCTCTGCATTTGTTTACTCTCTTCACTTCAATTTTACTTATTACTAATGCTTATTATTACAATAATTTCCATTTCTTTTTAACTATCCTCCATTTCTGTTCATTACTTTATCATTTAGTTTGCTTTTTTAGTTAGTTATTATACATTGCATGTTAAATCAAGTGATTAGGAAACTTCATACCCATGATTTTACCATGCTCATTCTCATTCCCATGCCAATATCTCTCATGTAATTTGCATTGTTCAATTATTTCTTATACATTTCATATTGTTAGGAAAGCTTTATACTTTTACACATGCCATTACTACATACAATGAAAAAGTCATGAAATTATTATATTAGTTATGTTTAGTTGTGGCTGAAAGTCTGTTTTTAGTTGGAAATTTTATTCCTTTTACTTCGACCACTCATCAAGACGACTTGATGATTTTAATCACAGGTACCATGTCATCATCAAGAGGAAAGAAAACCGTCGTACCAGCTTCAAAGAAGAGGAAGGGAGCGTCCTCTTCCGCGGGCCCAACCGCGAAAATCCGTCACCCTCTCCTACAGTTTCCCCGAGGTCCCCAGGAAGAACTGTTCCAAATACTTCGGGCCTGACCCTTAATTGCAGGCCGCTGCATCGACTGGGCTACGGTAGAACAAGTCTAGATGGCGGATGCGATTCAGGCTCTCCTAACCACCGACCCTTGGGAGCTATTTTTCAGGATTATCAAGCCAACATACCTCAAGCTCACGATGAAACTATGCTCAACTTTCCATCTCCAGACTGTAATGACAAGGTATAATGATCCCAGCACAGTCCAGTTTCGCCTAGGCGGATTAATCCGCCAACTAAGCGTCCCAGAGCTCAGTTCTGCTCTAGCCCTATATACGGAGGAGTTCAGGGAGGAGAATAAACTACATGCACTCAGTCGCCACATACATTTATCGCCACATACTTTGGCTCCTAGCACGGCCTCGTACAATCCTAGCCACTCCAAGGCATCAGCTCTTCCACCATCCCTGAGATACTTGCACGCTATTTTAGCTCACACGATTATAAGGAGGCGAGAGAGCACTGGCATTGTCAACACCCACAACGTCTACCTCTTATGGTGCATGTCGTAAGGACACGTCATCGACCTTACCTATTTCATCACCCTTGCAATTTAGCACCAGACGGAGCGGCATCGGAAGGGGTTCATCTCCATTGTCCCCTATGTGACTAGGCTGGCACGACACTTCGGGCTCCTCAATTCCGTGGCCCAAGAATCATCCCTCACCCTTATCGGCCAGATGTCTCCACAAGGCATCTCGAGCATGCTTAGCATGAGGATGATCGAGAGGCACCGAGGAACCTACCCCCCTAGTATCGTCTCGCCCAATCTACCGAGGAGGAGGCCTACGAGGACATTCCTGATGATGTCCCCCCACAGCACGAGGATCCACCGACTCAGCCACCATAACCCTCTCGTCCAGTTCATATGGCGACTTCATATGCTGACATCTCTGAGCGCCTTACCCGACTCGAGTAGCAGTGTTTTCAATGATTTGACAACATTGATGCTACTCTATAGCAGATTTGTCAGCACCTCCACATCTCATCGCCAGTCCTACCTCGCGAACCATCCAGCGATGAAGATGTTTAGAAATATTTATTTATTATTTTATGTTTTTAATTTTTATTGAAACTACTTTTTATTTTTGTTAGATTTTAGAATTTTATTTTTTAATTATTAATTTTGGTTATTTCATTTCGAGTACTTATTCTTCCTAATATCCCCTAAAAAGTTCCTGATTTTATCACAGTTATATAGAGCTCTTAAGCTCATCATCACATAGGAACAAAAACTCCACCGGGAAAGGTTCTCCACGATTGCCATGTCCTGCTCGACCATGACCATAGCTACCACTAGATATAGTATTCTTTTGGCGCAGGACTTATAGCCTAATAAACCTCTACGACTGCCGAAGTATCTGTAACACCCCAAACCCGGCCCAGACGTTATGGTCGAATCTGACGCGCCACATTGAAGTTAAAAATCCATGTTTCATTTTAGTGCTTTAAAACCCGACTTTTGTTAAGCTGACAAAGTGAATGGGAGCTGGGCACCAGGTAGGAATCCGTAACAGAGGAGGTGAGCCATGAAGGCTACTTAAGTACCTAGCTCTTCGGTTGGATCCAATCCTATACATGCCCACAACCATTACCACACTTAGTTATATCGATTTGAAATTTATTTATGTGGATATCTTTGAGAAATCGGATAATCGTAACTTTGTGTTGTTTGGAAAACAAGTGTCATTTTGAAAACACGTCCTAAGTCTAGCCCATTCATTATCAACCAGTTTAAAGTTATTAAAAATATTATAATCCCAGAAAAGAAAGAAAATCAAATCAAAATGGCCTTATTACACCCCAAAAATAAATAATAAATAAAGCAAACTTAATGAAAACCAAACACTTATTCAAAAGCCCAAAGGCGATCACCGTGGCCACTCTGAATCCCCTCTGATTCCAAGTCCCCAAATCAAGACTCACCTGCAAGGTTAAGGAAAGGGGGTGAGTTTGGAAACACAATGTGTAACAAGCCCCTTTCAAAGCCCAAAGCAATATCAGCCTGCTGGGCCTAAGCCCACATCTAATCTCAACATATACTAGGCCGAAGCCTTTTCATATTTCATATTTCATAACACTGGGCCGAAGCCTTTACTGTAAACGGTATGGCCCGTAGGCCCATTTCATTATCACTAGTAATGTCAATGAAAGAATGAATGCAAGCCAATTCAGGGAGACTACTCGACCCACCATCCGCTACTATCCAACCGTACCAGCCAACACACCATGTGGGGAATGATTCGACCCACCCAACCAACACACCACTGGCAGCATAGCTGCTTTATCATGTAACGGAGGCCTAGCCTCTTTTAACAACTGGGGCAAAGCCCTTTTGATAAACTGGGGCAAAGCCCTTTTCAATAAACTGGGGCATAAGCCCTTTTGCACTTCCTCCATCCATATAAAAACCCAACCCAAAGCAATTATGAATACATCATGTGCATCTCATACATATCATGTACATATCATACATGTCATGTGCATATCATATCGACCATGTATATCATATCCCACGTATCAAATTTATAAGTAAACCCTAGGGGTATAATGGTCATTTTTACCTAGGGGCAAAATAATCATTTTCATATTATAAAGGTAATTTCATAATTCTACCAAATATTAGGGTTTTCCATGTTCATTATTAGTTACTAACAATTCATATGTTCTAAACAGCGATTCTGGCCTATTTTTAGCGCAACCGAGTTATTGGGCGAAAAAACCCTAATAGGCCCTACTTAGCCGATTTTGTCATCTAGGCCCATTTAGCCTATATTCCATAATGTTGTTACCATTATTAATGCACAATTTAACAGGTTTTCATTTTCTATCAATTTTACCCAAAAGGGCCCGAAAGCCCATTGGGCCCAACTTCAGCCCCTCGAGGCCCAACTTACCGTCATGCCAAGAATCGTACTCTTACCTGTTCCAACGATCCCATACATCAACTTAGCGAATCTAACTAACCAATGAGCGTTCTCCTGCTCACAAGTCCTCGGAATGCCAGAATTTCGGCATTTTGGCTTTTCGGCATTTATCGTTTTAAGCTATGAAAAAGGGTTCGTTACACACCTGTTTTGCGATATTCCTCGACGAGATCTCCTACACGATTTCTCCTATAATCAACCGTTAATAGATCAGCTCACAATAATTGAACCAAATCGAGAACCATCTAATATCAACACTTACACATTCGGCCACCCTCCATAATGGCCTTAGGAACCTTACCTTTGCCGAAATTGATGACTAGTTCTAGCCACTCTGATGATCCAAACTAATCCAAGTCGACCCTACGCCTTGCTGGTCCTCCACTAAAGAAACCATAAAAAGATTAAAGAAAAACCAAATATAGCCTATACCCACATTCGGCCATCTCCTAAACTATAGGGGTTTCGACTTTTGTCAATAGTTACTATAGGAATCGTTTAGAGTTCGAGCACTTACCATAGTCTCTCCTCTTTAATCCGTTTATGCCTAGAAGATAAGGGAATTGGCCACTAAAAAGTGAAAAGAGAAAGAGGGTTGCTGGTCAACAAAGAATCGACACCACCTAGTCTCAACAGATTCTGGCTTTTGCGGTCTTTCGGCAGTAGTGGTGGTAAGAAAAACAATAGGTGAACGAAGGGGAGTAGTGGGCTAGTTTTGGAAAAGAAAAAAGGAAGAAAAGATGAATGGGAGGGAGGTAGATTTGGCTGGAAAAGAAAAGAGAGAAAAAGACTACATCAAAAGGATAAAACGGTACAACCTAGACCCTAATGCCGAAAATCCCTAACTAAAACCCCTCTGCCGAAATCCCCTCTCTAATCCCCTCAATTCGGCTAAGCTCTATCCTTCTCTCAAATCCCTAAAATCTCTCCCCTTATCCCTCCTTAATCCATGCATATGACTGTTTCAAACTCTCTCCCACAAAGTTCCATCTAGCTTTAAACTCTATTATGCACAAGCATAAAAATAACATTACCTTTGCCATCCCAGGGAATCGAACCCAGGTCTTCCCCCAACACTTACACGCCACCTTTCTAGCTCCCTAGTGGCGTCACTTAGCCACTTTACCAAAGGCTCATTTGTGTTACATTTTACCCACAAATTTTAATAAGACCACCTATCCAAGGCCCTTAACTTTTTAAGTCCAAAATTAAAAAATTCCACCGGGTTTTTGGCCAACCCATGGGCCTTCCATAAGCCCATTTACCTACCCAAATTATGAATTCCACAACCAAATACGAAATTTTAAAAACTTTACCAAAATATCGAGAATCGCGAAAAACTCGAAAATCAGGATGTTACAACTCTACCCTCCTTAAAGAAATTTCGACCTCGAAATTTACCTGATCCAAACAGTTGAGGGTACTGCTGACGCATTGCCTCTTTAGTCTCCCAAGTAGCTTCTTCCTTGCCATGGTTCCTCCAAAGTACCTTCACTAATGGGACTGACTTCCTTCTCAACACCTTGACTTCGCGATCAAGTATTTGCACAGGTTCCTCTTCGAAAGTCAAATGTGACTGTACTTCGATTTCTGCAACTAGCACGATATGAGTTGGGTCCGAACGATATTGCCTTAGCATGGACACATGAAAAACGTCATGAATACGATCCAGTTCTGGAGTAACTCTAGTTGATAAGCCACCGGCCCTATCCGCTTAATAATTCGGTAAGGCCCAATAAACCGTGGGCTCAACTTACCCTTCTTACCAAATCTCAATAACTTCTTCCAAGGCGAAACTTTCAAAAAAACCATGTCCCCTACAACATATTCAATATCCTTATGTTTCAGATCAGCATAAGACTTTTGTCGATCCGCTGCCTCCTTTAACTGATTCCTGATCACCTTAATCTTGTCTTCAGTATCTGTTACCAGCTCTGGCCCAAG
This sequence comes from Gossypium hirsutum, assembly GCF_007990345.1. Lineage (NCBI taxonomy): Eukaryota > Viridiplantae > Streptophyta > Magnoliopsida > Malvales > Malvaceae > Gossypium > Gossypium hirsutum. Next base: position 38,749,555 of record NC_053431.1, on the reverse strand, counting down.
TACTTGCCTTTCCCCCAATTCTTCCCAACAAGTAAGCGAACGACACCTTTGCCCATATAGTGCCTCGTAAGGAGCCATCTGAATACTTGCTTGGTAGCTGTTGATATACGCGAACTCTGCCAATGGCAAATAGTCCTCCCAGCTGCCCCTAAACTCAATAACACAACCTCTCAACATGTCTTCTAAAATCTGAATGACCCTCTCTGACTGCCCATCCGACTGAGGGTGAAAAGCAGTACTGAAATCCAATCGCGTTCCCAACGCCTCATGCAACTTCTGCCAAAACCGAGATGTCAACCTTAGGTCTCGATCAGAAATTATCGATATTGGCACCCTATGCAACCGCACTATCTCCACCACATACAACTTTGCCAGCTTCTGAAGTGAGTAATGGTTTGGACAGGTATGAAATGGGCAGATTTCGTGAGCCTATCCACAATTACCCAAACCGAATCCTTCTTAGAAGGTGTCAATGGCAACCCAAAACAAAATCCATAGTTACCTTTTCCCACTTCCAAAGCGGTATCTTTACCGGCTGTAACAATCCTAAAGGTAGTTGATGCTCAGCCTTCACTTGTTGACATGTCAAACATCTCCCCACAAATTCGGTCACTTCTCATTTAAGCCCAGGCCACCAATATAGTTCTCGCAAGTCTCGATACAACTTACTCCCTCTTGGATGCATAGCACAAGGTCCCTTATGTGCCTCTTTCAAAATCATCAATCTCAAGTCGGAGTCCTTTGGCATACAAATTCTTCCTCAAAAACAAAGAACTCCCTCGCTATTTAACCCAAAGTCTGGATTCTCCCCCTTCTCCACTTGCTGAAATCGAGAAACCAACGACTCATCTTCCAACTGTTGCTTCTTAATCTGTTCTACCCAAGTCGGTTTCACTTGTAATTCTGCCAATAAGCTTCCATCATCATAAAAACTTAGACAAGCAAACATTGCCTTCAACTCCGCCACAGCCCTTCGACTTAACGATCAGCCACGACATTTGCATTACCTGGATGGTACTCAATCGAACAGTTATAGTCCTTTAAAAACTCTATCCACCTTCGCTGTCTAAGATTCAGCTCCTTTTGATTCAGTAAGTACTTAAGACTCTTGTGATCCGTATAGGTGATGCATTTCTCCCCATACAAGTAATGCCTCCATATCTTAAGCGCGAAAATCACCGCTGCCAACTCCAAGTCATGTGTAGGATAGTTCACCTCGTGAGGGTTAAGCTATCGTGAAGCATAAGCGACCACCTTACCCTCTTACATCAACACGCAGCCCAAACCTATATGTGACGCGTCGCTGTAAACAGTGAAATCCTTACCAAACTCTGGCTGAATCAACACTGGCGCTTCTGTCAAAACCTTCTTCAGTTTCTCAAAAGCCTCTTACTGCTTATTCGTCCACACGAAAGGTGCTCCCTTCCTTATAAGTTTCGTTAACGGTGCTGCCAACACAGAAAATCCTTCAACGAATCTCTGATAATAACCTGCCAACCCCAGAAAACTTCAAATCTCTGTTACCGACTTCGGTGGCTTCCATTCCAGAATTGCCTCAATCTTTCGAGGGTCCACCTTGATCCCCTTAGCAAACACAACATGCCCCAATAAAGTGACTTCCTTCAGCCAAAACTCGCACTTACTAAACTTTGCATAAAGTTGCTTTTCCCTTAGCACTTGTAGCACAACACCAAGATGCTCATCATGCTTCTCTTTCGTTTCCAAATACACTAAGATATCGTCAATAAAAACGACTATGAACCAATCCAAGTATGGCTGGAACACCCGATTCATTAAATCCATGAATGCTGTCGGTGCATTAGTCAAACCAAAAGGCATTACCAGAAAATCGTAATGACCATATCGAGTCCTGAATGCCGTCTTATAAATATCCACTTCTTTAACTCTCAACTGATGATATCCTGACCGAAGGTCGATCTTAGAAAATACTGAGGCTCCTCTTAGTTGATCAAACAGATCGTCAATTCTTGGTAACGGATACTTGTTCTTGATGGTCACTTTATTCAACTGTCGATAGTTAATACATATTCGCATAGTCCCATCTTTCTTCTTTACGATCAACACTGGTGCGGCCCACGGGGAAACACTTGGTCTTATAAACCCTCTATCCAACAATTCCTGAATCTGAGCTTTCAATTCTACCAACTCCTTAGGTGCCATCCTATAAGGCGCAATCCTATAAGGCGCAATGGACACAGGACTTGTTCTAGGTAACAAGTCAATTCCGAACTCGACTTCTCTGCTCGGGGGTAATCCAGGAAGTTCCTCTGAGAACACATCTTGAAATTCCTTAATGGGCCTAACCGACTCTACCGTTATCTCCTCCAGTTCAGTTTGACTTACCAAAGCCAAGTACGCATCACAACCTTTCCGCATCAACTTCTCGGCCCTTAAAGCCGAAACAACATTGGACAAATAATTCCTTCGTTCCCCTATGACCATTATCTCCTTATCTTTGGCAGTTCTTAGTACCATTCTCTTTGCAGCAAATCCAACGTCGCCTTATGCTTAGTTAGCTAGTCCATTCCCAAGATAAGATCAAAATCCTCAAATGGCAACTCCATCAAATCTCCATCAAAAATCTTACCTTGTGTCTCTAAAGGCACCGCACTAAAGAGTTTATCTACCTTAACCGAGTGCCCTAAAGGGCTTATCACTGATACCCCACTCACAGTCTCCTCAGGAAGCACACCCAATTCCCCAGATACATCACAAGCAACATACGAGTGAGTGGAACCCACATCAATCAAAGCAGTGTAAGGCGTGCTATGAATGAAGAACGTACCAGTTATAACATCAGGAGCGTACCCTCTTCACGACGTCGTGCAGCATAAACCAATGTCGGCTGTCGAGCTTTAGCATGTCTATCACCCCTGCCAGATGCCCCACGTCCTCGTCCATTTCCATAGCCACCTTTACCTTGCCCACGACCTCTCTGTGGCGGTGGTCCTTTGTGGTTGGACATCCCTTTGCTCTGCAGCTAGTTCCTAAGCTGTTTTCCGAGGACACTCTCTGAACTTATGCTCCTTGGGCCCACATCGAAAACATGCTCCAGTTCGTTTCCATCACTCCCCCATATGCACCTTACCACAGTCCCTGTAAGCCTGCGGTCTACAAGTATTTACTGGAACTGCTCCAACCGGTTTCTCCATCCTTGCTCTTTTAACATTCTGATTCATAGCACTTGAGGGTCTAAAATCCCTCTTAAATCTCGGTCGATCCTTCTCACAATTCTACCGCTCAGTCCGCTTTACCTCCTTGGCTATCTTAGCCTTCTCTACCAACGCAGCAAAACCACGCTCCCCCTGCGGGGCTATCAATATCCTAAGCTCATCGCAGAGGCCATCCTCAAACTGAACACTGCGCTTATACTCAGTTGCAACTATCCCGCTGGCATATCGACTCAGCCTCAAAAACTCAGCCTCATACTCCGTGACAGTCTTATTACCCTGAGTCAGATTCAAAAATTCCTTCCGACGAGCATCCACATAACTCGCTCCAACATACCTCCCCTTAAAAGAAGTTTTGAACAATTCCCAGGTTACTCGCTCAATCAGGGTACTCTCCTTTACGGTGATCCACCATCGGTATGCCTCGTCTCGTAGCAGTGACACAACCCCCTTCAACTTTTGCTCCACAGAGCAATCTAGATCGTCCATGATTCGCTCTGTTGCCTCTAGCCAATATTCAGCCACATTTGGGGCTACTCCCGATACGCCCCTAAAAACTTCTGCTCCGTTGGCCCGGAGTCGCTCCGATATGGATCCCCTATTCACTGTCCCAGTGCTAGCACCAACAACTCTTTCTAAAACCCTTAACATGGCTTGGGACAAAGCATCATCCCCCATAGCCCGATCATAAGACCCAGTCTCTGTTGCCTGTGGCACATATGCCTCCTCAGCTGGCCTATGCCCCGAGAATGAAGATTTAGCTTGCACCCTTCCGTAACCACGTCATCGGCCTCGTCCACGAGTTCCTCTTGTACTCATATCGACTTATCTGATTACGAATTTCATGACATTAGTATAATGTTCAATTGTTTATTACGAGATGTCTTATGGAAATATAAGAGTTCAAGGATTGTTTTCGCATCGTTGTAGCCTAGCTACAGTTTTCATTCCTACTGTTTTACAGTTCTACCCTATCTAAAGTATCAAAGTAGGCTCTTAGTTCTATTTATAGCATCATATCATTATCACATAACATAAAGAGAATATACTTACAGACTTGGTGCCGGGGATTCAGTGCCACTTCATTCTCCAATCCAAAAACCACAAACCATGTATTTAATCACAAAAATAAAATAAAATATCTTAAAAATTGAGAAAAAATACCCTTGTTTTGAAATTCTCCATTTTAGACCCGTTTTAAAAACCCAGAAAAACTTAAACCATTTTAGCATGTATACCTTTGTAAAACATTTTTGAGAAGATCTTTTCAAAACTATTTCCAAAAATACCCTTCTTGGTAAATTTTTTTCGAAAAGTTTTTCGGACCCGATCCACAGCCGAGTTGTTGCAACCGGGCTCTGATACCACTAAATGTAACACCCCAAACCCGGCCCAGACGTTATGGCCGAATTTGACGTGCCACATTGATGTTAAAAATCCATGTTTCGTTTTAGTGCTTTAAAACCCAACTTTTGTTAAGCTAACAAATTGAATGGGAGCTGGGCACTAGGTAGGAATCCGTAACAGAGGAGGTGAGCCATGAAGGCTGCTTAAGTACCAAGCTCTTTAGTTGGATCCAATCCTAGACATGCCCACAACCATTGCCACACTTAGTTGTATCGATTTGAAATTTATTTACGTGGATATCTTTGAGAAATCGGATAATCGTAACGTTGTGTTGTTTGGAAAACAAGTGTCCATTTGGAAACATGTCCTAAGTCTAGCCCATTCATTATCAACCAGTTTAAAGTTAATAAAAATATTGTAATCCCAGAAAAGAAAGAAAATCAAATCAAAATGGCCTTATTACAACCCAAAAATAAATAATAAATAAAGCAAACTTAATGAAAACCAAACACTTATTCAAAAGCCCAAAGGTGATCACCGTGGCCACTCTGAATCCCCTTCGACTCCAAGTCCCCAAATCAAGGCTCACCTGCAAGGTTAAGGAAAGGGGGTGAGTTTGGAAACTCAATGTGTAACAAAGCCCTTTTAGAGCCCAAAGCAATATCAGCCTGCTAGGCCTAAGCCCACATCCAATCTCACCATATACTGGGCTGAAGCCTTTACTGTAAACGGTATGGCCTGTAGGCCCATTTCATTCTCATGAGTAATGTCAATAAAAGAATGAATGCAAGCCCATTCGGGGAGATTACTCGACCCACCATCCGCTAATCTCCACCTGTACCAACCAACAGACCATGTGGGGAATGATTCGACCCACCCAACCAACACACCACTGGCAGCATAGCTGCTTTATCATGTAATTGGAGGCCTAGCCTCTTTTAACAACTGGGGCAAAGCCCTTTTGATAAACTGGGGCAAAGCCCTTTTCAATAAACTGGGGCATAAGCCCTTTTGCACTTCCTCCATCCATATAAAAACCCAACCCAATGCAATTATGAATACATCATGTGCATCTCATACATATCATGTGCATATCATATCGACCATGTATATCATATCCCACGTATCAAATTTATAAGTAAACCCTAGGGGTATAATGGTCATTTTTACCTAGGGGCAAAATAGTCATTTTCGTATTATAAAGGTAATTTCATAATTCTACCAAATATTAGGTTTTTCCATGTTCATTATTAGTTACTAACAATTCATATGTTCTAAACAGCGATTCTGGCCTAATTTTAAAGTAACCGAGTTATTGGGACAAAAACCCCTAATGGGCCCTACTTAGCCGATTTTGTCATCTAGGCCCATTTAGCCTATATTCCATAATGTAGTTACCATTCTTAATGCGCAATTTAACAGGTTTTCATTTTCTACCAATTTTACTCAAATGGGCCCGAAAGCCCATTGGGCCCAACTTCAGCCCCTCGAGGCCCAACTTACCGTCATGCAAAAAATCGTGCTCTTACCTGTTCCAATGATCCCGATCATCAACTTAGCGAATCTAACTAACCAATGAGCGTTCACTTGCTCACAAGTCCTTGGAATGCCAGAATTTTGGCATTTCGGCTTTTCGGTATTTATCGTTTTAAGCTATGAAAAAGGGTTCGTTACACACCTGTTTTGCGATATTCCTCGACGAGATCTCCTACACGATTTCTCCTATAATCAACCGTTAATAGACCAGCTCACAATACTTGAACCAAATCGAGAACCATCTAATATCAAGACTTACACATTCGGCCTCCCTCCATAATGGCCTTAGGAACCTTACCTTTGCCGAAATTGATGACTAGTTCTAGCCACTCCGATGATCCAAACTAATCCAAGTCGACCCTACACCTTGCTTCTCCTCTACTAAAGAAACCATAAAAAGATTAAAGAAAAACCAAATAGAGCCTATACCCATATTCGGCCATCTCCTAAACTATAAGGGTTTCGACTTTTGTCAACAGTTACTATGGGAATCGTTTAGAGTTCGAGCACTTACCACAGTCTCTCCTCTTGAATCTTTTTATGCCTAGAAGATAAGGGAATTGGCCACTAAAAAGTGAAAAGAGAAAGAGGGTTGCTGGTCAACAAAGAATCGGCACCACCTAGTCTTCACAGATTCTGGCTTTTGTGGTCTTTCCGCAGTAGTGGTGGTAAGAAAAACAATAGGTGAACGAAGGGGAATAGTGGGCTGGTTTTGGAAAAGAAAAAAGGAAGAAAAGATGAATGGGAGGAAGGTAGATTCGGCTGGAAAAGAAAAGAGAGAAAAAGACTACACCAAAAGGAGAAAACGACACAACCTAGACCCTAATGCCGAAAATCCCTAACTAAAACCCCTCTGCCAAAATCCCTTCTCTAATCCCCTCAATTCGGTTAAGCTCTATCCTTCTCTCAAATACCTAAAATCGCTCCCCTTATCCCTCCTTAATCCATGCATCTGACTGTTTCAAACTCTCTCCCACAGAGTTCCATCCAGCTTTAAACTCTAGCATGCACAAGCATAAAAATAACATTACCTTTGCCATCCCAGGGAGTCGAACCCAGGTCTTCCCCCAACACTTACACGCCACCTTTATAGCTCCCTAGTGGCGTCACTTAGCCACTTTACCAAAGGCTCATTTGTGTTACATTTTACCCATAAATTTTAATAGGACCACCTATCCAAGGCCCCTAACTTCTTAAGTCCAAAATTCAAAAATTCCACCGGGTTTTTGGCAAACACATGGGCCTTCCATAAGCCCATTTACCTACCCAAATTATGAATTCCACAACCAAATACCAAATTTTAAAAACTTTACCAAAATATCGAGAATCGCGAAAACCCAAAAATCAAGATGTTACAGTATCCTCCTCCACTCTCGAACCAATCACTCTTCAAAACTCCAGTTCGAGGAGTTCATCATACAAGAAGTTTCACTTCTCTCTCTATCTTATTTTTATACTCTAATATCTATCTTTGTACATTGAGGGCAATGTACATCTTAAGTTTGGGGGGTATTTATTTCATTACCAGAAAAATCCCTGAATAATCATCTTGTTCTCTTGAAAATCTCTCATATCATATTTAGGATAAATTTTAATTAATTTATGATTTTGATTGATATATCTTGAATTAAAACTTAGGGATTTATGCATTGATTATTTAAACTTTAAGACATTAGAGAATCAAGCATGATAAGTTGATTTTTAAGAATTTAAAATTATAGGTTGTTTCCCCAAGTCTAGGTATTACTTTGAATTGGAATTCATGAGTCTAAACATCAAAAAGCCATAATTTTTGTGAGAGTTTTGAGCCTTTTGAGCATCTATTAATCCTTTCATGCTGACTTTTATTATTGCTTTGAGTGCGTCAGTATTGAACTGTTATTCTAGAACTTGCTTGATTATGCATGTCAAGACCACACCATTTGATTTGATATGTCAAAATGATTAAGGCACTTAGGATTAACCCACTCATGCCATGAAAACCCTACCTCCACGATTAACCCCTAGTAAACCTCCTTGAGCCTAACAAACCATTTCTTGTATTACCCTTAATATTAACCTTTAACCCATTATTGTTGAAATCCCCTAAATTAATCCCTATTTTTGTCGAGATTTGAGTTGAATGGACTGCCTAGCTATGTTTTGTTCTTAATAGTTAGTCTATATTATTTTAACTTGTTCTTAAAAAAAAACACTATGTATACATATCTGTACTTTTATTTTCTGAGAGAAGCTCTCTCGTACGCAAGTGAAGATTAACTCTTTTTCTAGTTAGGGAATTTTTCAATTTAATCTCGATTCTAACCCTTTCTTTTAGCTTGTGACCACACCCCCTAACCAAGCCTCACTACGACCCTCTAATGCCTATGGTAATGACTTTTCATTATTCACTATTGAGTGTTTCATTTATTGTCCTTAAACACCTCGAACGATTTGAGTGAATCTTTAGTGAAGATGTGAAACTTTGTGATATTCTAAATCAAAGGTAATTACTTAGATGCGGGAAGCACCTAAGTTTGCATGACTAAATACTCAACTTGGAATGTTTGAAACTTTTATGTTCTTTTAGTTGAATTCTCAATGTATGATTACTTATGGATTAATGTGAGATATTATCGATAGAAATTATAAGTTGAGAAGAATTTATTTTGATTATGTGTTGAGAATTTTGCTTGAGGACAAGCAAATGCTTAAGTGTGGGGGTATTTGATAAACTGTAAATTATACAAATTTTTACCCCATGTTTAATGCATTTTATGGATGATTTCTCATTAGAATCAGTGAATTCGATGCTCCTAATGCTTTCATTTCATGTTTTATACTTTGGAGAGCATAAGAGAGCGAAAGAAATGAGAAACGGGCTAAAAACGGAGAAAATGGGCCAAAGTACAAAATCAACACGGCCTGGACCTCCTCACACGGGCAGACCACATGTGTAACACCCTGAATTTGGGCCTAGAAGTTTTGGGCCTTGAGCATGGGAGCAGTTGAAGGCAGCTTATAATATTATGTTGTGCATGCAAATTTCGTTAATGAAGGCTTGTTTTAGTGGTTAAGTGTGTTGAGAAGTGTTGGAGAAGTCCTGGGTTTAAACCTGGACTCTAGCAAAAAATTTGGTTTAAGGTCAATCAAACCCTGGGTGTAGTAGGTAGGCCTTAAGAATATTATTGGAGAAATTGTGACACAAAAAACCTTATGGCTAAGTGGCAAGTGGCGTGTAGAGCATTTGAGGGGAGGCATGGGTTCGAATCCCATAGCAAGAAAAGACCATTTATTTTACTAACAGGGGGCGGCAAGAGTTGGTGTTGAATTTAAACTCTGATGTTGGAGGGATCCCACATCGGGAAGCTAACATAAGAGTGGATGGGAAGCTGGCTTTAAATAGAGAGAACCATGAGGAGAGTAAAGGTACCTTTCTTGGCTGATCCCTTTCGCTTTATGGCGTGCTCGTTTGGGTTGGGCGTCGGCTAAGAGTGCTCGGAGCATGGATTAACTCTAGTCTCCAATCAGGTGTGTATTTATCACTACTCTTGTTGTTGGATGGCTACTTCTGGCCGCGATTGGCCGAAAGGGGCCATGTGGGCCCAATGGGTATACGGGCCCAATTGGATAAGTTGTTTGATTGTATAGTAAATATTGGACTAGGCTAGGTGAATCGAATATCTGTGGCTAGGTTTGGGCTAAAAGGGCCACACGAGCGTGTGGGCCCATTTGGGCCGAGAATAGGCTTTAGGCCCATTCGTATTGTTATCCATGTTTAGAATACTTTAGTTTACCAATTACTGAAATGCCCTCGACTTGTAAAATTACCAAAGTACTCCCGATTTATAGAATTACCGTTTTACCCTCGATTTATAGCATTACTGTTTTACCCTCAGTTTACAGAATTACCGTTTTACCCTCAATTTACAGAATTACCATTTTAGCCTCGATTTATAGAATTACCGTTTTACCCTCAGTTTATAGAATTACTATTTTCCCCTCGATTTACAGAATTACCGTTTTACCCTCAGTTTACAGAATTACTGTTTTACCCTCGATTTACAGAATTATCGTTCTACCCTCGATTTGTAAAATTACCGTTTTGCCCTTGATTTACAGAATTACTAGTTTACCCTCAGTTTACAAAATTATCGTTTTACCCTCGATTTACAGAATTCCCGTTTTACCCTTGATTGTGAAATTACTGAAATACCCCTGTAGGGTAGAATTTCTGAAATACCCCTATAGGGTAGAATTATTGAAATACCCTTATAGGATAGAATTACTGAAATACCCTTATAGGATAGAATTACCAAAATACCCCTGTAGGGTAGAATTATCGAAATACCCTTGTAGGGTAGAAATACCGAAATACCCCTGTAGGGTAGAATTACCGAGATACCCTTGTGGGGTAAAATTACCATTTTGCCCCTAGGGTGTTAAATGATTGTTTTGCCCTTGTGGGCAAGTGACTGACTTGGACTGTGTGTTTGACGGATTTGATTGTGAATATATGTTGGTGATATGAATGACTTGACTGTGATTGTTTGATTCAAATATGGGCATGACATTCTGCATACATGACATGTTGCATGGGTTGGGATTTTGTACGGAGGAAGCGTTCTGGTGGCTATGCCACAAATATCTGTTCTGGTGGCTCTGCCAAAATATATGTATTTGGTGACTCTATCACAATATCTATTGACCGATCGATGGCTAAGGGCCGATCACGCTACCGAAGGCTGTGTGCCGTTGTTGTGGGCTTCGTGCCGATTATAGACCCGTTATTAATGGCTTTGTGCCAACCTAAATATGGCTTTGTGCCATCTTGACTATGGCTTCGTGCCAAACGTATTTACCTGTAGCTATGTGCCTAACATATTTGTTGACGACTTTGCGTTGATCATATTTACCGAAGGCTGTGCGCTAGTTATATTACCGTCACTGATGGCTATGTGCCGAAGTTATTACTGTTATCTATGGCTTTGTGCCACGTATTCTGTTAGGTGGGTTTGCCACATTATCTAATTCTGGTGGCTCTGCCACAATATCTGTTTCTGGTGACTCTGTCACGATATCTGTTCTGGCAGCCATGCTGCAAATTCTGTGGTGTGTAGCGGATGGGTAGGTCGAGTTGTCTCCCCACATGGTGTAAGGTTGGTACGGGGTGTATACGGCTGGATTGGGTTGGGCCTGCATTCACATTCTGATTCTGATTCTATCACGTAATTCTCATTCTGATTTGATTCTGTTACTGATTCTGATTCTGTCACCTAATTCTGATTCTGATTCTCATTTTGGTTCCAATTCTGATAATGTTTCTTATTCTGTAATAGGCTGAGGTACATCTGGTACTGTCTGTTGTAATGGGCTAAGACCCGATTGGTACTGAAATTGTAAGTAAGGCTGGGGCCAGACTTTTAATTCTTTTAGATGACTGACTGTTCCTTTTTATAGTAGGGGATTTCACACTGAGTTTTCGTAAACTCACCTCGTTTATTAACCTTTCAAGTAATTTCCAGCCTTAGATGGATCGGGGTTGCTAGGGGCTCGGAGGAAGCCACACACACTGTTATGTTACAGTTTTGATTATTACGTTTAAATTATTTTATGTGGATTGTAGTAAAGCTGTTGTAATTTTCTGGATTTCAAATTTGGAATTTTATTTATTGTTCTTATAATTGCTAGTATTAGAACACGATTTTCCAAAGCAACTACTGTTATTCAAAACATCACGTAACCGTAATTGTTTTTAAAGTAAGTTTCCGCAACTACCAAGATTTTTACAAAGTTGTTAAGAATGTTATTCAGCTGAGGTTTTCTAACAAGGTTTTAAAAAGGGTATAAGTTTTTAATTATTAAGAAGGGTTTTTAATGGAAACATGGTTTTCGAAAAACACTTCAAAGTGACACGCCAAGTTCGAGCCAAACTTCCAAGCAGGGTTTGGGGTGTTACATTTAGTTGTATCAGAGCCTGGGTTGCAACAACTCGGCTGTGGATTGGGTTTTCAAAGGTTGAATTTTAGAAAATTATTTTCAACCACGTGGTCTGTTTGAAGTATTTCTCTTAAAAAGTGTGGCACACCGAGTCTCCGGCGCCGAATCCGTAAGTCTTCTGAATACTTTTGTCTATTTAGAAATTGAAATACTATGGATTCCTTAGATATTGGTCTGAATTTAAATTTGGTATTTAATTTATGTGGATGTGATGTTTGGATATAGAAATTGTATATATGTGTGATAAATATGTGTCTACTTCAGTGAATAAGTGTTGTATGTATGAGATGTTTCAAGTTCTAGTTGAAGTGTGATAGTGATAGTAGGATCTGAGTGTGCAGCAGTAGCGTAGTGGGGTAATGTTACACGACTACCCTGTTAGATGGAAATTTCGAGGACGAAATTTCTTTAAGGGAGGTAGAGTTGTAACACCCTGAATTTGGGCCTAGAAGTTTTGGGCCTTGAGCATGGAAGCGGTTGAAGGCAGCTTATAATATTCTGTTGTGCATGCAAATTTCGTTAATGAAGGCTTGTTTTAGTGGTTAAGTGTGTTGAGAAGTGTTGGAGAAGTCCTGGGTTTAAACCTGGACTCTAGCAAAAAATTTGGTTTAAGGTGAATCAAACCCTGGGTGTAGTAGGTAGGCCTTAAGAATATTGTTGGAGAAATTGTGACACAAAAAACCTTATGGCTTAGTGGCAAGTGGCGTGTGGAGCATTTGAGGGGAGGCATGGGTTCGAATCCCATAGCAAGCAAAGAGCATTTATTTTGCTAACAGGGGGCGGCAAGAGTGGGTGTTGAATTTAAACTCTAATGTTGGAGGGATCCCACATCGGGAGGCTAACATAAGAGTGGATGGGAAGCTGGCTTTAAATAGAGAGAACCATGAGGAGAGTAAAGGTACCTTTCTTGGCTGATCCCTTTCGCTTTATGGCGTGCCCGTTTGGGTTGGGCGTCGGCTCAGAGTGCTCGGAGCGTGGATTAACTCCAGTCTCCAATCAGGTGTGTATTTATCACTACTCTTGTTGTTGGATGGCTACTTCGGGCCGCGATGGGCCGAAAGGGGCCATGTGGGCCCAATAGACCTACGGGCCCAATTGGATAAGTTGTTTGATTGTGTAGTAAATATTGGACTAGGCTAGGTGAATCGAATATTTGTGGCTAGGTTTGGGCTAAAAGGGCCACACGAGCGTGTGGGCCCATTTGGGCCGAGAATAGGCTTTAGGGCCATTCGTATTGTTATCCATGTTTAGAATACTTTAGTTTACCAATTACTGAAATGCCCTCGACTTGTAAAATTACCAAAGTACTCCCAATTTACAGAATTACCGTTTTACCCTCGATTTACAGAATTACCGTTTTACCCTCAGTTTACAGAATTACCGTTTTACCATCGATTTACAGAATTACCATTTTACCCTCAGTTTACAGAATTACTATTTTACCCTCGATTTACAGAATTGCCGTTTTACCCTCAGTTTACAGAATTACTATTTTACCCTCGATTTATAGAATTATCGTTTTACCCTCGATTTGTAGAATTACCGTTTTACCCTTGATTTACAGAATTACTGATTTACCCTCAATTTACAAAATTATCGTTTTACCCTCGATTTATAGAATTATCGTATTACCCTGTATTTTGAAATTATTGAAATACCCCTATAGGGTAGAATTTTCGAAATACCCCTATAGGGTAGAATTACTGAAATACCCTTATAGGATAGAATTACCAAAATACCCCTGTAGGGTAGAATTATCGAAATACCCTTGTAGGGTAGAAATACCGAAATACCCCTGTAGGGTAGAATTACTGAGATACCCTTGTGGGGTAAAATTACCATTTTGCCCCTAGGGTGTTAAATGACTGTTTTGCCCTTGTGGGCAAGTGACTGACTTGGACTGTGTGTTTGACGGATTTGATTGTGAATATATGTTGGTGATATGAATGACTTGACTGTGATTGTTTGATTCAAATATGGGCATGACATTCTGCATACATGACATGTTGCATGGGTTGGGATTTTGTACGGAGGAAGCGTTCTGGTGGCTATGCCACAAATATCTGTTCTGGTGGCTCTGCCACAATATCTGTATTTGGTGACTCTGTCACAATATCTTTTGACCGATCGATGGCTAAGTTCCGATCACGCTACCGAAGGCTGTGTGCCGTTGTTGTGGGCTTCGTGCCGATTATAGACCCGTTATTAATGGCTTTGTGCCAACCTAAATATGGCTTTGTGCCATCTTGACTATGGCTTCGTGCCAAACGTATTTACCTGTAGCTATGTGCCTAACATATTTGTTGACGACTCTATGTCGATCATATTTACCGAAGGCTGTGCGCCAGTTATATTACCGTCACTGATGGCTTTGTGCCACGTATTCTGTTAGGTGGGTTTGCCACATTATCTAATTCTGGTGGCTCTGCCACAATATCTGTATCTGGTGACTCTGTTACGGTATCTGTTCTGGCAGCTATGCTGCAAATTCTGTGGTGTGTAGCGGATAGGTGGGTCGAGTTGTCTCCCCACATGGTGTAAGGTTGGTACGGGGGTGTATACGGCTGGATTGGGTTGGGATTGCTTTCACATTCTGATTCTGATTCTGTCACGTAATTCTGATTCTGATTCTGATTCTGTTACTAATACTGATTCTGATTTTGTTACTGATTCTGATTCTGTCACCTAATTCTGATTCTGATTCTGATTTTGTTACTAATATTGATTCTGATTCTGATTTTGTTACTGATTCTGATTCTGATTCTCATTTTGGTTCCAATTCTGATAATGTTTCTTATTCTGTAATGGGCTAAGGTCCATCTAGTACTGTCTGTTGTAATAGGCTAAGACCCGATTGGTACTGAAATTGTAAGTAAGGCTGGGGCCAGACTTTTAATTCTTTTAGATGACTGACTGTTCCTTTTTTTAGTAGGGGATTTCACACTGAGTTTTCGTAAACTCACCCCGTTTATTAACCTTTCAGGTAATTTCCAGCCTTAGATGGATCGGGGTTGCTAGGGGCTCGGAGGAAGCCACACACACTGTTATGTTACAGTTTTGATTATTACCTTTAAATTATTTTATGTGGGTTGTAGTAAAGCCGTTGTAATTTTCTGGATTTCAAATTTGGAATTTTATTTATTATTCTTATAATTGCTAGTATTAGAACACGATTTTCCAAAGCAACTACTGTTATTCAAAACATCACGTAACCGTAATTGTTTTTAAAGTAAGTTTCCGCAACTACCAAGATTTTTACAAAGTTGTTAAGAATGTTATTCAGCTGAGGTTTTCTAACAAGGTTTTAAAAAGGGTATAAGTTTTTAATTATTAAGAAGGGTTTTTAATGGAAACATGGTTTTCAAAAAACACTTCAAAGTGACATGCCAAGTTCGAGCCAAACTTCCAGGCAGGGTTTGGGGTGTTACAACATGGCTGTATCAATCTGGCAAAATTGGAGCACAACTCACACGGGTATAGCACACGCCTATTCCATTCTAACAGGCTCGAACACAGCCTAAAGTAATCACACATAGACGTGTCCCTGTCGAGCCCAAGTTAAGTCCAATTCGAAAAAGGCCACTTTTGAGGGCTTCTAGGCATTCCAAAGCCTATAAATACACCCTAGAAGAGGAGAAGAGAGGAGACGGAGAATAGGGGGAAAGGAATTACTCCAAGGAAGCTGATTGATCCATCTCAAAAGCCGGATTCATCATCAAGACTGAAGATCTCTCCTCAATTTCCCTTCAGGAGTTTTGGGTTTTCTTTATGTTTTGTATTCTTTATTCTTCTAAGATGTTTTCTTATTTAGTTATGAACTAAAACCCCTAAATACCTAAGGGGAATGAAATCTAAGACGAATCTTGTTATTATTTTCTGAATCGTATGATAAATATTTAACTTGTTCTTAATTATGTGTTCTTAATTCTTGTTTTGATATCCCAGGATACTGATTCAAGACATGCTCTTATTTAGAGGAGGAACAGACCCTGTCTAATAGTACTTTTGTCATAATTAAGCGGAGTTGATTGCGTGCCTAGAAATAGGGTGACAAGATTTTACCGGATTAGGTTGAAACCTAATAAGGGGATCAATAGATCGAGTTAATGGAACCCTAGAGTGTTAATTAGAGAAAAGTCTTGGTTATGCAATCTAGGGATTAGATGTTATTAGTCTTGAATAGGGATAATAACATAACTTAGGGATCTCTACGGAACAAGTTGAATGAATAAATCGTCCGATTCGGAGCTAGAATAACAAGTAAAGTCTAGGTAGATTTTTCCTTAGGTATTGTCTCAAGTCAATCGATTTTCCCAAAAGCAATTCCCCAATTCTTTTCTCTGTGAGTTCTTAGTTTAGATAATTAGTTAATTAAAACAAAAACCCCTTTTATTCTTAGACTAGATAATAAAAAGATAGTCATTACTAGTACTTTTAGTTCCTTTGGGTTCGACAATCCGGTCTTACTAAAACTATACTACTGTTCGATAGGTACAGTTGCCTACATCGCGATAATAGTTAGTTCAAGAACGAGTAATTATAAATATTTAAAACCTATCACAAAACCTCGCGATCACACTTACATGAAATTGATAAGATGTGAATCTAATTCATGTTGTATGATTGATAAGGAATGAATATGAGTAAGTATATGAGTATGTTGAGTAACATAGGTATGTATGCTAAACTCAAGAGAAATGATTTCGGTTTGTGATACACAATTGGTGAGGACGTAAATTTGTAAGTCATGCCTATGAGAATGATTTTGTGATGACCTTATGATTATAAGTTTATACTTATGATCTATAAACATGTATTTTTATCAATGTCGTGAAAATGAGGTGTGATAAACTTAGTATCATTAATTTACACTAAAATAGTTTTGGACAGCAGCAGTAGTCCAACTTTGGAAATCCACCAAAATTGTGGAAATTGAGTTAGAGCTGCATAAAATATGAAGTTAAAGTTCAATAAGTCCAGTTTTACATAGAAGAAACGGTGTAAGCAAAGGAGTTTCATACTATGAAATATTTAAATTGTTGTGAGACAGAGTCAGAATGATTTCGAAATTCCCTGTTCTGATTTGAGAAATTTATTTAAAATTGTAAAAAAATATTTATGGGTTATAATTTATATTTTTAGAATTATTAATGAGTCTATTTTTAAGAGAAACAGACGGGAATGTCATCTGAGTCCCACATTATGAGATAATAAATTTTTAGTGAAGAGGGGTCGGAACTGTCAAACAACAAAAAAGGGGTAAATTTAAGGAATAAACTGTACTTATTGGCTAGACCAAAAATTCTGAAAATTTTCTGGTAAGAGTATATATGATTCTAGTTTCAGGGAAAATTAGCAGATCTTAATTTGAAGTTCTGTAGCTCTAGATATAAATAAATTGGTAACTTTGACTCGAGAAAATAGTATGACCAGAATATCAGTAAAAGTTTAATTAGGGTTGTATTACCTTGAGAAGCATGTTGGCATATTGCTTATTATTTTCATATGGACTTAATAAGCATGAAGCTTACTCCCTCCTTTCCATTTCTTTTAGCTTGTGAGGTTAGCTCGTGATTAGAGATCGTCGGAGGCAGCGTCACACTATCAAGTCTCTACCTTTGGAATAATGAAGCATATATTAGAAATTTCAAGTAAGTGGCATGTATAAGGATCTAGTTTATTGACATGTGTTATTATGCTTTGGCCAAATGTATTGGCTTATAGTGAGTTATATGCATATGGTCATGAGATGTGGCTCATATTGATTATGGCTTGTAAATCTAGCTATTCATGTCATGTTTAATGTTTATGATGCGATTATGTTTGTCTGTCATGCTTGATTGGTAATATGACATGTGCATTGGATGTATGCTCTATGACCAATTGAGGTGGTCATAGCCATGTAGTAATTGCATGTTATAAAAACAACGTGATAATGGTTGGACATGAGTGCTAGATGGATAAGTTGGTAACCATAGTATAATGGTAATAGTGATCGTCAAAATAAAAAGTCTTATGAATGTGGATTAGGGATTCTAGACTTGGTATTGCATAAGTAGATGTATAGCTTGTAAGAAGACATGTTAATGTTATGAAAATTTCTTAATAAAGGTTGTTTAATCACAAAAATGATGCCATGATTTGTGGATTTGATGTGCATAAAGCTATAAGGGATTATTGGTAACATGAAGGCTTGAAAAATAGCCTAAGTGTTGGCCACACGAGCTGAGACACGGCCATGTGTCTCAACCATGTGAGGGATATGGCATGGAGACATGGGCGTGTGGCCTGGCCGTGTGGTTCGATGTAACATCCCGAATTAGGGCCTATTCGGAACAGTGATTTCGGGACCACAAATCTGACACAATAAAATTTGTTTTTATTATATTTTTATGGTCTACAACTTCACGGGATGATTTCGTGAAAATTTCGTTCGAAAATTTTGACATTTGGGCACTCAATTTGGTCAAAAGGACTAAATTGTAAAACGTGCAAAAGTTGATTTCTACATGTTAGAGGTGTCTAATTGTTATGAAATTTTAAATTTGAGGCCGTTAAAAGGTAATTAGACCATTGGATTATTTTTTGGACAAAAATGGACATGAAATGGGTGAAATAGAATATTTTTAAGTAGGGGCATTTTGGTAATCTAGTAATTAAAATAAATTAAAAACAAAATTAAAAGCCAATGTTTGTCCATCTTCTACCCCATGGCTGAAACTTGCATGGAGAAGACATGTCTAGGGTTTTTCAAGCTTCCAAGCTCGATTGTAAGTCCGTTCTAGTCTCGTTTTTAATGATTTTTACGTTTTTGAAATCCTCATAACAAGATCTACTCATTTCTACCCATATTTTGAGCTAGGGTTTGTGTTTAAAAATTTACCATGGATGACATGCATGCATTTTGATGTCTAATAGTAGAATATGAATGCTCGGTGTGTAATAAATGACTTTTACTAAGTGATTTTCGGTGAAATTGTCAAAAAGGATCGTTTTGTAAAAGTTACAAAATTTGTCATAAAAGTTTGATTTAGTGGGAATTAGGGGCTGCTACAGTTATGAAAATGATTTGGCTAGGCTTAAAATGCAAGGAAATTGAATAAAAATCATTTTACGAGCCTAGGGCCAAAGTGCAAATATGTGAAAGTTTAGAGGTCAAAATGCAAATTTGTAAAAGTATTATTTTTAGAACCATATGAATAATGTGACTAATTAGTAAGCTAAATGTGGTATTATAGATCAAGGAAAATGATATTCGGGCATAGATTGGAAATGAATGAGATTATGGACTAAATCAGAATATATAGTCGTACTCGAACCCAAGGTAAGTTCATGTGATTTTAATAATGTAATATTGTATTTGAATGCTAATGTTTCGACATTACACAAGTTGTAAGTATATATATGTGAATAATTTGATATTATGTGATTATTTTAATGATATAACATGTTCTTGATGTTTTGCTATTACGATGAAAATGTTGCAATGCCATGTGATTATGAGATATTGCTATGTGAATGAAGCTACAATTCGAGTACGTCTGGTAAATGTTTGGAAGTTTGATGGAATATGATGTTTCTTTGAAATGAGAAGTTTATATGTAAATAATATTTTGATTCTTTTTATGTTATTATCTTTTATTATTATATGAGATGTGGCTGCCTATAGAATGATAAATTGATGTAAACTACGAATCGAAATTGACTACGAACGAGTTAGTAAAATGTTGAAAAGTGAAGAATTTCCCGATTGAACCTTTGGAATAGAAGAGATACAAATGATCCGTTGTGAGTCACGTGCGTAGTACTAAGTGAAGGCTACTACATGTACCAGATTGATAGGTCGCATGTGTAGTACTAAGTGCAGGCTACTATGCGTACCCATTAACTTTGATCACATGTGTAGTACTAAGTGCAGGCTACTACATATATCAGATGGTTAAGTCACGTGTGTAGTACTAAGTGCAGGCTACTAGTGTACCAGATTGATAGGTCGCATGTGTTGTACTAAGTGCAGGCTACTACGTGTATCAGATGGTTAGGTCACGTGTGTAGTACTAAGTGCAGGCTACTATGTGTACCAGATTAATAGGTCACATGTGTAGTACTAAGTTCAAGCTACTATGCGTACCAGGGAGCTTCGGTTACAAGGGTGGTATATGCATAGGCCACCGAGTATCTGTTATTATTCCGATGAGTTCAACGGGAAATTTACTAAGTGAAAATACATATGTACATGACTATGTAATGAATAAGTGCAAATATATCTATGTGAAAAGTTGTGAGCAATGTGCTCGATAGTTGAGCGAATCTTTTGGTAAGATAGAATGGAGTAAGTGAAATTTTGTAAAAGTGAAATTTTGTAATAAAACAATTTTGGACAGTAGCAGTTGTGTGGCTTTGAAAAATCACCAAAAATGGTATAAATTTAATTAGAGGTTGAATGAGATATGAAATTAAAGCTTAATGAGTCTATTTTCTTATAAAAGAATCAATGAAGGAAAAAGAATTTCATATTTGAGATAATTGGATTTTTGTAAGATAAGGTTAGAATGATTTTGGAATCCCATGTTCTGATTTTCGAAAATAATTAAAAATTGTAAAAAAAATTATCGGTCATAGTTTGCATTCTTAAAATCCTTAATAATTCTATTTTCTTGTAAAATTAGCGGTTTTCAATTTGGAGTCCCGTACCATGAGATAAATAATTTTTAGTGAAGATAGCTCGAAACTATCGAACTGTGAAATAGGGGTATATTTAATGAATAAAATGTACTTATTGGCTAGATAAAAAATTATGATAATTTTATGGTAAGAATATATATGAGTCTAGTTTTATATAAAATTAACAGATCTTAATTTTGAGTTTTGTAGCTCCAAATATAAATAAATTAGTAACTATGACTCAAGAAAACAGCATGACCAGAAAATAAGCAAAAGTGTAATTATGATTACATTTTCATGGAATCATATTGATAATTTGCTTATTATTTTCATATGGACGTACTAAGCTTTAAGCTTACTCCCTCTTCTCTATTTCCTTAGTGTTCTTAGCTCAGCTCGGGGCTGGAGACTGTCAGAGGTAGCATCACACTATCAAGCCAACAACTCAGGGTATTGTCATATGTGTATTAAATACTTTCAAGTGAGTGGCATGTATAAGGACTAGCTTTTATGTTAGATGTTGTTATGATTAGCCAAATGTATCGGCTTATATTGATTTATTGTATATGGCCATGAGATGTGGCTTAAATGGTTATGGCTTGTAAGCCTAATTATTCTTGCTATGTGTTAATGTTTGTGATGTGTTTATAATTGGTTGTTATGAATGATTAGTATAACACATGTACATGATGAATGCTCTAAGACCATTCGAAGTGGTCGTGGCCATGGAATGAATGTGTGGCATGGTAGTAAGTTGATAATGATTGAATATGGACAATTGTAGAATGTGAATTGGAATGTCTAACTTGGTGTAACATGAGTATAGGTAATAAACACATGTATGACAACATGTAAATGCTTTAACAGAATTTTACTAAAGGATGATTAACCATTAAATTGATGTTATAAGGTGTGTCTATAATGTGTATAAGTATGGGAGAGAATTAAGGACAATATAAGGCTTGAAAAATAGCCTAAGTGTTGGCTACACGGGCAGAGACACGACCATGTATCTCAACCGTGTGGAGGACATGGCCTAGCACACAGGCGTGTAGCTTGGCCGTGTGGATCAATTTGTTTTGCTGACATCATAAATAGAGAGTTACACGGCCTGAGGACACAGGCGTGTTGAAGACACACGAGCGTATCCCTATTTCTACACGGGAGTGTGACGCTGTTTCATGAAAATTTCTCTAAGTTTTCCCAGTGCTTTCTAAAGTCCTCGGTTTAGTCCCGAACCGCCCCGATGTATGTTTTAGGCCTCGAAGGGTTCTATAAGGGAGGATCTACATGTGTTTGAAAAGCTTTAATTTGGATGAAATTTTGTGGCCCGATTTACATGTTTGTGAATGTTTAAGTCCGGTAACGCCTCGAACCTGTCCCAGCTTTGGATACAGGTAAGGGGTGTTACATTCGATTTGCATGCTGTCATTATAAATAGAGAGTTACATGGCCTGAGGACACGGGCGTGTGACCCTATTTCATGGGAAAATTTTCTAAGTTTTCTTGGGACTTCTCAAAGTTCTCGGCTTAGTCTCTATCAATCCCGATGTATGTTTTGGGCTTCGTAGACCTAAATAAAGGATGACATGCATGTGTTCGAAAAGTTTTGAATTAAAAGAAATTTTATGGCCCGGTTTTTGCATGTATGTGTGTGTTTGAGTCTGGTACCTTGTCCCAGCGTCAGACACGGGTAAGGGATGTTACAACTCAAGCCATCGTCATTACTGCAAATTTAAGTCTTTCTGAGTCATCAAATATTTCAAGCTCTTGTGATCAGTGAAAACATGGCATTTCTCACCGTACAAATGATGTCTCCAAATTTTCAAGGCAAAAACTATGGCGGCTAGTTCCAAAGCATGTGTCGGTTAATTCTTCTCATGTGGCTTCAACTGTCTGAAGGCATAAGCTATCACTTTGCCCTCTTGCATTAACACACATCCAAGACTAATCAATGACGCATCGCTATAAATCATGAATTCCTTTCCTGGCTCGGGTTGCACTAAAATCGGCGCTTCAGTCAATGAAGTTTTCAATTTCTCAAAACTTTGCTGACATTTTTTGGACCACTCAAACTTGACATCTTTTTGCAACAATCTCATCATAGGAGTAGCAATCATCGAAAACCCTTTGACAAACCGGCGGTAGTAACCGGCTAAGCCTAAAAAGCTTCTAACCTCATATACATTCTTCATTGGTTTCCACTCAAATATTACCGAAATCTTACTAGGATTGACCCGAATACCATCGTCTGAAATGATATGTCCCAAAAATCCAACTTCTCTGAGCCAAAACTCACTTTTACTGAACTTAGCATATAACTGTTTTTCTCTCAAAATCTGTAGAACAGTTCTCAAAAGCTCAGTGTGCTTGGATTCATCTCGAGAATAAATTAGGATATCATCAATAAACACGACCACAAACTTATCTAGGTATGGTTTGAAAATCCGGTTCATCAAGTCCATAAAAACTGCAGGAGCATTCGTCAGTCCGAAAGGCATAACAACGAATTCATAATGCCCGTACCTTATTCTGAAAGCAGTCTTTGGTACATCTGACTCCTTAAATCTCAACTGATAATAGCCTGATCTCAAATCTATCTTCGAAAACAATGTTTCCTCTTTCAACTGATCAAACAAGTCATCAATTCTCGATAACAGATACTTGTTCTTTATGGTCACTTTGTTGAGCTGTCGATAATCGTTGCACAGTCTCGTAAAGTCGTCTTTCTTCTTTACAAATAATACCGGTGCTCCCCAGGGAGAATAACTCGGTCTAGCAAAACCTTTATCTGCCAATTCTTGTAACTGAACTTTCAATTCTTTCTATTCAGTCGGGGCCATCCTATACGGAGCAATTGATATCGGCTTCAATACCAAACTCAATTTCTCTAATCGGAGAATATTCACATACTATCGGCACTGATTCAATTTTCAATTCAAACTTCTCATTGTTCAACACATAAGCAAGATAGGCTTCACACCCTTTTTCTCATGCATTTCTGAACCAACATAGAAGAAATCACAACAGGTAGTGTATCTGCCTCATCTGATTCAACCCGAAGAATTTCACCATTTTCACATTTCATTTCAATAATTTTTTGTCTACAATTCCCTATTTCATCATGTAGTGTCAACCAATCCATACCCAATATAACATCAAACTCATCAAATGGAAACAACATTAAGTTAGCCGAAAAACAGTAACCTCGAATTATCAAAGGACAATTCCTGCAAACTCTATTAACCAGAACATATTTGCCTAAATGGTTCGACACTTTAATCACATATTCACTAGACTTAACAGGTAAATCCTTATTAGATACTAACTTCATGCAAATATAAGAATGGGTTGATCCAAGATCAAAAAATGTGACTACATTAGTATCATAGAAAGAAAAAGTACCGGTGATAACATCAGGTGCGGAGGCCTCTTCCCTTGCACGTATTGTATATGTCCTGGCTGGAGCTCGTGCCTCAGGTCTGGCTGCTGAATCCTTTGCAATACCACAACTACCGCTGACATTCCCGGGGTGTTGTGGAGGTCTACCCCTTAAGCTGAGTTTGCTCAATATAGGAGTTTGTTTAGTATCCTTCTCAGCTCTTTTCGGGCATTCCTTAAGAAACTGATCAAGTGAACCACACCTGATACATGCCCCACTTTTCTTCCGGCATTCACCATAATGCAATTTATTACATACATTACACCGTGGCTTTGGGTTTCCAACACTCCCTATACTAGCTGCTGAGGGAGACGAAGTCCAAGATTTAGAGCGTTTGGAACTTCTCTCCTTTCTAGTATGTCCCACTGATGAGGTAAAACGCTCTTGATAACTTCTTGATTTTTTTGAAGTAGAGGATTGTAACTTACTCATGAATCTTTTACTCGGAACCTGGGTTTCCCTTTCGGCTTGCTTCTTTTCTATACTTAAACCCTCAGCCTTCTTGGCCAGATCGGCTAGCACATCAAACTCTCTTATTTCGAGAATCCCAATTAGTAGTTTATTGTCTTTGTTCAGTCCTTCCTCAAAGTGTTTGCACATCTGAACTTCGGTTTGAACCCATTTCCAAGCATACTGGCTCAACCAAACAAAATCTCGTTCACATTCTGACACGGTCTTGTCTCCCTGTTTGAGCTCTAGAAATTATTTTCCATTATGATCTAAGAACCTTTGGCTGATATACTTCTTTCAAAACTTCTCTTGAAAGAATTCCCATGTGACATTTTCCCTCTGTACAACTGAGGATATAGTTTTCCACTAATAGTATGATGTGTCATTTAGTAAAGATATTGCACATTTCAAACATTCTGTGGCATTACATGATAATTCCTCGAAAACTCGAATGGTATTCTCCAACCAAAACTTAACTTTTTATGAATCATCATCGGTAGTAGCTCTGAACTCTTCTACTCCATAT
This sequence comes from Gossypium hirsutum, assembly GCF_007990345.1. Classification (NCBI taxonomy): domain Eukaryota; kingdom Viridiplantae; phylum Streptophyta; class Magnoliopsida; order Malvales; family Malvaceae; genus Gossypium; species Gossypium hirsutum. The sequence continues at coordinate 38,724,420 of NC_053431.1, read as the reverse complement.
TTTCTTATTTTATCAACCGGAGCTTTTCTGATCCTTTCGGGCTCAACACCTCATGGCATCTCATAATCAGGTTGTGGGACAAGTGGGGGAGGTTGTGGGATAGCGGGGTTTGCTCTCATGTATTCACTAAACCATCCATCCATTATTTTGAAGAGGGCTGCTTTCACCTCTTCTCGACCCTCTGACACGGGTTTCTTACTACTACTAGTCGTTGCAGCTCGTTGTACAGAAGCTTGAGCAGTGCCCGCAGCTTCTTCAGACTCATCTCGAGCTTGGTTGGAAGACATTTACTATATGAAAATATATTCAAAAGTGGTCAGGAGTTATGACACTATCACAATTCATATAATGGCATGTATAGCAAAACCCATAATGGCTTCGTTATTCTGACAACTGACTAAATCGTAGCTTTGATACCATTAAATGTAACACCCTTTACCCGTATTCAACATCGAAACAGGGTACGAGGCATTATCGGACTTAAACTTAAACAAACATTCAAAACCAAGACAGGAATTTCCATTCAAATTTAAAACTTTTCATAAACAATCATTTCGTCCCTACAACAAGCCTATGAGTGCAACAGCCTAGTTTAGACCATAATCGGAACAGTGGTTTCGGGACCAAAAATTAAAGACAAAAAAATATTTTAGTATTATTCTTGGTGTTTACAGTATGTGAATTAATATGTGTGAAATTTTCGTGTGAAAATTTTATCGTTTGTGAGCTCAATTTTATAAAAGGACTTAATTGCGTTAAATGTAAAAGTAGCATGCTATAAGTTAAAAGTGTCTAAAAGCTATGGAACTTAAAAGTTAGGGTCCTTATGTGATAAATGGACCATTAATTAGTTAGTGGAAATGTTGGTTTGGCATTATTGAAATATTGAATTTGAAATAAGGTTATTTGAGTAATTTATGAATATATGTTAATATATTAATAAAATAAAAGTTAAATTATCATCTTTGATGGTTCTTTCAACCGAAAATGAGAAAATAAAAAGGTTCATGGAAGCCATTAGGGTTCGGCAACTTCAAGCTTTAATTAGTAAGTGATTTTGACTCGGTTTTTGATAATTTTTATATTTTTGAGATCGTTGCTTCGAATGCTAGTAAACCCATGCTTCAATTTTTAGAATTTATGTTGATTTTGTGTTTTGCCATTGTTGAAAGTTTGATAATTTTTGTGTTTGATGATGAAAAATAAATATTTATTAATAGATTTTTCATGTTTTGGTTAAATAATGATTCGGTTGATGAATGTGTTTTCGGTTGTGGCTTAATTGGATAAGCTAAGTGATGAATAAATCATTGCTTGTATAATTGGATTTATTGGTGCATTTATGAAGACAAGAATATTCATGAATTATAGTTGATTTGTTAATTATTAAGTTAAGTTTAAGGTGTTTAGTCAATATGACTATTTGGTTATGAAATTGGTATAAAATATTTTTTTATATAATTTGCTAGCCGAATAGATGAAAAACAATTTGGTTTTGAAAATGATATTTAGCATGATTCATAGCATGTGAACTTGACATATTTTGATTCGGCATTGGTACTTAGTAAATGACTATTAATAGTTAAATGAGTGGTGCATGAATTATTTTTAAATACAATGGAGATTCGGTCATTTGGTAATGCTTGTATATACTTGTATATTTTTGTCTAATAATCCGTGTCGAATAACTTGACCATTCAGTAATGGTTGCTAATATTTCATGTTTGGATGTATTAATGTATGTGCATTATATGTGCTGAATCAAGTTGTAAATAAATAAATATATATATGTTACCGAATTGAATTGAGCTTTGGAGAATTTGTTCCGAGTGTGAAATAAATTGAATAAATGGGCTACTAAGGCCTAAGGTAAATTCGGTCTAACGCGGGTTTGATGAGATTTTGTGTATTTTGTGCTATTTGGAAATAGGGACTAATTTGTGAAAAATGAAATATTAGGGGCTAATGTGCAAATTGCCCTTTTTATGTGTTTTTGGGTGAATTTGAGTATATGTGAGATTAAATAAGTTTAATTTATATTAATTTAGATCAAGAAAAGAGGAAATCAGAATTGGATCGGAAAAAAAAATCTAAATTTTTTGAATAGCCGTCCCGGTTCGTTCATCTTCGTCCGTGGTAAGTTTTAAGTAGTCAGCTTTAGTATATAATTGATGATGCCTTGATATGTACACATTAGATGAATTGTGACCTTTTGGTTCTACTTGAATTAAGTTTTGTGATAAATAATTTATATATATGGCATATAGTTGAATGGTCACTATGGGTTAAGCTTGAATGGTGAAATGGATAGCTGATATTTATGTATGACTTTTCAACCAAAATGTAAATGATGATGTTCATATGGGACCTGTATCCGAATGTAGCAAATGACTATTAATGTGATATGTTGAATGAGATGTGTTAATATATGATTAAATATGCATGATATTTGATGTGTATATAGGTTAAATCCCGCAGGCTTCGTGCTGGTATTATATCCGGGTTAAATCTCGCATGCTTCGTGCTGGTATTATATCCGGGTGAAATCCCGCACGCTTCGTACTGGTATTATATCCGGGTTAAATCCCGCAGGCTTCGTGCTGGTATTACATCCGGGTTAAATCCCGTAGGCTTCGTGCTGGTATTATATTCGAGCTTAAAGTCCAGCAGGTTTTGTGCTGGTGACTGGATTCGGGTTCTAAACCTAGCAGGCTTAACGTCGGTGATTCAAGTAAGCTTATGAATTCGAAAGTTCGAGGTAAACTACTATTGATTATGTATGATACATTATAATAGTCAAGTACGTATTACGTTCTCGCATGTGAATTGATTTTTAAGGTGAATTATTAGTATCAAAGAGCGATATATGTGATTTTCGTGTAAGACCACGTTTGGGACGTTGGCAGCGATATACGTGATTTCGTGTAAGACCGCGTCTGGGATATTGGCATCGATTAGTGATTTACGTGTAAGACCATGTCTGGGACAGTGGCACCGATATTTGATTACACGGAAGAACATGTATGGGACGTTGGCATTGTACGAGCTTCCAGAGATATCCGAGTATCCTCTTTGTTTCCGAATGGTTCAACTGGTAATCTAAGAAGTAAATGAATATATAAATGTGCAACCGATTCAGGTATGTTGCAGTGTTTATGAAATTGAGTAATGAAAGTGAATATAATTATGATCTATGGATATATAATTGAGGTACGTGTGTTTCGATTATGAAATTCAGAAATGAAAGGTGATTATGTTTCAAGTGATAATATGTGAAATATATGACATCAAATGATGTGAATGTATAAATAAATGGTGTGATACATATATGTTTGTTATACGAATTGTGGTCCTATGTTTTGAGCATGAGAATTATGAAATGAGAAACATGGTTTTGGGAAATGAAAAGTAATATATATGTGTAAGATAATATGTGATTTATAAGAAAATGAAATGTGAATATGTGCTCTATATATATATGAAATGAAATGTAGCCAAATGAATAAGTTATATATAAAGTGGTTAGTGAACCATTACATGTTTTGATTATTCATGTAATGATTATGTGCAAACTTGATTTATATGATTGAGTTAACGGTTGTCTTTCGAATGTGAAAATGTGATATATATATTAATTGATAAATAAGATAAGAGAAACTACTTAATGTGGTTATATGAATTTACGAGTACAAGATTGTATAAGTGATTGATGTTTGTTAAATTTGGTTTAATGATAATGATTTGTAAATATCATTGAAAAGATTTATTTGTTTATGACTTGCTAAGCCTTTTAAGCTTACTCTGTGTGTTTTTCCTATGTTCATAGAGTTTCGGAGACTTGCTCGGGTTGGAACTCGTTGGAGACCACATCACACTATCTAGTTATCACTTTGGTAATTAAAAGCTTTAAGCTTTTGGTTATGTGGCATGTATAGGCTAAATTCAATGTGGTTCATTTTGATTTGTATACGTAGCCATGCGAGAATGGCTTGTTAATGATGTTAATGTTTGTGTATATTCAGGCTTGGTATAAGCTTATTTTTGAGAAATATGTCTTCATAGTATGAATGAATGTGTGTGTGACACCCCTAATTTGACCCTAGTCAGAAAGTGGTTTCGGGACCACAAAATCGAGCCAGAAAAATAATTAATTGTTATATTTCATGCTTTAATTTTGTCATTTGGATGTGAAATAAATAAAAAGGGGCTTAAGTGAAAAATCTTGAAAATGTCATAGGTTAATTGGTAGTGGACGGCAAGGATGGGCATGAATGACACATTTTGGCATTTTGTATGTTATATTTTAGTTAAATAATATCAAATAGTTTTATAATAAATCAAGTTATTATATGTCATAAATTATAAGAGGAATTAAATAATTAAAAGGGTGAGAAAAAAACAAAGTTGGGTCTTTTCTTCTCCTCCATTGCCGTAGCCTAAAGGGAGGGAGGAGAAAGTTTGGTTGCTTTGATTTTTGGCTTAGAAGATGGCTAGAATGAGGTATGTATTGAATGATTCTTGAAAATCTATGCATGTTTGAGATGATTAGTTCAAACTCTACTTATCCCATAGATTAAACTTAGAATTTTGAGGTTTGAGATTCGGTCAATAAGCTTGAAACTCATAGTAGTTTGTTTTGGTAAGCTTGGTATACGGATGATAGATGTGTTTTGGTTTTGGTTTGATAATGATGTTAATGATGGTGATTTTCGGTCATGCATTAACTTAAATTGTAAGTATGATTTATGGTATAATTTGTGTGATGGAATGGTCTTGAGATTTGGCTTGATTAAATGGGTAAAATGCTAAGTGTTTTAAAGATGATGTAATGGTTATTTCGGTTTATGTGAAGTAAATATAGATGATGGTTATAAGCTGTTTTATGATTTGATAATGGTGATTAAATCTTGTAGTTAAGTGTTTAGATATATATATATTAATAATCAATTTAGTTGTACTTGATATGTGAGAAATGTGCAATGCTATAGGTATTTGATTATTAGATATGGTTATCTTAAGTTGATTTGTAATGGTATGATTGCATTGATGAATTGGTTTGGAAATTGTGGGAAGAATTGGCTATTATGCTTGATACTAATGCCGAATATGAGAATGTTGTACTTGAAAAATGTAGGTGAACATGACAAGTGTATTCGGCTTAGGGCATAAAGGATATGAAAATTTGGTATTTATTTTTGATTGTGTGTGTATGACCATGGATAATTGGCTGCACAAATATTATGAATACATAATGTATGTTAAATTTATTAAGCTACAAAACATTATACATGATCGGCCAATGTAAATTATTTGAGTAAAGTATATCTTGATGGTACATTTCGGCTAGTATAAAATGTATATGGATGTCGTATGACTATGTTTAATTTGGGAAGTAAATTGTTTGATTTAGCTCAAGAGCCTAGAGGATCAAAGTTGGATAAGGGAAAGGAAAAAGTGATCGAATAGCTGTCGTAATCGTTCGGCAACTTCCGAGGTAAGTTTTAAGTGATTAAAAGTTGAGTAAATTCAATCATAATAGAACATAATGAGTTGATTTAATAAGATATGATGTGGCCAAGATATGCCTTAAACTCAAATGGTAAGTTCATAAGTGTTTGGACTTGGAAATTTAAGAGCAAATTGTAATAACTTGCTTAGGACAGCAGCAGTAACGTGATTTTAGAAAATCACTATAAATCGTTGGTATGGAATTATAGGCCGAATAAAATATGTAATTAAATCTTAATTAGTCTATTTTCTTATAAAAGAGACCGTGTAAGCAAAGAAATTTCCTATAAAGAGATATTTAAAGTTGTGTGAGACAGTGTCAGAATGACTCTGAAATCCCCTGTTCTGTTTTTAGAAAATCATTATAATTTGTACAAAAATGGTTATAAGATAACATTTATATACGTAGACTCCTTAATGAGTCTAGTTTCAAATGAAATCAAATAGAACATATTTTGAATTCTGTACAATGAGAAATTTGATTTGTAGTGAAGAGTGGTCAGATTAGTCAAACAGTGAAACAGGGGAAATTTTAAGAAAAATATGGTATTTATTGGCCAAACCTAAAATTCTGAAAATTTTATGGATGGAAGATATATGAGTCTATATTCATGGAAAATTAACGGCAATTGATTTTGAGTTTTTTAGCTCCAGTTATAAATAATTTAGTGACTATTGCTCAGGAAAACAGCTTGTAGTGAATATGTGAATTTGTTGTAAACATTGATGAAACAATTTGAGTTGCTTATAAGCTATTGCTGAAATTGATGTACAAGATAAATATATATGTGTGTGGTAAAGCCGAATGGCTAATGTGAAATATGTATGAGATATGTATATGTGGTAAAGCCGAATGGCTAATGTGAAATATGTATGAGATATGTATGTGTGGTAAAGCCGAATGGCTAATGTGAAATATGTATGAGATATATGTGTGTGGTAAAGCCGAATGGCTAATGTGAAATATGTATGAGATATGTATGTGTGGTAAAGCCGAATGGCTAATGTGAAATATGTATGAGATATGTATGTGTGGTAAAGCCGAATGGCTAATGTGAAATATGTGTGAGATATGTATGTGTGGTAAAGCCGAATGGCTAATGTGAAATATGTATGAGATATGTATATGTGGTAAAGCCGAATGGCTAATGTGAAATATGTATGAGATATGTGAAATATGTATGAGATGTGTATATGTGGTAAAGCCGAATGGCTAATGTGAAATATGTATGAGATATGTATACGTGGTAAAACCGAATGGCTAGTGTGAAATATGTATGAGATATGTATACGTGGTAAAGCCGAATGGCTAGTGTAAAATATGTAGGAGATGTGTGTATATTGTGGCCGGATGACCAAATGTGAAAGGTGTGTATTATTAGATATTTGATGAGGCAAATGAATTACAAATATGACAGTCAATGTGAATGTTGTAACATGTGAATAAATGTACATGAAACTTGGAAATATATTCCGGGTAAGACCCGATGACTACGTGTGGAGATTTTGTCCGGGTAAGACCCGATAACTACGTGTGGGGACTATTCGAGCTAAAGGTTTCGCTGAAGATTCGAGTAAAGCATAAGATTATACGACTTCATAGTAACAATTGGTAATAAATACGTTCAATGTGTTAAGCTGGTCAGGTATGTATTTTGAGATTATATTTAAGCTTGATTTGGACTAAATCACAAGGTCGTTATGTGATGCATATGTGAGTAAAGCAATAAGACTGTTCTATGATTATTGTGCGTTTGGTCAATGTGGAAAGTTAGGTGAAAATATGTAATGTACCTATGTTTATAAGAGATCACTATCAAGTGAGAATTTATCTACCTATTATATATGATGAGATGGGCATATTCGGTAAAGGGATGGTATGCCCGAAGGACGAGTGAAATAAAAATACGAACAACTATGTTATAATTTGATTGTTATCTGTTGACACTGCTTAAAACTTACTAAGCATTGTAATGCTTACTCTGTTTACTTTGTTTCCTCTGTTTTATAGATCTCATTTGGAAGCTACAAGCTCGGGGATCGTCAGCAACTAGTCACACTATCACTATCCACTGCTTGTTACTGTTATGTTTTGAATTATTTTATGGCATGTAAAGAATAGACCAGTGGCCGAAGAATATTTTGGTTAATGTATATAAGCCATGTGAAAATGGCATCTTTTGAATGTGTACTTATAGCAGTTAAATTGTATCCCTGACTGTCTTTAGTATTTACCTAAAGGAACGTTCTTTATAAAAAAAATATTCAAAATTTTTACTGTTCGGATATGAGTTTCAAGTCCGGTAATGCCCCTTTACCTATTCCGGCTACGGATACGGGATTGGGGTGTTACAGTGTGAAAATTTTAAATTTGTATGCAAGATTTATCTTTTGAATGTGAATGAATATGAAAATATAAGTCCGGTAATGTCTCGTACCCTATTTCGGCTTCGAATACGGGTAAGGGGTGTTACATTTTGTGGTATCAAAGCTATGGTTTAGTGGTTCTAGGACTACCATAGCGTATGTGAGTCTAGCTATACATGCCATGTTTAACCTGTGATAGTGTGATATCTCCCGACTCTGACAAAATTTATTTTGATGAGACAACTATGTTTTCCAACCGAACAAATTCTGATAGTACTGAAGTAAATACTCAAATGTTTGAGTGAAAATGTGTTGACTATGAGTTAAAACTCACAAAGGTATGGATCAAATTGTATGACATGTTGTTAGTGATAAATGTTATAATTATATGAGAATATGAGTTATGACATTTGAGTGATGATGCTATATGAGAAATTCGATTGTGAATTAGTGATTTGAGTTGGCATAAGAATTACGTGTTGAGAACAAAAGTGATTATAAGCAAATGTTTATTAAATGAGTTGGGAATGTGATATCAGTAATGAACTGACTAATTGTGATAATATGTGTTATGTGCATTTATGTGTGAGTTGAATTAGAGGCTTTATTAACCTCGCCCCCCTTATTAGTGAATGTTACAATGAAATCTGTAAGATTTGAGTGGAATAAGCTCACGAGTTTCGAGTTACAGAGATCCGTGTTTGAAAGATTGCTAATGAATCAGCAAATGAAGGTAGCACTAAAAGAGATATTGGATAGTTTTGAAAACTATTCAGATTATGCAAAGTCATTGTTACAGAAGAAATTAACTCCGATTAATTGACCTATTTAGGTATGTTATCTAAAGAAAATATTAGCTAGAAGCTTTTCTGAATTGATTTCTATTAGTGAAGGGATAATGTGAAAAAAATAAATATATGACAGAATTAGACAGTTCAATAATGATTGAATTATAGTGATGGCTAAGTCCAATAATTATAGTCGGGCAGTTACTATGTTTCCTTCTGGGCATTCTATGCGTATTTTTATCCTTAGAAGTATGTGTGACCGTATAATTTTTGAGGGAATTCTTATTGTATGAGAACATTAGCTAAACATATTAATGGACGGAAGCATCGTTGGTCTGTTTGGGTTATACTTGACATTGTTATGTCTTTCTCTGGTAATTAATTCATTGTGTGAATATGAAAGTTAACGGTAAAATTTGTATGATTCTAATACTCTATTTCCACTGGCTATTGTTCTGTTGAAAATACGTGAAGATTGTATAACTTCTATTACTGTGGATTCCAGTATTTATGAGTGACATTATTCTTTTCAGATCTTATCTAGGATATCATCGGAATTGATATCATTTTATATAAGTTGTAATTTTCTGATATTCTGTGTAGCCTCAGACATTGAAATTTCACTATTTTGGTTTTCTTATGATTCCATGTGATTAACGGCAAGAGATATTTATTTGACAGAGATGATTATGTCTATTATGACTATAATTTATGACTTGAAATGTGAGAGTACAATGGTACCATCATCAGAGTTATAGAAGTTGTGTTTCTGCATTGATTGTTATTTAAACCATATTGAATTCTTTTGTGTTTAAATGCATTATTGATAGTCGGAGTGTTATTTATTGTTACGGTTAAGACGTCGGTCTTATTATGACATTATGATTTCTTTTTTTTTTTACGGTTGCGGCTTCTGTATAATAATATGTCTGGATTATCTTTTTAATGGGAAGAAATGATTTCTTTGAAAAGACTGATTCAATGGTTTAGTCTGATCTGAATTATTCGATTGAAAAGTTAATTGAGTTATATGTGTTCGAATCTATCCACCGGATTGGAAATAAACTTTGAACGTACATGTGTGAATTGAAGGATAGCCTGGAAGAAGGATTCGTAATCTTGAGGACTTGATACTGAATTATATGTATCAGAACAATTCTATCTGAGAAAATAGTAATGATGAAATAGAGTTTTGATGAACTTTGTATTGGAATTATTTCTTATCATTAAAAAAGCTAGATGTTATCTGAATTATTGTTATTTGTCTGAATAAGTCCTTCCGTATGCATAGATTTCTCTTTTGATAAATCAGCTGAGTTATTCGTCTCAAAAACTGTCAGTTTGCATATGGTGCCAGTAATCATTATTTCAGACTGAAATCTAAAATTTATATGGCAATTCTGGGAGAAATTACAATAAGCTGTGAGTATGAAGTTGTATTGAAATTCTCGAAATATCTATTTGTCACTGTGTTTTAAAATTTGGAAGCAACTAAGTAAGGCTATTTCTGTTTGATAAGCTATCATGTGTGTATAAAAAAAATGGCATTGTATGAGGTATCGTATGGATGTAATTACCAAACTCCGTTGTTTCAGGACCGAGCTTTGTGGGAAAATGATCCACGGGATTAATATCATCAGAGAAATTAAGCAGAGAATGAAAGTAATTTAATACAGTTATAAGTAGATTCAGGTTGGTATGATGTATAGTGGAAGACAGATCAGAATATTACTCGTGAGATTAAAGAGATAAGAAATTCAAAGCTATGTGTGAATTTGAAATATACTGTGTGGAAGCAAATCCTTAATCTACTTTCTAGTAAGATTTTCAGGGACGAAAATCCCTAAGGGGGGAGACTTGTAACAGCCCAGTTTAGACCTTAATCGGAACAGTGGTTTCGGGACCACAAATTCGAGTCAAAAAAATATTTTAGTATTATTCTTGGTGTTTACAGTATGTGAATTAATATGTGTGAAATTTTCGTGTGAAAATTTTATCGTTTGTGTGCTCATTTTTATAAAAGGACTTAATTGCGTTAAATGTAAAAGTAGCATGCTATAAGTTAAAAGTGTCTAAAAGCTATGGAACTTAAAAGTTAGGGTCCTTATGTGATAAATGGACCGTTAATTAGTTAGTGGAAATGTTGGTTTGGCATTATTGAAATATTGAATTTGAAATAAGGTTATTTGAGTAATTTATGAATATATGTTAATATATTAATAAAATAAAAGTTAAATTATCATCTTTGATGGTTCTTTCAACCGAAAATGAGAAAAGAAAAAGGTTCATGGAAGCCATTAGGGTTCGGCAACTTCAAGCTTTAATTAGTAAGTGATTTTGACTCGGTTTTTGATAATTTTTATATTTTTGAGATCGTTGCTTCGAATGCTAGTAAACCCATGCTTCAATTTTCGGAATTTATGTTGATTTTGTGTTTTGCCATTGTTGAAAGTTTGATAATTTTTGTGTTTGATGATGAAAAATAAATATGTATTAATAGATTTTTCATGTTTCGGTTAAATAATGATTCGGTTGATGAATGTGTTTTCGGTTGTGGCTTAATTGGATAAGCTAAGTGATGAATAAATCATTGCTTGTATAATTGGATTTATTGGTGCATTTACGAAGACAAGAATATTCATGAATTATAGTTGATTTGTTAATTATTAAGTTAAGTTTAAGATGTTTAGTCAATATGACTATTTGGTTATGAAATTGGTATAAAATACTTTTTTTATATAATTTGCTAGCCGAATAGATGAAAAACAAATTGGTTTTGAATATGATATTTAGCATGATTCATAGCATGTGAACTTGACATATTTTGATTCGGCATTTGTACTTAGTAAATGACTATTAATAGTTAAATGAGTGGTGTATGTATTATTTTTAAATACAATGGAGATTCGGTCATTTGGTAATACTTTATATACTTGTATATTTTTGTCTAATAATCCGTGTCGAATAACTTGACCATTTAGTAATGGTTGCTAATATTTCATTTTTGGATGTATTAATGTATGTGCATTATATGTGCTGAATCAAGTTGTAAATAAATATATATATGTTACGGGATTGAATTGAGCTTTGGAGAATTTGTTCCGAGTGTGAAATAAATTGAATAAATGGGCTACTAAGGCCTAAGGTAAATTCGGTCTAACGCGGGTTTGATGAGATTTTGTGTATTTTGTGCTATTTGGAAATAAGGACTAATTTGTGAAAATATGAAATATTAAGGGCTAATGTGCAAATTGCCCTTTTTATGTGTTTTTGGGTGAATTTGAGTATATGTGAGATTAAATAAGTTTAATTTATATTAATTTAGATCAAGAAAAGAGGAAATTAGAATTGGATCAGAAAAAAAAATCTAAATTTTTTGAATAGCCATCCCGGTTCGTTCATCTTCGTCCGTGGTAAGTTTTAAGTAGTCACCTTTAGTATATAATTGATGATGCCTTGATATGTATACATTAGATGAATTGTGACCTTTTGGTTCAACTTGAATTAAGTTTTGTGATAAATAATTTATATATATGACATAGTTGAATGGTCACTATGGGTTAAGCTTGAATGGTGAAATGGATAGCTGATATTTATGTATGACTTTTGAACCGAAATGTAAATGATGATGTTCATATGAGACTTGTATCCGAATGTAGCAAATGACTATTAATGTGATATGTTGAATGAGATGTATTAATATATGATTAAATATGCATGATATTTGATGTGTATCTGGGTTAAATCCCGCAGGCTTCGTGCTGGTATTATATATGGGTTAAATCCCACAGACTTCGTGCTAGTATTATATTCGGGTTAAATCCCGCAGGCTTCGTGCTGGTATTATATTCGGGTTAAATCCCGCAGGCTTCGTGCTGGTATTATATCCGGGTTAAATCTCGTTATATCCGGGTTAAATCCCGCAGGCTTCGTGCTGGTATTATATTCAAGCTTAAAGTCCCGCAGGTTTTGTGCTGGTGACTGGATTCGGGTTCTAAACCTAGCAGGCTTAACACCGGTGATTCAAGTAAGCTTATGAATTCGAAAGTTTGAGGTAAACTACTATTGATTTTGTATGAAACATTATGATAGTCAGGTACGTATTATGTTCTCGCATGTGAATTGATTTTTAAGGTGAATTATTAGTATCAAAGAGTGATATATGTGATTTTCGTGTAAGACCACGTCTGGGACGTTGGCACAGATATACGTGATTTCGTGTAAGACCGCGTCTGGGATATTGGCATCGATTAGTGATTTACGTGTAAGACCATGCCTGGGACAGTGCCTTCGATATTTGATTACACGTAAGACCATGTCTTGGACGTTGGCATTGTACGAGTTTCCAGAGATATCCGAGTATCCTCTTTGTTTCCGAATGGTTCAACTGGTAATCTAAGAAGCAAATGAATATATAAATGTGCATCCGATTCAGGTATGTTGCAATGTTTATGAAATTGAGTGATGAAAGTGAATATGATTATGATCTATGGATATATAATTCAGGTACGTGTGTTTCGATTATGAAATTCAAAAATGAAAGCTGATTATGTTTCAATGATAATATGTGAAATATATGACATCAAATGATGTGAATGTATAAATAAATGGTGTGATACATATATGTTTGTTATACGAATTGTGGTCCTATGTTTTGAGCATGGGAATTATGAAATGAGAAACATGGTTTTGGGAAATGAAAAGTAATATATATGTGTAAGATAATATGTGATTTATAAGAAAATGAAATGTGAATATGTGCTCTATATATATATGAAATGAAATGTAGCCAAATGAATAAGTTATATATAAAATGGTTAGTGAACCATTACATGTTTTGATTATTCATTTAATGATTATGTGCAAACTTGATTTATATGATTGAGTTAACGGTTGTCTTTCGAATGTGAAAACGTGATATATATATTCATTGATAAATAAGATAAGAGAAGCTACTTAATGTGGTTATATGAATTTATGAGTACAAGATTGTATAAGTGATTGATGTTTGTTAAATTTGCTTTAATGATAATGATTTGTAAATATCATTGAAAAGATTTATTTGTTTATGACTTACTAAGCTTTTTAAGCTTACACTGTGTGTTTTTCCTATGTTCATAGAGTTTCGGAGACTTGCTCGGGTTGGAAGTCGTTGGAGACCACATCACACTATCTAGTTATCACTTCGGTAATTAAAAGCTTTAAGTTTTTGGTTATGTGGCATGTATAGGCTAAATTCAATGTGGTTCATTTTGATTTGTATACGTAGCCATGCGAGAATGGCTTGTTAATGATGTTAATGTTTGTGTATATTCAGGCATGGTATAAGTGTAATAGCCCAAAATTGGGTCTAGTTGGAACAGGGGTTTCGGGACTGCAAAATCCGAGATAGAAATAATTATTTTATGATTATTTTGAGGTCTATGATATGATTGCATGATTGTGTGAAAATTTCGTGAAGAAATTCTATGCATAAAGTGCTCAATTTGAAGTTAGGGACTAAATTGAATAAGTTGCAAAACTTGCATTCTAGAAGTTTCTAGTATGAAATTTCTTTGAAACATTAATTAGGAGGTCTTAAATAGGAATTTGATCAATTTCTAAGTGATGGAAAAAAATTGGACATGGATGGAATTTTTGAAAGTTTAGTAAGGAAGGGCATTTTGGTCATTTGGTAATTAAAAGAAATAAAAAGGGAAGAAAAGCCAAAATTTACTCATCTTTTTCATGGAGGCCGAAATTAGCATGGGGGAAGCCATGGCTAGGGTTTTCAAGCTTTCCAAGCTCAATAGTAAGTCCGCTCCAACCCCGTTTTTCAAGTTCTTTACGTTTTTGGAATCCCGATAGTTTGATTAAGCTTATTCTAGCAATAATTTAAGCTAGGGTTCATATTTGGAAAAATACCCATAGGTGAAATGTGTTTATTTTGCTGTTTTATGATAGAATATGAGGTTTTAAATTATGTTAGACAACTTGTGCTACTCGGTTTTGAGTGAAAACGAGTAAAAGGGCTTAATCGGTAAAAATACCTAATAGTCATAAGTATATGTTAGAGTGAGAATTTGATGTTGCCATAGAAGGGAAAAGTGATCATCATTTCATAAAACATAAGAATAAGGGATGAAGTTTAATTCCCGAGCCTAGGGGCAAAAGTGTAAATATGCAAAAGTTTAGGGGCAAAATTGTAATTTTTCTAAAGTTTGAGTTAAGGACTGTTTTGAATAGTATATTAATTAAATAATTAAAATATGATGTTTTAGTTCCCGGAAAACGAGATTTGAACCTAGAATGAGAGAAAAATCGAAAATTGGGAAAGTTGGTAAAATGGTTGTTTTAGTATCGAGGTAAGTTCATATGTATAATAAGCATTAATTTATCCATGTTTCAATGTAAAATTGATATATTCATTATGATTTTTGAGGTGTTGAAAGTATGTAAGTTGGTATGATAATAATACAGCAATAATGCTATAATTTATATTTCAAAGTTAAATTTAGTGAATTAATTGAATTATGTTAAATTAAATGATTATGGTGCCAAGTTTATGAATTGATTTAAAAATATGTCTATGGTACATGAAGTGCATTGAATTATCATACATAAATGTGATTTCTATGATTATGGGTATTATGGGAAATTGTAAGTTCATATGATTTTTAATAAGGCAATATGTAATTTAATGTTATTGCCTTGATATTAAATGAGATGTCAGTTTATATGTAAGTAATACATCAATATTACTTGTATTATGATATTTTATAATAATATTGGAAATATGTTTGTGGATAATTACTTGATTGGTGAAATTCTTGGAAAAGAGAGAGAAATCCTGGTTGAACATTCGGAAAGATTGGATGATACAGATAGTATGTAGCTAGGTCACATGTATGGTGCTGAGTGCACATCATGTGTACAAGAGAGCTACAAGATATATGATGTAGCTAGGTCGCATGGGTGATACTATGTGTACACCATGTAGACAAGAGAGCTATGGGATATTTGTAGCTAGGTCGCATGCGTGGTTCTAGGTGAAGGACACCCTGTAGACAAGAGAGCTACGAGATAAATTGGCCAGGTCACATGGGTGGTACTGAGTGTTCACCATGTGTACAAGAGAGCCGAACTATATGATGGGTGGAGCTATGTGCTGAAACCACCAAGTATTGAGGATTAATCCGAAGTGTTCAACGGGAGACTCTCTATGTATTGCTTTGTGAGTTTTGTGATGAATAAGTGCAGGAACTTGGTTATATGAATGATGTGTTCATTAAGTGACCAGGAGGTGGTAATGTTATAAACAAGTAAGTTATACATGAGGATGATTTTATGGTGACCTTGTGATCATGGGCCTATACTTGTGATGTATGAAATGTGGTGAAAATTATTTGTGATATGTATGTTAAAATGAGGTTAATACAAAGAAAGTGTGAAAGAGTGAATTAGCAATAAAACTGTTTTGGACAGTAGCAGTGATGTGATTTTGAAAAATCACTAAAAATAGTATAAATTGAATCAGAGACTTAATGAGATATCAAATTAAAGCTTAATAAGGCTATTTTCAGATAAAAGAAACAAAGCAATAAAAGAAGTTCTATATTTTGAGATATTTATGTTTTTATGAGACTGGTTCAGAATGATTACGTGATCCCCTATTCCGACTTTGGAAAATCAAAACATAAAAATAATTAGAGGATTAAACTTATATTTTTAAAATACCTAATGTGTCTATTTTCAAGATAAATCAACAAGAGCATTATCCGAGTTTTGTATTGTGAGATAATTAATTTTTAGTGAAGAGAGGTCAGAACTGTCAGAAAGTGAAATAGGGGAAATTTTAATGAATAAACTGTACTAATTGGCTGAACCAAAAATTATGAAAATTTTATGGTAGAATATGTGAGTCTAGTTTCAGGGAAAATTTACGGATCTTAATTTGGAGCTCTGTAGCTCGAACTATAAATAAGTAAGTGACTATGACTCATGTGGGCAGTTTGATGTGAGAATTTATTAGTAAATTGTGAAATCGTACTTACAAGGATGCTATATACATTAAGGATGTGGAATGGAGAGGAGGAGGAGGAAAATAAATATATGTGGAATACATGGAAACTATGGTATATGAAATCTTGATATAATGAAATAAATGATATGTGTTTATAAGAAAACAGAAAGAGAATGATATGTATCATGACATGTATATATATATGACTAGTCTCAATGTAATGCTTGTTGGGTATGGAGTTGAGTATGAGAGACACATGTATGATGACATGCAAATGCTATGTTTGTGGTTTAATTGAGAATATTTAATCATTAAATGAATACCATGTTATATGCTTTTGATTTTGTATAAGTGTGTAAGAGATTAAGGTTGACCAAAGCTTGGAAAATAGCCTAGGTATATTCCACACAGGCAGAGACATGACCATGTGTCTCAGCCGTGTATGGAACACGACTTTGGGACACGGGCGTGTGGAGCCTTAAAGCATGAAATTTCCAAGATTTTCGTAAGTTCTCGGTTTACTCCCGAATCCTTTCTAAAGTATGTTTTGGGCTTCGTAGACACAAAATAAGGGACTATGTGTAAGTGAATGAACGTTTTGAAATATGAATGAAATTTTATGGCCCATATTTTAGTTTAATATTTGTATGTTTGTTCGGTAACACCTCGTACCTTATCCCGGCCTCGGGTACGGGTAAGGGGTGTTACAATAAGCTTATTTTTGAGAAATATGTCTTTATGGTATGAATGAATGTGTGAAAATTTTAAATTTGTATGCAAGATTTATCTTTTGAATGTGAATGAATATTAAAATATAAGTCCAGTAATGTCTCGTACCCTATTTTGGCTTTGGATGAATATTAAAATATAAGTCCACTAATGTCTCGTACCCTATTTTGGCTTTGGATACGGGTAAGGGGTGTTACAATGAGGCTCAAAACATACATTGAAAGTGGTTCGGGACGAAACCGAGAAGTTTAGAAAATTGTAAAATGCTTATAAAATTTTTACCAAAACAGGGATCACACGCCCGTATGGTCACACAGGCCCGTGTCCCTAACTCGTGTAACATTCTCTTTATGACATCATCAAATTGAAGTCCCATGGCCAAGGAACATGTCCATGTGCTTAGGCTGTGCAGTCGAATAAATTTTCATCATTTTTCATAAAATAGGTGCAGACTTCACACGGCCAGGGCACACGACCATGTTCAAGGCCGTGCCATCCACACGGCTGAGAGACACACTCGTGTCTCTGCCCGTGTGCTCGATACTGAGCATTCTATTTTGCAACAATTAAGGTTTTGGGGACACATGGCTAGAACACACGCCCATGGCGCAAGCCGTGTGTAGACACATGCCCGTGTGTCTACTCGTGTGGACAAAAATAAGGCTATTTACCAAGCCTTTTTGCCACCCTTCCATTCACAACCTACCCAACAACATGTAATACCGTTCAGAGTATAAACATACAACCAATTCAGCCATAACCAAGGAATCCACACATCATTTACATACTTATTAACTCATACCATGCAATTTCCATATCCATGAAAGGTATCTTCATATGCATATAAACTTAAACCAATGTAGCCAATTTCAATGGCCATTTACAAAATGTATCATCAATCATACTTTACACTTAAGAATTTGGACATACATTAACATCATACATGCACCACTTAAACATCCTTAGCCATTCCAATGGCTAAGTCACAAAATAGTACTTACAAGCCTTCATCTATGCTAAGTAGCTTATACAAGCCATTATACCAAAATGAATCATTTAGCTATACCAAAAGAAGATTTTTGGTTAGTGTAATCTTGCTCCGACCGAATCTTCCAACCTTTGCAAGCTTTATGAGCACTATAAAACAAGAAAAAGTAAAACGGGGTAAGCATTTTCATGGTTAGTAAGTTCGTGTAATAGAAAGAAAACTTACCGGTCATAACTATTTAAATAAGCATACATACGCATTCATTCCATCAATAAATTTGACAAGTTACCTAAATACAATCAGTCATTAAACAAGTTAGTCATACACATCATGAAGTATTCAAACCAATATAGATGAGCTCACTATAATATAAACTTTCATATTATTTCACAATTTTCATTTTTCAAGATTTCTTTTCGTTGAACTATTCTAAATCTCGATGGAGACTTGGGTAGTATACTCAAGGTATACTTGTCAATCGTCTGTCAATTTACATCTAGAGTGCTTCTTGAGCACATATTCATAGGGCACACTCTCAAGCTGCATTTATATAACAGGATTACCAGTGGAGGTTAAATCTCGTCTTTAGCATTCGCTCTCAAGAGCTTATTCAAGATTACCAGCCCAGGCTAAATCCTTTTGATAACGTTAGCTCTAATGAGCCTACTATGGATTACCAATCTGGGCTAAATCCATTTCATAACATTTGCTCAAGAAAGTGTAGCTCAGGATTACTCATCCGAGCTAAATCCTTTCTACAACCTT
This sequence comes from Gossypium hirsutum, assembly GCF_007990345.1. Lineage (NCBI taxonomy): Eukaryota > Viridiplantae > Streptophyta > Magnoliopsida > Malvales > Malvaceae > Gossypium > Gossypium hirsutum. The sequence continues at coordinate 38,705,273 of NC_053431.1, read as the reverse complement.
TTTGTTCAGTTCAAGGATGTAATAGCCCAAAATTGGGTCTAGTTGGAACAGAGGTTTCGGGACCACAAAATTCGAGATAGAAATAATTATTTTATGATTATTTTGAGGTCTATGATATGATTGCATGATTGTGTGAAAATTTCGTGAAGAAATTCTATGCATAAAGTGCTCAATTTGAAGTTAGGGACTAAATTGAATAAGTTGCAAAACTTGCATTCTAGAAGTTTCTAGTATGAAATTGCTTTGAAATATTAATTAGGAGGTCTTAAATAGAAATTTTACCAATTTCTAAGTGATGGACAAAAATTGGACATAGATGGAATTTTTGAAAGTTTAGTAAGGAAGGGCATTTTGGTCATTTGGTAATTAAAAGAAATAAAAAGGGAAAATAAAGCCAAAATTTACTCATCTTTTTCATGGAGGCCGAAATTAGCATGGGGGAAACCATGGCTAGGGTTTTCAAGCTTTCCAAGCTCAATAGTAAGTCGGTTCTAACCCCGTTTTTCAAGTTCTTTACATTTTTAGAATCCCGGTAATTTGATTAAGCTTATTCTAGCAATAATTTAAGCTAGGGTTCATATTTGGAAAAATACCCATAGGTGAAATGTGTTTATCTTGTGTTTTATGATAGAATATGAGGTTTTAAATTATGTTAGACAACTTGTGCTACTCAGTTTTGAGTGAAAACGAGTAAAAGGGCTTAATTGGTAAAAATACCTAATAGTCATAAGTATATGTTAGAGTGAGAACTTGATGTTGCCATAGAAGGGAAAGTGATCATCATGTCATAAAACATAAGAATAAGGGATGAAGTTTAATTCCCGAGCCTAGGGGCAAAAGTGTAAATATGCAAAAGTTTAGGGGCAAAATTGTAATTTTTCCAGAGTTTGAGTTAATGATTGTTTTGAATAGTACATTAATTAAATAAGTAAGGTATGATGTTTTAGATCCCGAAAAACGAGATTTGAACCTAGAATGAGAGAAAAATCTAAAATTGGGAAAGTTGATAATATGGTCGTTTTAGTATCGAGGTAAGTTCATATGTATAATAAGCATTAATTTATGCATGTTTCAATGTGAAATTGATATATTCATTATGATTTCCGAGGTGTTGAAAGTATGTAAGTTGGTATGATAATAATACAGCAATAATGCTGTAATATATATTTGAAAGTTAAATTTAGTGAATTAATTGAATTATATTAAATTAAATGATTGTGGTGTCAAGTTTATGAATTGATTTAAAAATTTGTATATGGTACATGAAGTGCATTGAATTATCATACATAAACGTGATTTCTATGATTATGGATATTATGGGAAATTGTAAGTTCATATGATTTTTTAATAAGGCAATTTGTAATTTAATGTTATTGCCTTGATATTAAATGAGATGTAAGTTTATATGTAAGTAATACATCAATATTACTTGTATTATGATATTTTATAATAATATTGGAAATATGTTTGTGGATAATTACTTGATTGGTGAAATTGTTGGAAAAGAGAGAGAAATCCCGGTTGAACCTTCGGAAAGATTGGATGATACAGATAGTATTTAGCTAGGTCACATGTATGGTGCTGAGTGCACATCATGTGTACAAGAGAGCTACAAGACATTATGATGTAGCTAGGTCGCATGGGTGATACTATGTGTACACCATGTAGACCAGAGAGCTACGGGATATATGTATCTAGGTCGCATGCGTGGCTCCAAGTGAAGGACACCATGTAGACAAGAGAGCTACGAGATAAACTGGCTAGGTCACATGGGTGGTCCTGAGTGTTCACCATGTGTACAAGAGAGCCAAACTCTATGATGGGTGGAGCTATGTGCTGAAACCACCAAGTATCGAGGATTGATCCGAAGTGTTCAACGAGAGACTCTCTATGTATTGCTTTGAGAGTTTTGTGATGAATAACTGCATGAACTTGGTTATGTGATGTGTTCATTAAGTGACCAGGATGTGGTAAGGTTATAAACAAGTAAGTTATACATGAGGATGATTTTATGGTGACCTTGTGATCATGGGCATATACTTGTGATGTATGAAATGTGGTGAAAATGATTTGTCATATGTATGTTAAAATGAGGTTAATACAAAGAAAGTGTGAAAGGGTGAATTAGCAATAAAACTGTTTTGGACAGTAGCAGTGATGTGATTTTGAAAAATCACCAAAAATATTAGAAATTGAATCAGAGACTGAATGAGATATCAAATTAAATCTTAATCAGTCTATTTTCATATAAAAGAAACAGAGAAAGAAAAGCAGTTCTATATTTTGAGATAGTTATGTTTTTGTGAGACTGGTTCAGAATGATTACGTGATCCCCTGTTCTGAATTTGGAAAATCACAAAATTTTGGATAAAAATAATTAGAGGCTTGAACTTATATTTTTAAAATCCCTAATGAGTCTATTTCCAAGATAAATCAACAAGAACATTATTCGAGTTCTGTACTGTGAGATAATTAATTTTTAGTGAAGAGAGGTCAGAACTGTCAGAAAGTGAAATAGGGGAAATTTTAATGAATAAACTGTACTAATTGGCTGAACCAAAAATTATGAAAATTTTATGGTAGAATATGTGAGTCTAGTTTCAGGGAAAATTTACGGATCTTAATTTGGAGCTCTGTAGCTCGAACTATAAATAAGTAAGTGACTATGACTCATGTGGGCAGTTTGATGTGATAATTTATTAGTAAATTGTGAAATCGTACTTACAAGGATGCTATATACATTAAGGATGTGGAATGGAGAGGAGGAGGAGGAAAATAAATATATGTGGAATACATGGAAACTATGGTATATGAAATCTTGATATAATGAAATAAATTATATGTGTTTATAAGAAAACAGAAAGAGAATGATATGTATCATGACATGTATATATATATATGACTAGTCTCAATGTAATGCTTGTTGGGTATGGAGTTGAATTGAAATGTTTCAGGTAAACATGTTATTTTGCGTATCTGAATTGTGGTGTTTTATAAAGATATGATCTAGTTTTAAATATGAATGCTTGATGATTAAGCTGAAGATATTTTGTAAGATGATAATCTTGGTATAAATGTATAAGTGGTACTATAATAAACAAGGTAAAATGAGTATGAGAGACACATGTATGATGACATGCAAATGCTATGTTTGTGGTTTAATTGAGAATATTTAATCATTAAATGAATACCATGTTATATGCTTTTGATTTTGTATAAGTGTGTAAGAGATTAAGGTTGACCAAAGCTTGGAAAATAGCCTAGGTATATTCCACACAAGCAGAGACATGACCATGTGTCTCAGCCGTGTATAGAACATGACTTTGGGACACGGGCGTGTGGAGCCTTAAAGCATGAAATTTCCAAGATTTTCGTAAGTTCTCGGTTTAGTCCCGAATCCTTTCTAAAGTATGTTTTGGGCTTCGTAGACACAAAATAAGGGACTATGTGTAAGTGAATGAACGTTTTGAAATATGAATGAAATTTTATGGCCCGTATTTTAGTTTAATATTTGTATGTTTGTCCGGTAACGCCTCGTACCTTATCCCGGCCTCGGGTACGGGTAAGAGGTGTTACAAAGGAAATTATTGTAATCTATCGAAATACAATGCTCAACTGGGACAATGACATTTTATTCATGTCTTCCATCTTATGGTTATTTCATAGTGTATATTGTTACGTATATCTTATCTCAATCACACAATTCAATTAAAACATAATAACATACCAAATTAAATTACACGAACTTACCTTGAGAATGGTTCATATTCGAACTTAACTATTTCGAGACCTTTCGTTTCCCTCGATCTAGTTTTGTAATTGGTTATTCTAAGTCTATATGAGCAAATTCGACTATCAATTCATCGTTTTACACATACATTTACATTAATTTGCATCCTAGACAAAATCACCATGTTGTCCCTAACTTTTTTACAATTTACATTTTAGTCCCTAGGCTCGTAAAATGAAATATGTTCAATTTATTGGTAGCCCAAGCCTAGCCAAACCATATACATGCTCATATCAGCCTACATTTTCCATTAAATCAGATTTTTACTACCCATTTTACAACTTTTTACAAATAGGTACTTTTCTGCATTTCCTTCAAAAATCACCTAGTAAAAGTTGTTTATTATACCTTAAACATACCATACCTTCCATCAAACATCAAAATACATACATGTCACACATGGGTAAATTTTTAAACATGAACCCTACTTCAAAATAGTGGTAGAAATGGAAAGATTGGGTGAATACGACTTCAAAACCTTAAGGAGCATTAAAAATAGGGCTAGGGTGAACTTACAATCAAGATTGAAAGTTGAAGAAAACCCTAGCTATGGTGTCTTGAGAATTTCGGCCAAGCAGAGAAGACGGACACCAAAATCTAACTTGATTTTCCCTTTTTATTTCTTTATTTACCAAATGACCAAAATGCCCTTGAAGCCTTTCTTTAAAGTTTTTCCTAAACATATCCAGTTTTGTCCACTAACTTAACAAATAGTCTAATTATCATATAAGGACCTCAAATTTAAAATCTCATAGCAATTGGACACCTTTAACATCTAGACTTTAAGTTTTTCACTTTTTATAATTTAGTCCTTAAAACTAAATTGAGTGCCCAAACGTCGAAATTTTTTAACAAGATTTTCAAAAAATATTTCCATAAAATTGTAAACCATAAAAATATAATAAAAATAAATTTTACTGCGTCAGATTTGTGGTCTTGAAACTACTGTTCCGACTTGACCTAAAATGGGATGTTACAAGGCATCAAATGGTAGCAAGAAAGTTTAACTTATACAACTTATTCATTCCTATTCCCCAATTAAGCATTAAGAAAAATGCCTTTACAATTCACCCAATACATGCCATTATAACCTTGGCAAAAATATTCAAAAACTATCGATATTTATGCTTGATAGTGTGATACATCTCCGACGAGCTTCCAAACTGATCGAGCATTTGATAATATATGAAACATAGGAAAGAAACTGCGAAAGCAATTGATGCTTAGTGTAACACCCCTTACCCGTATCTAATGCCAGGATAGGGTTCGAGGCATTACCGGACTTAAACGTACACAATTTCTTAAAATTGGGCCATAAAATTTTATTCGTATCAAAACTTTTCATACACATGCATAATGTCCCTTACACGAGCTACCGAGGCTTTAAACATGCATTAAAGGAGATTTGGGACTAAACCGAGAACTTTGGAAAGTTTTGGAAAAACTTAAAAAAATTCTCAGGAATCAGGGTGACACGCCCGTGTGGACATAGGGACATGCCTATGTGTCTTCAACATGCCCATGTTTCAGGCCGTGTAACTCTGTGTTTATAACGTCAACAAAACAATTTGAACCACATGGCCAGGCCACAGCTTGTGTGCTAGGCTGTGTCCTCCACACGGCTAAGATAGATGGCTGTGTCCTTCCCGTGTGGCTAGCACTTAGGCTATTTTCCAAGCCTTTTTGTTGCCTTAATCTTTCACTTACTTAACCACTTTAAAGGCACATATCATATCATCATTTCAATGATTAAACACTCTTTATTAAGACATATTCACCACATTAACATGTCTTCTTATATGTAATGCATCTACTCATGCAATACCAAGTCTAGATTCTTTAATTCACATTCATAAGATTTGTCATTTTGATGATCACTTTTACCATTATGCTATGGTTACTGACTTATCATGCAATTTCTACATGGATATGACCACCTCAATTGGTCATATAGCATACATCCAACACACATGTCATAGTACCCACCAAGCATGACAAACAAACATAATCACATCATAAATATTAGACATGAATAGCTAGGTTTACAAGTTGCAATCAATCTGAGCCACATCTCATGACCATATACATATAACTCATTATAAACCAATACATATGACTAAAGCATAATAACACATGTCAATAAACTAGATCCTTATACATGTCACTCACTTGAAATTTCTAATATATGCTTCATTATTCCAAGGGTAGGGACTTGATAGTGTGATGCTGCCTCCGATGATCTCCAACCCCGAGCTCACCTGAAAAGCACTAAAGGAAAGGAAAGCAAGGGAGTAAGCTTCACGCTTAGTAAGTCCATATGAAAAATAATAAGCAATTTATCAATATGCTTTTACAAATTCTTACAACATGTTCTTAAGGTCAAGCTATTTTTTCAAGTCATAGTCACTACATTATTTATATCTAGAATTACAGAACTCCAAATTAAGATCCACTAATTTTCCCAGAAACTAGACTTACATAACTTCTTACCATAAAATTTTCAGAATTTTTAGTTTAGCCAATTTGTACAGTTTATTCTTCAAATTCACCCCTTTTTAGTTGTCTGACAGTTCCGACCCTTCCTCATTATAAATTAATTTTCTCATAATACGAAACTCGAATGATGTTCCCATCTATTTCTATTGAAAATAGACTCAATTAAGAATTCCAAGCATATAAATTATACCCATAACTATTTTTTATAATTTTCAATTATTTTCTCATAATAGGGGATTTCAAAATTCATTCTAACTCTATCTCACAATAATTTAAATATCTCGTAGTATGAAATTCTTTTGCTCACATCATTTCCTTTATAAGAAACTAGACTCGATAAGCTTCAATTTCATATTTAACTCAATATTTAACTCATGTTTTACTATTTTTGGTGGATTTTCAAAGTTGGACTATTGTTGCTGTCCAAAATTGTTTTAATGCAATATAATGATCACTAAGTTAATAACACCTTTACAAATCATTTCTACCGTCATGGTAAAAATACATATTTATACATAAGCATGAATCCATAATCTCAAGGTCATTGTAACTTGACATAATAAACATGAATTTACATATCATTCAAGCCTCCTTAACTTACTCATCACATATTCTCATTCTTGCCAAAAACATGTATCAAGGCCATTACACTTGAGTTTAGTGTACATACCTGTACGACATGAAACGTAACTTACAAATATTCTCACCATTAACTTACCTCAATGGGACCCTTGTCAAATCATACCTCGAATTACCCGTTGAACACTCAGAATACTATTGGAAACACGGCAACATTATACATAAGTGTCATATACACAGCTAGAATCAACTCATAGTGCGCCAAGTATGTACCCAAAGCTACCACATATTATGTAATGCCTGTATTTGAGCTACTCAGGGGTTTGCACACAAAGTCAGCACCCGGACCCCAAAGCATTATCATACAATGCCCGCTCATTGAGCTACTCATGGGTCTAATCACAAAATCAGTACCCGGACCCACATTACATATATCACTTATCTCATGAACTCAGACCACAACTCATGAGTTCAAATCACATTGTTTCATATGACATATCACGTGTATCCTAGACTATTCCTAAGGTTCAAACAAGATTTCTTACTTAGCACTTTGTCGTCGCACTTACTCATAATGTCATTTACACTACCAAAATACATTTCATACTTTCATAATAATCAAATAAGCATATATGTATACTCTTGATAACAATAAAACATCTCAATACTCATATTATCAAAACATTAACGTTTGGCATCACTTTCACATACACAATATCACCAACATATAACTCAATTCAATCTTAGAAAGATAAGTTTCAAATATATTAGCAATAATATAGATAACATGCTTAAATTTGTCACACGGACTTACCTCGAATGCAATTTTGGCTAATTACGCCATTTTAGTCCATAACCTTGTACTTTCTAATTTAAGCCCAAATCTCAATTTTCTTGATTTGCAAGGGATAATAATGGCTGATTTTTTGAGTCTTCAAAACCTCTTCTTTGCTGGTAATTTCTGTGGGGAGAAGATGAGGAAAAAGATGATATCTTTTTCTCTCTCTTTTATTTCTATTTTATTCAATTTTAAGTCACCAACGCACCTAACATTGACAACTTGGTCCAATCTTTTCCCTATGGCCGGCCAAGCTTCTTTTAAGGGCCTATTTGCACTTTAAACACCTCCAATCTTGGTTCTCTAGCATTTTAACACCTTTGGCTAGTAAAACAAAACTTTTGACCTTTATGCGATTTAGTCCTTTTTTGAAATTAAGCTCATAAATGCTAAAATTAGTTCACCAGAATTTTCATGCACTCATTTAATCATGCTATAACACATAAAATAATATAAAGATAATTTCTCTTGCCTTGGAATAGTGATTTCAAAACCACTGTTTCGATTAGGCCAAAAATCGAGATGTTACAACTCTCCCCCTTTAGGGATTTTCGTCCCCGAAAATCTTACCAAAAAGGTGGTTTTGGTATTCACATAAACTTATCTTTCCCATAATCATTTTTAAAGAAATTTCACTCGACTGTGTCCCTAATACTTATCCCTTTACTTTCCCATATCAGTATCATAAGCGATTCATTACTATACCATACCTCGGCTGAATTTCAACATCTACATGAGAGTTCATATACACAAAAGTCCCATCTATGCCATCATCTCACATATACACACATACTTGAATCCTTTAGAATTTGAATAATATACTAGCCAGTTCATCTTGGCCTTACACTCTCTAATTTCACACAGTTCGTTTAATGGAGACTAGTATTCCGAGAAATCCAAAAATCATGAAGACACGAAGTCTCATCAATCTGATGAGTGGGAATTCTGTACATACCGACATGATTTACAGATCTCACCAAACATTTAACAATAAGCTACATCAAATTTTTCTTTCTTTTTTTTCCTCTTTCCAAGACAGAAATAATTCTGATAGGACCTCGAGAATAATCCTCTTTCATTTATATTCTAATATCAGCATTGGAGAAGATAGCTCCAGTAAAACCTGATGTTTGGCTCTAACCCTGTTAACAACACAAATCTTTCTGTGATATCAAATGCTCTAAGCTATCACATTATCTTATTGTCTTAAAACACATCAAAATTCATACAACAGTGCATCACTGAAAATTAAAAAGTCTCTGCCCAAGTGTAGACTAGACCAGTTCAAATGCTTCGGTTAATAATATTCTAATTTGTCCAGGTTTTGCTAATCATGGATTAACCCATTCGACTTTCATAAGATGAAAATTTTATCATACAATCATTCGGAATTCACTCATCATGCTAATCAAAGACCATTTCACTTGCACTAGCTCAAATAACCAATATATCTCAATTGAAGACATTAGCTTTGATTAACTTACTTGAGAAAAGAGATCTATCATACCAATTGAAATTCGAAATTTTCACCACTTATGCCTTTGCCGATATCAAATCCTTACATGTAAATTAAAGAAATCCCAAGATACGATATTATGTCGAAAGACCGAAAACAAACTCTTAAGGAAATATGAAAGACCTTAATAATTTCTTAGAGAAAAAAAATACAGAAGAAATCATCATTTCATCCCACTAGAATCAAATACAACAATTAAGGGAAATAGAATTATAGCATCATTTGTATTTTCTCATAAGTTCCCAACAAACTGAATATAACTGATTACCAAAGAGAAGTAGAGCAAAACAGATTATAACTCAGTCAAACCGACAATGCCTTCGTCTGACATTTAGATCAGATAGCATTCTCATATAACAAGAATTTCATCAGAAGATAAGTAGTTACTATAGCACTTCCGAGAACAATGATCTTTTAGAATATATCAAGAGATAGTAATCATTTGTTCACTGTGATTACCATGCTCAGACATCTCATATTACAAATATTATTCCTTTAACTATTTCTGTCATCACAAATCCCTTATTATTTGTTTCACTAAAGAAGATCAGCTCTGAGAAGGTCACAATCATTACATTCTCTCGACCTCGTACCTGAGAAATTCAATTTACCAAGGTGAATTTATTCTCTAACTATGACAGTGCATAATTCACATAATCTTTATGTCAACCTCATATCTTTCTAGCTTCAGCTTTACTTATCATCTCACTCTCAATCTTTAATCATGTTTATAGATATTTCTCCACTAAACTCTTTGGTCTTCACACTTGTGAGTTTATTCATCGCAAATCTCATGAAACTCCATTACAGAACACCACTCTGGTAAGGAGGTGAGGTCGTAGGACCTCTGACTCGACTCTCATATACATACATATGTGACACAACTTTCATCATCATAGCAACATCATCAAATCATATCATTCATTTCAGACAAACTGACATTCATATTCGCTTTATGCCAACTTTCCAGTTATCTCATTTAGACAAGTACACTTATGCATGCACTCTATGAATTCTGAGTAACTTTACCTATCCCATTCTGTAACACCCCAAACCCGGCCCAGACGTTATGGCTGGATCTGACATGCCACATCAAAGCGTTCAAAACATTTCAGGTTGTTATTCTAAAAAAAACTTACTTAGTGTTTTAAAAGACAATTTTAGCGGAGGTTAAAGTGAATGGAAGCTGCGCACCAGGTAGGAAACCGGAAAAGAGGAGGTGAGTCCGTCAGACTGCTTAAGTACCAAGCTCCCTTCGGATCCAATCCTAGACATGCACACCACCATTGCCACACTCTAACATCGTGTATACTTTTAGGTTACCAAGGTAATTATGTTCGTTTTAAAAAAAATTGAATTTGGAAAACATTATCATAGCGGAAGCCTTGCTTGGAATCGTGTTACGTTGAAATCAATTTATGAATAAACTGTACTAATTGGCTGAACCAAAAATTATGAAAATTTTATGGTAGAATATGTGAGTCTAGTTTCAGGGAAAATTTACGGATCTTAATTTGGAGCTCTGTAGCTCGAACTATAAATAAGTAAGTGACTATGACTCATGTGGGCAGTTTGATGTGAGAATTTATTAGTAAATTGTGAAATCGTACTTACAAGGATGCTATATACATTAAGGATGTGGAATGGAGAGGAGGAGGAGGAAAATAAATATATGTGGAATACATGGAAACTATGGTATATGAAATCTTGATATAATGAAATAAATGATATGTGTTTATAAGAAAACAGAAAGAGAATGATATGTATCATGACATGTATATATATATGACTAGTCTCAATGTAATGCTTGTTGGGTATGGAGTTGAGTATGAGAGACACATGTATGATGACATGCAAATGCTATGTTTGTGGTTTAATTGAGAATATTTAATCATTAAATGAATACCATGTTATATGCTTTTGATTTTGTATAAGTGTGTAAGAGATTAAGGTTGACCAAAGCTTGGAAAATAGCCTAGGTATATTCCACACAGGCAGAGACATGACCATGTGTCTCAGCCGTGTATGGAACACGACTTTGGGACACGGGCGTGTGGAGCCTTAAAGCATGAAATTTCCAAGATTTTCGTAAGTTCTCGGTTTACTCCCGAATCCTTTCTAAAGTATGTTTTGGGCTTCGTAGACACAAAATAAGGGACTATGTGTAAGTGAATGAACGTTTTGAAATATGAATGAAATTTTATGGCCCATATTTTAGTTTAATATTTGTATGTTTGTTCGGTAACACCTCGTACCTTATCCCGGCCTCGGGTACGGGTAAGGGGTGTTACAATAAGCTTATTTTTGAGAAATATGTCTTTATGGTATGAATGAATGTGTGAAAATTTTAAATTTGTATGCAAGATTTATCTTTTGAATGTGAATGAATATTAAAATATAAGTCCAGTAATGTCTCGTACCCTATTTTGGCTTTGGATGAATATTAAAATATAAGTCCACTAATGTCTCGTACCCTATTTTGGCTTTGGATACGGGTAAGGGGTGTTACAATGAGGCTCAAAACATACATTGAAAGTGGTTCGGGACGAAACCGAGAAGTTTAGAAAATTGTAAAATGCTTATAAAATTTTTACCAAAACAGGGATCACACGCCCGTATGGTCACACAGGCCCGTGTCCCTAACTCGTGTAACATTCTCTTTATGACATCATCAAATTGAAGTCCCATGGCCAAGGAACATGTCCATGTGCTTAGGCTGTGCAGTCGAATAAATTTTCATCATTTTTCATAAAATAGGTGCAGACTTCACACGGCCAGGGCACACGACCATGTTCAAGGCCGTGCCATCCACACGGCTGAGAGACACACTCGTGTCTCTGCCCGTGTGCTCGATACTGAGCATTCTATTTTGCAACAATTAAGGTTTTGGGGACACATGGCTAGAACACACGCCCATGGCGCAAGCCGTGTGTAGACACATGCCCGTGTGTCTACTCGTGTGGACAAAAATAAGGCTATTTACCAAGCCTTTTTGCCACCCTTCCATTCACAACCTACCCAACAACATGTAATACCGTTCAGAGTATAAACATACAACCAATTCAGCCATAACCAAGGAATCCACACATCATTTACATACTTATTAACTCATACCATGCAATTTCCATATCCATGAAAGGTATCTTCATATGCATATAAACTTAAACCAATGTAGCCAATTTCAATGGCCATTTACAAAATGTATCATCAATCATACTTTACACTTAAGAATTTGGACATACATTAACATCATACATGCACCACTTAAACATCCTTAGCCATTCCAATGGCTAAGTCACAAAATAGTACTTACAAGCCTTCATCTATGCTAAGTAGCTTATACAAGCCATTATACCAAAATGAATCATTTAGCTATACCAAAAGAAGATTTTTGGTTAGTGTAATCTTGCTCCGACCGAATCTTCCAACCTTTGCAAGCTTTATGAGCACTATAAAACAAGAAAAAGTAAAACGGGGTAAGCATTTTCATGGTTAGTAAGTTCGTGTAATAGAAAGAAAACTTACCGGTCATAACTATTTAAATAAGCATACATACGCATTCATTCCATCAATAAATTTGACAAGTTACCTAAATACAATCAGTCATTAAACAAGTTAGTCATACACATCATGAAGTATTCAAACCAATATAGATGAGCTCACTATAATATAAACTTTCATATTATTTCACAATTTTCATTTTTCAAGATTTCTTTTCGTTGAACTATTCTAAATCTCGATGGAGACTTGGGTAGTATACTCAAGGTATACTTGTCAATCGTCTGTCAATTTACATCTAGAGTGCTTCTTGAGCACATATTCATAGGGCACACTCTCAAGCTGCATTTATATAACAGGATTACCAGTGGAGGTTAAATCTCGTCTTTAGCATTCGCTCTCAAGAGCTTATTCAAGATTACCAGCCCAGGCTAAATCCTTTTGATAACGTTAGCTCTAATGAGCCTACTATGGATTACCAATCTGGGCTAAATCCATTTCATAACATTTGCTCAAGAAAGTGTAGCTCAGGATTACTCATCCGAGCTAAATCCTTTCTACAACCTTTTTGTTCAGTTCAAGGATGTAATAGCCCAAAATTGGGTCTAGTTGGAACAGAGGTTTCGGGACCACAAAATTCGAGATAGAAATAATTATTTTATGATTATTTTGAGGTCTATGATATGATTGCATGATTGTGTGAAAATTTCGTGAAGAAATTCTATGCATAAAGTGCTCAATTTGAAGTTAGGGACTAAATTGAATAAGTTGCAAAACTTGCATTCTAGAAGTTTCTAGTATGAAATTGCTTTGAAATATTAATTAGGAGGTCTTAAATAGAAATTTTACCAATTTCTAAGTGATGGACAAAAATTGGACATAGATGGAATTTTTGAAAGTTTAGTAAGGAAGGGCATTTTGGTCATTTGGTAATTAAAAGAAATAAAAAGGGAAAATAAAGCCAAAATTTACTCATCTTTTTCATGGAGGCCGAAATTAGCATGGGGGAAACCATGGCTAGGGTTTTCAAGCTTTCCAAGCTCAATAGTAAGTCGGTTCTAACCCCGTTTTTCAAGTTCTTTACATTTTTAGAATCCCGGTAATTTGATTAAGCTTATTCTAGCAATAATTTAAGCTAGGGTTCATATTTGGAAAAATACCCATAGGTGAAATGTGTTTATCTTGTGTTTTATGATAGAATATGAGGTTTTAAATTATGTTAGACAACTTGTGCTACTCAGTTTTGAGTGAAAACGAGTAAAAGGGCTTAATTGGTAAAAATACCTAATAGTCATAAGTATATGTTAGAGTGAGAACTTGATGTTGCCATAGAAGGGAAAGTGATCATCATGTCATAAAACATAAGAATAAGGGATGAAGTTTAATTCCCGAGCCTAGGGGCAAAAGTGTAAATATGCAAAAGTTTAGGGGCAAAATTGTAATTTTTCCAGAGTTTGAGTTAATGATTGTTTTGAATAGTACATTAATTAAATAAGTAAGGTATGATGTTTTAGATCCCGAAAAACGAGATTTGAACCTAGAATGAGAGAAAAATCTAAAATTGGGAAAGTTGATAATATGGTCGTTTTAGTATCGAGGTAAGTTCATATGTATAATAAGCATTAATTTATGCATGTTTCAATGTGAAATTGATATATTCATTATGATTTCCGAGGTGTTGAAAGTATGTAAGTTGGTATGATAATAATACAGCAATAATGCTGTAATATATATTTGAAAGTTAAATTTAGTGAATTAATTGAATTATATTAAATTAAATGATTGTGGTGTCAAGTTTATGAATTGATTTAAAAATTTGTATATGGTACATGAAGTGCATTGAATTATCATACATAAACGTGATTTCTATGATTATGGATATTATGGGAAATTGTAAGTTCATATGATTTTTTAATAAGGCAATTTGTAATTTAATGTTATTGCCTTGATATTAAATGAGATGTAAGTTTATATGTAAGTAATACATCAATATTACTTGTATTATGATATTTTATAATAATATTGGAAATATGTTTGTGGATAATTACTTGATTGGTGAAATTGTTGGAAAAGAGAGAGAAATCCCGGTTGAACCTTCGGAAAGATTGGATGATACAGATAGTATTTAGCTAGGTCACATGTATGGTGCTGAGTGCACATCATGTGTACAAGAGAGCTACAAGACATTATGATGTAGCTAGGTCGCATGGGTGATACTATGTGTACACCATGTAGACCAGAGAGCTACGGGATATATGTATCTAGGTCGCATGCGTGGCTCCAAGTGAAGGACACCATGTAGACAAGAGAGCTACGAGATAAACTGGCTAGGTCACATGGGTGGTCCTGAGTGTTCACCATGTGTACAAGAGAGCCAAACTCTATGATGGGTGGAGCTATGTGCTGAAACCACCAAGTATCGAGGATTGATCCGAAGTGTTCAACGAGAGACTCTCTATGTATTGCTTTGAGAGTTTTGTGATGAATAACTGCATGAACTTGGTTATGTGATGTGTTCATTAAGTGACCAGGATGTGGTAAGGTTATAAACAAGTAAGTTATACATGAGGATGATTTTAAGGTGACCTTGTGATCATGGGCATATACTTGTGATGTATGAAATGTGGTGAAAATGATTTGTCATATGTATGTTAAAATGAGGTTAATACAAAGAAAGTGTGAAAGGGTGAATTAGCAATAAAACTGTTTTGGACAGTAGCAGTGATGTGATTTTGAAAAATCACCAAAAATATTAGAAATTGAATCAGAGACTGAATGAGATATCAAATTAAATCTTAATCAGTCTATTTTCATATAAAAGAAACAGAGAAAGAAAAGCAGTTCTATATTTTGAGATAGTTATGTTTTTGTGAGACTGGTTCAGAATGATTACGTGATCCCCTGTTCTGAATTTGGAAAATCACAAAATTTTGGATAAAAATAATTAGAGGCTTGAACTTATATTTTTAAAATCCCTAATGAGTCTATTTCCAAGATAAATCAACAAGAACATTATTCGAGTTCTGTACTGTGAGATAATTAATTTTTAGTGAAGAGAGGTCAGAACTGTCAGAAAGTGAAATAGGGGAAATTTTAATGAATAAACTGTACTAATTGGCTGAACCAAAAATTATGAAAATTTTATGGTAGAATATGTGAGTCTAGTTTCAGGGAAAATTTACGGATCTTAATTTGGAGCTCTGTAGCTCGAACTATAAATAAGTAAGTGACTATGACTCATGTGGGCAGTTTGATGTGATAATTTATTAGTAAATTGTGAAATCGTACTTACAAGGATGCTATATACATTAAGGATGTGGAATGGAGAGGAGGAGGAGGAAAATAAATATATGTGGAATACATGGAAACTATGGTATATGAAATCTTGATATAATGAAATAAATTATATGTGTTTATAAGAAAACAGAAAGAGAATGATATGTATCATGACATGTATATATATATATGACTAGTCTCAATGTAATGCTTGTTGGGTATGGAGTTGAATTGAAATGTTTCAGGTAAACATGTTATTTTGCGTATCTGAATTGTGGTGTTTTATAAAGATATGATCTAGTTTTAAATATGAATGCTTGATGATTAAGCTGAAGATATTTTGTAAGATGATAATCTTGGTATAAATGTATAAGTGGTACTATAATAAACAAGGTAAAATGAGTATGAGAGACACATGTATGATGACATGCAAATGCTATGTTTGTGGTTTAATTGAGAATATTTAATCATTAAATGAATACCATGTTATATGCTTTTGATTTTGTATAAGTGTGTAAGAGATTAAGGTTGACCAAAGCTTGGAAAATAGCCTAGGTATATTCCACACAAGCAGAGACATGACCATGTGTCTCAGCCGTGTATAGAACATGACTTTGGGACACGGGCGTGTGGAGCCTTAAAGCATGAAATTTCCAAGATTTTCGTAAGTTCTCGGTTTAGTCCCGAATCCTTTCTAAAGTATGTTTTGGGCTTCGTAGACACAAAATAAGGGACTATGTGTAAGTGAATGAACGTTTTGAAATATGAATGAAATTTTATGGCCCGTATTTTAGTTTAATATTTGTATGTTTGTCCGGTAACGCCTCGTACCTTATCCCGGCCTCGGGTACGGGTAAGAGGTGTTACAAAGGAAATTATTGTAATCTATCGAAATACAATGCTCAACTGGGACAATGACATTTTATTCATGTCTTCCATCTTATGGTTATTTCATAGTGTATATTGTTACGTATATCTTATCTCAATCACACAATTCAATTAAAACATAATAACATACCAAATTAAATTACACGAACTTACCTTGAGAATGGTTCATATTCGAACTTAACTATTTCGAGACCTTTCGTTTCCCTCGATCTAGTTTTGTAATTGGTTATTCTAAGTCTATATTAGCAAATTCGACTATCAATTCATCGTTTTACACATACATTTACATTAATTTGCATCCTAGACAAATTCACCATGTTGTCCCTAACTTTTTTACAATTTACATTTTAGTCCCTAGGCTCGTAAAATGAAATATGTTCAATTTATTGGTAGCCCAAGCCTAGCCAAACCATATACATGCTCATATCAGCCTACATTTTCCATTAAATCAGATTTTTACTACCCATTTTACAACTTTTTACAAATAGGTACTTTTCTGCATTTCCTTCAAAAATCACCTAGTAAAAGTTGTTTATTATACCTTAAACATACCATACCTTCCATCAAACATCAAAATACATACATGTCACACATGGGTAAATTTTTAAACATGAACCCTACTTCAAAATAGTGGTAGAAATGGAAAGATTGGGTGAATACGACTTCAAAACCTTAAGGAGCATTAAAAATAGGGCTAGGGTGAACTTACAATCAAGATTGAAAGTTGAAGAAAACCCTAGCTATGGTGTCTTGAGAATTTCGGCCAAGCAGAGAAGACGGACACCAAAATCTAACTTGATTTTCCCTTTTTATTTCTTTATTTACCAAATGACCAAAATGCCCTTGAAGCCTTTCTTTAAAGTTTTTCCTAAACATATCCAGTTTTGTCCACTAACTTAACAAATAGTCTAATTATCATATAAGGACCTCAAATTTAAAATCTCATAGCAATTGGACACCTTTAACATCTAGACTTTAAGTTTTTCACTTTTTATAATTTAGTCCTTAAAACTAAATTGAGTGCCCAAACGTCGAAATTTTTTAACAAGATTTTCAAAAAATATTTCCATAAAATTGTAAACCATAAAAATATAATAAAAATAAATTTTACTGCGTCAGATTTGTGGTCTTGAAACTACTGTTCCGACTTGACCTAAAATGGGATGTTACAAGGCATCAAATGGTAGCAAGAAAGTTTAACTTATACAACTTATTCATTCCTATTCCCCAATTAAGCATTAAGAAAAATGCCTTTACAATTCACCCAATACATGCCATTATAACCTTGGCAAAAATATTCAAAAACTATCGATATTTATGCTTGATAGTGTGATACATCTCCGACGAGCTTCCAAACTGATCGAGCATTTGATAATATATGAAACATAGGAAAGAAACTGCGAAAGCAATTGATGCTTAGTGTAACACCCCTTACCCGTATCTAATGCCAGGATAGGGTTCGAGGCATTACCGGACTTAAACGTACACAATTTCTTAAAATTGGGCCATAAAATTTTATTCGTATCAAAACTTTTCATACACATGCATAATGTCCCTTACACGAGCTACCGAGGCTTTAAACATGCATTAAAGGCGATTTGGGACTAAACCGAGAACTTTGGAAAGTTTTGGAAAAACTTAAAAAAATTCTCAGGAATCAGGGTGACACGCCCGTGTGGACATAGGGACATGCCTATGTGTCTTCAACATGCCCATGTTTTCAGGCCGTGTAACTCTGTGTTTATAACGTCAACAAAACAATTTGAACCACATGGCCAGGCCACACGCTTGTGTGCTAGGCTGTGTCCTCCACACGGCTAAGATAGATGGCTGTGTCCTTCCCGTGTGGCTAGCACTTAGGCTATTTTCCAAGCCTTTTTGTTGCCTTAATCTTTCACTTACTTAACCACTTTAAAGACACATATCATATCATCATTTCAATGATTAAACACTCTTTATTAAGACATATTCACCACATTAACATGTCTTCTTATATGTAATGCATCTACTCATGCAATACCAAGTCTAGATTCTTTAATTCACATTCATAAGATTTGTCATTTTGATGATCACTTTTACCATTATGCTATGGTTACTGACTTATCATGCAATTTCTACATGGATATGACCACCTCAATTGGTCATATAGCATACATCCAACACACATGTCATAGTACCCACCAAGCATGACAAACAAACATAATCACATCATAAATATTAGACATGAATAGCTAGGTTTACAAGTTGCAATCAATCTGAGCCACATCTCATGACCATATACATATAACTCATTATAAACCAATACATATGACTAAAGCATAATAACACATGTCAATAAACTAGATCCTTATACATGTCACTCACTTGAAATTTCTAATATATGCTTCATTATTCCAAGGGTAGGGACTTGATAGTGTGATGCTGCCTCCGATGATCTCCAACCCCGAGCTCACCTGAAAAGCACTAAAGGAAAGGAAAGCAAGGGAGTAAGCTTCACGCTTAGTAAGTCCATATGAAAAATAATAAGCAATTTATCAATATGCTTTTACAAATTCTTACAACATGTTCTTAAGGTCAAGCTATTTTTTCAAGTCATAGTCACTACATTATTTATATCTAGAATTACAGAACTCCAAATTAAGATCCACTAATTTTCCCAGAAACTAGACTTACATAACTTCTTACCATAAAATTTTCAGAATTTTTAGTTTAGCCAATTTGTACAGTTTATTCTTCAAATTCACCCCTTTTTAGTTGTCTGACAGTTCCGACCCTTCCTCATTATAAATTAATTTTCTCATAATACGAAACTCGAATGATGTTCCCATCTATTTCTATTGAAAATAGACTCAATTAAGAATTCCAAGCATATAAATTATACCCATAACTATTTTTTATAATTTTCAATTATTTTCTCATAATAGGGGATTTCAAAATTCATTCTAACTCTATCTCACAATAATTTAAATATCTCGTAGTATGAAATTCTTTTGCTCACATCATTTCCTTTATAAGAAACTAGACTCGATAAGCTTCAATTTCATATTTAACTCAATATTTAACTCATGTTTTACTATTTTTGGTGGATTTTCAAAGTTGGACTATTGTTGCTGTCCAAAATTGTTTTAATGCAATATAATGATCACTAAGTTAATAACACCTTTACAAATCATTTCTACCGTCATGGTAAAAATACATATTTATACATAAGCATGAATCCATAATCTCAAGGTCATTGTAACTTGACATAATAAACATGAATTTACATATCATTCAAGCCTCCTTAACTTACTCATCACATATTCTCATTCTTGCCAAAAACATGTATCAAGGCCATTACACTTGAGTTTAGTGTACATACCTGTATGACATGAAACGTAACTTACAAATATTCTCACCATTAACTTACCTCAATGGGACCCTTGTCAAATCATACCTCGAATTACCCGTTGAACACTCAGAATACTATTGGAAACACGGCAACATTATACATAAGTGTCATATACACAGCTAGAATCAACTCATAGTGCGCCAAGTATGTACCCAAAGCTACCACATATTATGTAATGCCTGTATTTGAGCTACTCAGGGGTTTGCACACAAAGTCAGCACCCGGACCCCAAAGCATTATCATACAATGCCCGCTCATTGAGCTACTCATGGGTCTAATCACAAAATCAGTACCCGGACCCACATTACATATATCACTTATCTCATGAACTCAGACCACAACTCATGAGTTCAAATCACATTGTTTCATATGACATATCACGTGTATCCTAGACTATTCCAAAGGTTCAAACAAGATTTCTTACTTAGCACTTTGTCGTCGCACTTACTCATAATGTCATTTACACTACCAAAATACATTTCATACTTTCATAATAATCAAATAAGCATATATGTATACTCTTGATAACAATAAAACATCTCAATACTCATATTATCAAAACATTAACGTTTGGCATCACTTTCACATACACAATATCACCAACATATAACTCAATTCAATCTTAGAAAGATAAGTTTCAAATATATTAGCAATAATATAGATAACATGCTTAAATTTGTCACACGGACTTACCTCGAATGCAATTTTGGCTAATTACGCCATTTTAGTCCATAACCTTGTACTTTCTAATTTAAGCCCAAATCTCAATTTTCTTGATTTGCAAGGGATAATAATGGCTGATTTTTTGAGTCTTCAAAACCTCTTCTTTGCTGGTAATTTCTGTGGGGAGAAGATGAGGAAAAAGATGATATCTTTTTCTCTCTCTTTTATTTCTATTTTATTCAATTTTAAGTCACCAACGCACCTAACATTGACAACTTGGTCCAATCTTTTCCCTATGGCCGGCCAAGCTTCTTTTAAGGGCCTATTTGCACTTTAAACACCTCCAATCTTGGTTCTCTAGCATTTTAACACCTTTGGCTAGTAAAACAAAACTTTTGACCTTTATGCGATTTAGTCCTTTTTTGAAATTAAGCTCATAAATGCTAAAATTAGTTCACCAGAATTTTCATGCACTCATTTAATCATGCTATAACACATAAAATAATATAAAGATAATTTCTCTTGCCTTGGAATAGTGATTTCAAAACCACTGTTTCGATTAGGCCAAAAATCGAGATGTTACAACTCTCCCCCTTTAGGGATTTTCGTCCCCGAAAATCTTACCAAAAAGGTGGTTTTGGTATTCACATAAACTTATCTTTCCCATAATCATTTTTAAAGAAATTTCACTCGACTGTGTCCCTAATACTTATCCCTTTACTTTCCCATATCAGTATCATAAGCGATTCATTACTATACCATACCTCGGCTGAATTTCAACATCTACATGAGAGTTCATATACACAAAAGTCCCATCTATGCCATCATCTCACATATACACACATACTTGAATCCTTTAGAATTTGAATAATATACTAGCCAGTTCATCTTGGCCTTACACTCTCTAATTTCACACAGTTCGTTTAATGGAGACTAGTATTCCGAGAAATCCAAAAATCATGAAGACACGAAGTCTCATCAATCTGATGAGTGGGAATTCTGTACATACCGACATGATTTACAGATCTCACCAAACATTTAACAATAAGCTACATCAAATTTTTCTTTCTTTTTTTTCCTCTTTCCAAGACAGAAATAATTCTGATAGGACCTCGAGAATAATCCTCTTTCATTTATATTCTAATATCAGCATTGGAGAAGATAGCTCCAGTAAAACCTGATGTTTGGCTCTAACCCTGTTAACAACACAAATCTTTCTGTGATATCAAATGCTCTAAGCTATCACATTATCTTATTGTCTTAAAACACATCAAAATTCATACAACAGTGCATCACTGAAAATTAAAAAGTCTCTGCCCAAGTGTAGACTAGACCAGTTCAAATGCTTCGGTTAATAATATTCTAATTTGTCCAGGTTTTGCTAATCATGGATTAACCCATTCGACTTTCATAAGATGAAAATTTTATCATACAATCATTCGGAATTCACTCATCATGCTAATCAAAGACCATTTCACTTGCACTAGCTCAAATAACCAATATATCTCAATTGAAGACATTAGCTTTGATTAACTTACTTGAGAAAAGAGATCTATCATACCAATTGAAATTCGAAATTTTCACCACTTATGCCTTTGCCGATATCAAATCCTTACATGTAAATTAAAGAAATCCCAAGATACGATATTATGTCGAAAGACCGAAAACAAACTCTTAAGGAAATATGAAAGACCTTAATAATTTCTTAGAGAAAAAAAATACAGAAGAAATCATCATTTCATCCCACTAGAATCAAATACAACAATTAAGGGAAATAGAATTATAGCATCATTTGTATTTTCTCATAAGTTCCCAACAAACTGAATATAACTGATTACCAAAGAGAAGTAGAGCAAAACAGATTATAACTCAGTCAAACCGACAATGCCTTCGTCTGACATTTAGATCAGATAGCATTCTCATATAACAAGAATTTCATCAGAAGATAAGTAGTTACTATAGCACTTCCGAGAACAATGATCTTTTAGAATATATCAAGAGATAGTAATCATTTGTTCACTGTGATTACCATGCTCAGACATCTCATATTACAAATATTATTCCTTTAACTATTTCTGTCATCACAAATCCCTTATTATTTGTTTCACTAAAGAAGATCAGCTCTGAGAAGGTCACAATCATTACATTCTCTCGACCTCGTACCTGAGAAATTCAATTTACCAAGGTGAATTTATTCTCTAACTATGACAGTGCATAATTCACATAATCTTTATGTCAACCTCATATCTTTCTAGCTTCAGCTTTACTTATCATCTCACTCTCAATCTTTAATCATGTTTATAGATATTTCTCCACTAAACTCTTTGGTCTTCACACTTGTGAGTTTATTCATCGCAAATCTCATGAAACTCCATTACAGAACACCACTCTGGTAAGGAGGTGAGGTCGTAGGACCTCTGACTCGACTCTCATATACATACATATGTGACACAACTTTCATCATCATAGCAACATCATCAAATCATATCATTCATTTCAGACAAACTGACATTCATATTCGCTTTATGCCAACTTTCCAGTTATCTCATTTAGACAAGTACACTTATGCATGCACTCTATGAATTCTGAGTAACTTTACCTATCCCATTCTGTAACACCCCAAACCCGGCCCAGACGTTATGGCTGGATCTGACATGCCACATCAAAGCGTTCAAAACATTTCAGGTTGTTATTCTAAAAAAAACTTACTTAGTGTTTTAAAAGACAATTTTAGCGGAGGTTAAAGTGAATGGAAGCTGCGCACCAGGTAGGAAACCGGAAAAGAGGAGGTGAGTCCGTCAGACTGCTTAAGTACCAAGCTCCCTTCGGATCCAATCCTAGACATGCACACCACCATTGCCACACTCTAACATCGTGTATACTTTTAGGTTACCAAGGTAATTATGTTCGTTTTAAAAAAAATTGAATTTGGAAAACATTATCATAGCGGAAGCCTTGCTTGGAATCGTGTTACGTTGAAATCAATTTATGTTTTTGAAAGCACGTCTTAGATCCACCCAATTTTGATAGTTAAAATAAATTAGGTTCGTCATAATAAAATATAAATCAAAACCATAAAATAATTGAGCGGCCTTATTACATTAAAAAAAACCAAAACCATAAATGAAAATAAAAGGACGTCCAGTTCATCTGAAAGGAACCAAATTTGCTGACTCGTGTGGCCACTCTGAATCCCTCACAGCTCCAAGCCCACTATGGTTAGGGATCACCTGCGTGGATGAAAAAGAAGGGGTGAGTTTTTTGGGAAACTCAGTGTGTAAGTTAACCCAACCATAGCCTATATCAGCTCAAACCACAGAAACATAATCAGTTGGCCATAACCTAGAACAGAAGTCAGAATAGAGCCCATAGGCCCATAACAAAACAGAACAGATATCACATGTTATGCAAAACCCAAACCCATCCAACCACATGCACCCCCATACCAACCTTTCACCATGTGGGGAGAGTACTCGACCCACCCAACCGCTACACGCCACAGATATATGCAACATGGCTGCCAGAACAGATAATGTGACAGAGTCACCAGAACAGATAATTGTGGCAGAGCCACCAGATCAGATAATTGTGGCATAGCCACCAGGACGCTTCCTCCATAATATAACCCATGTCCCCATGCAACAGATATACAATCATGGCATACATCATACAGAATTGAATCATCATGCTTTTAAGTCAAAAGTAACCCTAGGGGTATAATGGTAATTTTTGCACCTAGGGGTATATTAGTAATTTCCATACATAGGGGTATTCAAGTAATTTAACTATTTTAGGGTTTCCATGCATATTTCTACCATTTACGTACTAACAGAAACACTTACCGCACATACTTACTGAATTGGGCCCCGTTGGCCCATTAACCCGATTTCGGCCCGTTTAGCCCAAAATATCATTAATGCACGAAATTGCACGTACCGCAGTTTTATCACTTTAGATTACCAAAAATATTAACCCACTTATCTTACGAGCATTCGCACACTCGTAAGTTCCCAAAATACCGATTTTTCAGCATTTTGGCTTTTCGGCTTTGGCCGATCTTAGTCTATGAGAGGGTGTCAGTTACACACCTCTTTGCGACGATTCATTGACGAGATCCATGCACGAACTGCCTACAATCATATTACTACCATGTTAATCTAACTACCGAAATGAACTACATATTAACCCCTTACCCTATTCGGCCAACAACCCCTTAGGCACTAGCAATCCTACCTTTGCCGAAGCTAGCGACTAGATTTAGATCCAGTTGTTCCCCTTGTCCAAGCCCTTGATCAGCAGCCTCTAGATCACACTATCATTAAGATAAAACAGTTATCACAACCCCTTAGGGCTACAAGTCCAAAACGACAGCCTCCCTATCCTTTAGGGATTTTGGCTTTTTCTAAAATACGAAATAAAGACTAGGTTGAAAAGACTTACCACCGATTCCTTCAGTCAACAATTCCCCCTTAATCCCCACTCAATTTTGATGCCGATCTAAGCCCTCAAATGATAGCAAAAGCTGAGCCTTCAGTGATCTCAATATTTGACTAAGTCCCTAGGAGTGGAGTTTTCGGCTTTTCTCTTGTAACTGTGTAACAAAAGATGAAATAGGAGGGTTTTGCTATGGTTTTGTCAACAGAAACTTGAGGTTTAGAGAACTAAATAATCGGTCAAGAATGATGAAAAAGATGAGAGAATTGGCTAGGAGAAATCGTCACAGAAGAAAGTATGGTTTTCGGGATTTTGGCTTTTTAAGGCAAATGGCTATGAGGGTTTAGGATCGTCTGAAGAAAAAGATGGAGATGAACAGGAAGATAGAGAGATTCGACTATAGAGAAAAGAAGAAAAAGAAAATGTTGATGGAGAGAGGAGAAAAAGAAAAGAAGAGGAGAATAGTCAGGAAATGGCACAACTTACCCCTAATGCCGATTTTATACTGGCACTTAACCTAGCTGAAATTTCCTATGCTAGAGGCCCTTGGCCGACCAACTCTTGCTCCTTGATCAACTCTTAAATCTTCTCCTTTATCAGCTCCTAAATCCTCTCCCTTATCAGCCCCTAAATCCTCTCCCTTATCAGCCCCTAAATCCTCTCCCTTTTCAGCTCCTAAATCTTCTCCTGACATCCTTTCACTTTAGTTCCACTGCTTACCTTTTCTTTACATAAAAATTAATATCACTAATTTGCTTACCGTGCGACTCGAACCTTTGCTCCCCTTGGTCATCCACACGCCACCTCTAAAGCTCCCAAGTGGCGTCACATGCCAACTTACCACAGGCTTCCTTGTGCTTTATTTTACCTAATTAATACTTAAAATCCTCGTTAATACATAACCCCTTTTTCCTATGGATTAAAATTACTTAAAATTACCGGGTTTTAGCTTAAGCTTGGGCCTTCTAAAGGCCCACTAACATAATTAAACCTACACCCGTGCAGACAGAACACAGAAATTTTAAATTTGCCAACATACACAGAATTCCCAAAAATTGGGGCGTTACAACTCTACCCTCAAAGAAATTTCGCCCTCGAAATTTACCTGATCTAAACAGATGAGGGTATTGCTGTTGCATCGCCTCTTCCGGCTCCCAAGTAGCTTCCTCTCTACCATGATTACGCCAAAGCACTTTCACTAACGGGACAGATTTCCTTCTAAGAACCTTAACATCTCGTGCCAATATCTGCACAGGCTCCTCCTCAAAGGTCAAATCAGTCTGAACATCAATTTCTGCAACTGGCACGACATGAGCAGGGTCAGAGCGATAACGCCTTAACATGGAGACGTGAAAAACATCGTGAATCCTGTCTAGCTCTGGAGGCAATTCCAATTGATAAGCCATAGGGCCTACTCGCTTCAAAACCCGATAAGGCCCAATGAACCGTAGACTTAACTTGCCCTTCTTACCAAACCGTAATATCTTTTTCCAAGGTGAAACCTTTAAGAAAACCATATCACCTACCAAGTACTCAATCTCCTTACGCTTCAAATCTGCATACGACTTTTGCCTATCAGAAGCTTCTTTTAACCGATACCTAATTATTCTGACCTTATCCTCAGCATCAGCTACCAACTCTGGTCCAAAAACTTGTCGCTCTCCTAGTTCAGTCCAACAACTAGGTGTACGACACTTCCATCCATACACTGCTTCATACGGTGCCATTCGAATACTCGCCTGGTAACTATTATTATACGCAAATTTTGCCAATGGCAAGTAATCCTCCCAACTACCTCGAAAGTCAATCATGCATCCCCTCAACATGTCCTCTAGAATCTGAATAACCCTTTCCGACTAACCATCAGTTTGGGGATGGAAAACCGTACTAAAGTTCAATCGCGTTCCCAACACCTCATGCAACTTTTGCCAAAACCGAGATGTGAATCTGGGATCCTGGTCAGAGATAATCGAAACTGGGACTCCATGAAGTCGCACAATCTCCGCCACATACAGCTTGGCTAACTTTTGAAGTGAGAAGTCAGTACGTACAGGTATGAAATGGGCTGATTTGGTCAACCTATCCACAATTACCCATACCGAGTCTTTCTTCAATGGTGTCAAAGGCAACCCACTCACAAAGTCCATGGTTACCCTCTCCCACTTCCAAGTGGTATCTTCACCAGCTGTAACAGTCCAGAAGGTAAGCGATGCTCAGCTTTCACTTGTTGGCATGTCAGACATTTTCCTACGAACTCTGTTACTTCTTATTTAAGTCCAGGCCACCAGTACAATTCTTGCAAGTCGTGATACAATTTATTCCCTTCAGGATGCATAGCACAAAACCCCCCATGAGCTTCCTTCAATATTGCCTGCCTCAAGTCAGAGTCCTTCGAAACACAAATTCTTCCTCGGAAACACAGAACTCCTTCGCCATTTAACCCAAACTCAAAAGTTTCCCCTTCCTTAACTTGTTGAAAATGAGCAACCAAAGACTCATCATTCAACTACTTTTCCTTAATCTGATCCACCCAGGTTGGCCTTACTTGCAACTCAGCCAACAGACTTCCATCATCATACAGACTCAGACGAGCAAACATTGCTCTCAGATCAGATACAGTTCAACGGCTTAGAGCGTCGGCTACCACATTAGCCTTGCTTGGGTGATACTCGATCGAACAGTCATAATCCTTAAGTAACTCAACCCATCTCCTTTGCCTAAGATTCAGCTCCTTCTGAGTCAACAAATACTTAAGACTCTTGTGGTCTGTGTATATAATACACCTTTCTCCGTACAAGTAATGTCTCCAAATCTTAAGTGCAAATATCACTGCCGCCAACTCCAAATCATGAGTAGGATAGTTCCCTTCGTGAGGCTTAAGCTGTCGTGATGCATATGCAACCACCTTACCCTCTTGCATTAACATGCAACCCAAGCCTACATGTGATGCGTCACTGTACACAGTAAAATCCTTCCCAGATTCCGACTGAATTAACACAGGTGCTTCAGCCAGAACATTCTTCAATTTTTCAAAAGCTTCTTGCTGGGTCTCACTCCATACAAATGGTATCCTTTCCTTATGAGTTTTATCAGAGGTGCTGGCATCACAGAAAAACCTTCCACAAACCTTCTGTAGTATCCTGCCAATCCTAGAAAACTCCGTATTTCCGACACTGACCTGGGCGGCTTCCACTCCAAAATTGCTTCAATTTTCTGAGGATCCACCTTAATCCCCTCAGCAGAGACCACATGACCTACGAAGGTTACTTCTTTCAACCAAAATTCACACTTGCTGAACTTCGCATAAAGTTCCTTCTCCCTTAACACTTGCAGCACTATACGGAGATGCTCATCATGTTTCACTTCCGTTTCAGAATATACCAAGATATTGTCAATAAAGACAACCACGAACTGATCCAAAAATGGTTGGAACACACGATTCATCAGATCCATAAATGCTGCAAGAGCATTCGTCAGTCCAAATGGCATAACCAGAAACTCGTAATGACCGTACCGAGTCCTGAATGCCGTCTTATGGATATCTTCCTCCTTGACCCTTAATTGATGATATCTAGATCAAAGGTCGATCTTGGAAAATACAGACGCTCCTCTAAGCTGGTCAAACAGATCAACAATCCTTGGTAGTGGATACTTATTCTTAATCGTTAGTTTGTTCAACTGGCGATAATCGATGCACATCCACATCGTACCATCCTTCTTTTTCACGAATAACACCGGTGCTCCCCATGGAAAAACACTTGGCCTAATGAAGCCCCTATCCAACAACTCCTGAATTTGTGCCTTTAACTCCACTAACTCCTTCGGTGCCATCCTATACGGTGCGATGGACACGGGCGCCGTTCCAGGCAACAAGTCAATTCCAAACTCAACTTCTCGGTTCAGAGGCAATCCTGGAAGCTCATCCGGAAAAACATCTTGGAACTCCTTTACGGTCCTAACCTTATCCACTGTTAATCCCTCCTCTTTCGACTGACTTACAAATGCCAAATAGGCCTCACAACCCTTCCGAATCCGCTTTTTGGCTCTTAATTCCGACACCACATTGGACAAATAATCCCTACGTTCCTCTATCACCATAACCTCCTCACCTTCCGCAGTCCTTAACACCATTCGCTTAGCTACACAATCCAGAGTCGCCTTATGCTTAACAAGCCAGTCCATTCCCAAAATGAGGTAAAATTCCCCGAATGGTAACTCCATCAGATCTCCAGGGAAAGCCCTACCTTCAGTTTTTAAGGGTACATCCCTATACAGTTTTTCTATCCTAACCGAGTGACCCAAAGGACTTAGCACAGATACCCCACTCACAATCTTCTCAGAGTGCACACCCAACGACCCAGATATGGCACATGCAACATAAGAATGAGTAGATCTAATATCCACCAAAGCAGCATACGGCATGCTAAAAACCAAAAACGTACCCATTACGACGTCAGGTGCGTCGCCCTCCTCTCGACGAAGAGCTGTATACACCAACGCTAGCTGTCGAGCTTCAGTGTTTCCGGTACCCCTGCCAGGTGCCCCTCGACCTCGACCATTTCCGTTTCCATTCCTACCTTGCCCACGTCCTCTCGGTGGTTGTGGTCCACCTCTCATGGGTTGAGCAACCCTCTGTACCGCAACCTGAGCCTGATCAGCTCTCTGAGGACAGTCCTTAACTCTATGCTCCATAGATCCGCATCGGAAACAAGCACCGGAACGTTTCTTACACTCGACCAAATGTACCTTACCATAGTCTCCACAGATTGGTGGTCTAACCACATTCATCGGCACTGCTCGAACCGGTTCCTCCACTGTTGCTCTCTTAACATTCCTATTAGCTCTACCCGAGGATCCTGAATCCCTCTGAAAATGGTTCCGATCCTTCTCCCGATTCTGCCTTTCATCCCGCTTAACCTCCTCAGCTATCTTTTCCTTCTCCACCAAGACTGTAAAGTCCCGCTCCCTCTGCGGAGTAATCAACACCCTAAGGTCATCCCTAAGACCATCCTCAAAGCGTACACTACACTCATATTCCATAGCGACTATGCCTACGGCATACCGGCTCAGCCTCAGAAACTCGGCCTCGTACTCAGCAACTGTTTTACCTCATTACACCAGATTCAAGAATTCCTTTCTGCGAGCGTCCACATAACTTACCCCAACGTACTTCCCTTTAAAGGCCGTCTTAAACAGTTCCCAAGTGACCCTATCAGCTGGGGTCCCTTCCCTCACAGTTAGCCACCACTGATAGGCCTCGTCTCGCAGTAACGATACAGCTCCTTTCAGCTTTTGCTCCACCGAGTAGTCCAAGTCGTCCATAATCCGTTTCGTGGCCTCCAACCAATACTCTGCCACATTCGGGGCTACACCAGACGCGCCTTTAAAATCTCCGCTCCGTTAGCCCGAAGTCATTCAGAAATAGATCCCCGAATTCAGTTGCTTGTACTTGTCACGGCAACCCTTTCCAGAACACGAAGCATTGCCGATGACAGGGCATCATCCCCGGTACCGCGGTCATGAGACTCTACCTCCGTTGCCGGTGGTACCGGTGCATCCACCACCGGCATATGTCTCGAAGACAAAGATCTCGCTCGAGCACTTCCTCGGCCCCATCCACGGCCTCTTCCTCGAGCGGCTCTTGTACTCATATCGTATTATCTGATTACGAATTTTTATGCATTAATTCAATATTCCAGTGTTTATTACTGATGTTTTATGAATCAGATAGTAATTCAAAGTTTGTTTTCACAGAATCGAAGTCTAACTACAGTTTCAGTCTCTTATAAAATTTTCCTATGGTTTTAGTATCATCCTATCCTAGTAGGATTTCAGTACAGACAGATATTTCAAAAAAATATTCAGAGAAGTTCAGAGTAATACTTACAGGC
The DNA here is from genome assembly GCF_007990345.1 of Gossypium hirsutum. Taxonomy (NCBI): domain Eukaryota; kingdom Viridiplantae; phylum Streptophyta; class Magnoliopsida; order Malvales; family Malvaceae; genus Gossypium; species Gossypium hirsutum. The sequence goes on along the minus strand of NC_053431.1, from coordinate 38,674,013 downwards.
TTGGGCCGGAGATTCGGAATGCCACCTTCCAACAATCTAAATTTTGAAAATCAAGTTTTTTTTTAAATTTTGTTTTCAAAAATCTTTGTTTTTATAAACCCATTCCACAGCTGAGTTGTTGCAACTTGGCTCTGATACCACTAAATGTAACACCCCAAACCTGGCCTAGACGTTATGGCCGGATCCGACATGCCACATCGAAGCGTTCAAAACATTTCAGGTTGTTGTTCTAAAAAAAACTTACTTAGTGTTTTAAAAGACAATTTTAGTGGAGGTTAAAGTGAATGGAAGCTGCGCACCAGGTAGGAAACCGGAAAAGGGGAGGTGAGTCCATCAGACTACTTAAGTACCAAGCTCCCTTCGGATCCAATCCTAGACATGCGCACCACCATTGCCACACTCTAACATCGTGTATACTTTTAGGTTACCAAGGTAATTATGTTCGTTTTAAAAAAAATTGAATTTGGAAAACGTTATCATAGCGGAAGCCTTGCTTGTAATCGTGTTACGTTGAAATCAATTTATGTTTTTGAAAGCACGTCTTAGATCTACCCAATTTTGATAGTTAAAATAAATTAGGTTCGTCATAATAAAATATAAATCAAAACCATAAAATAGTTGAGCGGCCTTATTACATTAAAAAAAAACCAAAACTATAAATGAAAATAAAAGGACGTCCAGTTCATCTGAAAGAAACCGAATTTGCTGATTCGTGTGGCCACTCCGAATCCCTCACAGCTCCAAGCCCACTATGGTTGGGGATCACCTGCGTGGATGAAAAAAAAGGGGTGAGCTTTTTGGAAACTCAGTGTGTAAGTTAACCCAACCGTAGCCTATATCAGCTCAAACCACAGAAACATAATCAGTTGGCCATAGCCCAGAACAGAAGCTAGAATAGAGCCCATAGGCCCATAATAGAACAGAATAGATATTAGATGTTATGCAAAACCCAAACCCATCCAACCACATGCACCCCCATACCAACCTTTCACCATGTGGGGAGAGTACTCGACCCACCCAACCACTACACGCCACAGAAATATGCAGCATGATTGCCAGAACAGATAATGTGACAGAGTCACCAGAACAGATAATTGCCAGAACAGATATATGTGACAGAGCCACCAGATCAGATAATTATGGCATAGCCACCAGGACGCTTCCTCCATAATATAACCCATGTCCCTATGCAACAGATATACAATCATGGCATACATCATACAGAATTGAATCATCATGCTTTTCAGTCAACAGTAACCCAAGGGGTATAATGGTAATTTTTACACCTAAGGGTATATCAGTAATTTCCATACATAGGGGTATTCAAGTAATTTAACTATTTTAGGGTTTCCATGCATATTTCTACCATTTACGTACTAACAGAAACACTTACCGCGCATACTTACCGAATTGGGCCCTGTTGTCCCATTAACTCGATTTCGGCCCGTTGAGCCCAAAATATCATTAATGCACAAAATTGCACGTACCACAGTTTTATCACTTTAGATTACCAAAAATATTAACCCACTTATCTCACGAGCATTCGCACACTCGCAAGTTCCCAAAATATCGATTTTTTGGCATTTCGGCTTTTCGGCTTTCGCCGATCTAGTTTGTGAGAGAGTGTCAGTTACACACCTATTTGTGATGATTCGTTGACGAGATCCACACACAAACTGCCTACAATCATATTACTACCACGTTAATCTAACTACCAAAATGAACTACATATTAACCCCTTACCCTATTTGGCCAACAACCCCTTAGGCACTAGAAATCCTACCTTTACCGAAGCTAGTGACTAGATTTAGATCCAGTTGTTCCCCTTGTCCAAGCCCTTGATCAGCAGCCTCTAGATCACACTATCATCAAGATAAAACGGTTATCACAACCCCTTAGGGCTACAAGTCCAAAACGACAGCCTCCCTATCCTTTATGGATTTCGGCTTTTTCTAAAATACTAAATAAAGACTAGGTTGAAAAGACTTACCACCGATTCCTTCAGTCAACAATTCCCCCTTAATCCCCACTCAATTTTTATGCCAATCTAATCCCTCAAATGATAGCAAAAGCCAAGCCTTCAGTGATCTCAATATTCGACTAAGTCCATAGGAGTGGAGTTTTTGGCTTTTCTCTTGTAACTGTGTAACGAAAGATGAAATAGGAGGGTTTTGCTGTGGTCTTATCGACAGAAACTTGAGGTTTACAGAACTAAAGAATCGGTCAAGAATGATGAAAAAGATGAGAGAATTGGCTAGGAGAAATCGTCACAGAAGAAAGTATGGTTTTCGGGATTTCGGCTTTTTATGGCAAATGGCTATGAGGGTTTAGGATCGTTTGAAGAAAAAGATAGAGATGAACAGGAAGATAGAGAGATTCGGGTATAGAGAAAAGAAGAAAAATAAAAAGTTGATGGAGAGAAGACAAAAAAAGAAGAAGAGAAGAATAGTCAGGAAACGACACAACTTACCCCTAATGCCGATTTTATACTGGCACTTAACCTAGCCGAAATTTCCTATGCTAGAGGCCCTTGGCCCGCCAACTCTTGCTCCTTATCAGCTCCTAAATCTTCTCCTTTATCAACTCCTAAATTCTCTCCCTTATCAGCCCCTAAATCTTCTCCCTTATCAGTTCCTAAATCTTCTCCTGACAACCTTTCACTTCAGTTCCACTGCTTACCTTTTCTGTACATAAAAATTAATATCACTACTTTGGTTACCTTGTCACTCAAACCTTTGCTCCCCTTGGTCATCCACAGGTCACCTCTAAAGCCCCCAAGTGGCGTCACATGCCAACTTACCACAGGCTTCCTTGTGCTTTATTTTACCCAATTAATACTTAAAGCCCAGTTAATCTAGAACCCCTTTTTCCTATAGATTAAAATTACTTAAAATTACCCGGTTTTAGCTTAAGCTTGGGCCTTCTAAAGGCCCACTAACATAATTAAACCTACACCCACGTAAACAGAACACAGAAATTTTAAATTTGCCAACATACACAGAATTCCTCAAAATTGGGGCGTTACACATTCACTTAATCGAACAAGTCATGTACATAACATCATACGAGAGCCAACAAACATGGATAAGTATATTCCAATTTATACTTTCATCTCACACATCATCGTATGCATATCATTACAAACAAGTAAATCAATCCAAGCAATTTAACACTTATACTCAGACTATGTGAACTTGCCAACCATATTCATTCAAATAAGTATACATGAAAATTCATTCCATCAATATTTTTGATAAGTTATCTAAACACATACTTTCGCCCGAGTAAAGTGACCATATATATATCATAGAATCATCAACTAAACATAAACAAACTCATTACAATATAGTCATTTATCTCATTTTAAGGAACCATTACAATCTATCAAAATTTTAATGTCCAATCGGAACAATGTCATTTTATCAGTAGCACAATATTATGAATCTTGTTCGTACCTTTTCGAGTTCAACTCATCACAACGGTACTTCATTTAAATACTTTGGTATCACTATCAACTGGGTGCAGCTCGGTTGGAGGGTATCTTTGTCTAAGCAAGATAGTTCTCATTCACGTCAAGAGACATCACACTATCACAGATCTGTGGCATGTATAGCTAGACTCTTATACGTTCTAGGTTAGTTTGAGAACCAACTAAATCATAGCTCTGAAACCACTAAATGTAACACCCCTTACCCGTATCTTATGCCAGGATAGGGTTTGAGGCGTTACCGGACTTAAATGTACACCATTTCATAAAATCAGGCTATAAAATTTCATTCATATCAAAACTTTTCATACACATGCATAATGTCCCTTACACAAGCTACCGAGGCTCTAAACATGCATTAGAGACGGTTTGGGACTAAACTGAGAACTTCAGAAATTTTTGGAAAAACTTAGAAAATTTTTTAGGAATTAAGGTCACACGCCCGTGTGGACATAAGGACATGCCCGTGTGTCTTCAACATGCCCGAGTCCTTAGGCCATATAACTCTCTGTTTATGACGTCAGCAAAACAATTTGAACCACACGGCCATGCCACACGCCCGTGTGCTATGTAACACCCCGAACCCGAGACCGACACCGGAGTCGGACACGAGATGTTAACAAACTTTGAAAAATTTTTCCAGACACTGCCCAGTCTGAGTACTAGTCGCTTCAAAAATCATATCTTGAGTTTCACAACTCGAAAATCAGTTTTGTGATTTTTCCCTGAAACTAGACTCATGTCCCCACCTATGTATTTTTTTCTAGAATTTTTGGTCGGGCCAATTAGTACAGTTTATTAGTCAAAGTCTCCCATGTTACAGGGGTCGACTACACTGACCTTTTCCCATTACGACTTGGATATCTCTCTGCACAGAGCTTCAATACTGATGCCGTTTGTTTCTATGGAAACTAGACTCAGAGAGGAATCCATACATATATGGTATGACCCCTAATTATCTCTGGTCAATTTATAGTGAATTTTCAAAGTCGGAACAGGGAATCCAGAAACTGTTCTGGCCCTGTTCCACAAGAACCCGAATATCTCTTACTGTACTGTTCATATGATTGTTTCGTTACTTTCATATGAATGTAGATTCATCAAGGTTCGATTACATAATTTATTCACTATTTAATTCCACTCCTACGAATTCTTGTGATTTTTCCAATCCACACCACTGCTGCTGTCAGCCTCTGTTTTCAAAGTAAACCTTACCTATTTTCGGGGTTTCATGGACCAACTAGGGCCTTGTCATACATATGCCCACATATGATCATACTTAGCCATTCCAATGGCTGATCATTTGCTCAACACTTCCATTCCAACTATAGTTACATCATGAAACCATCTATACATTCATAAACACGAATGGTCTAATGCCATACTCCACTTCTACAAGCCATTTTCGCATGGCTGTACACTTATACATTTCATAAAGTACTCGAAAAACAACAATGGGTAGTCCTATACATGCCATATCAAAATTCAACCAAAATAGTACCCAAAAGAGCCTTTGATAGTGTGGGCGACTTCGACTTCAAGATCCCGAGTCCGATAGCTGGAGAACCAAAAAATCTATAAAACAGAGGAGCAGTGTAACGAGTAAGCAATTTATGCTTAGTAAGTTTTGAGCAAGGAATTCCAGCATAAACAAAGAATAACACACATTTAGCTAAACGGAATATTTCACAATACGCAATTTACCGATATCAACTTGCTTCACAACATTAACTACCCTTATGTACATACACAATAGACTAACTTAGCCGAAGGCCGGTAGCTCGTTTATCAACTGAGCGAACATTTATTTGTAAGGGCTCGATTAAATTCAACACATACGTAACATATCCCCATATTGGGATGTTTTTCGAGTATTCGCTGGAATTTTACAGCAAGCTCATTCATTACCAAATCACGTACCTTCGGGATTTAACCGGATATAGCTCCTCGTTCAAATGCCTTCGGGACATAGCCCGGTTTTAGTAACTCACACAATGCCTTCGGGACATAACCCGGATTTAACAACTCGCACGAATGCCTTCGGGACTTAACCCGGATTTAGTATCTCGCACAAAGGCCTTCGGGGCTTAACCCGGAATTTGTATCTCGGACAAATGCCTTCGGATCTTAGTCCGGATATATTCACTTAGCACAAAGCCTTCGGGACTTAGCCCGGACAGCATTCAATTAATCATGCACATCTAACAATAATTCATGGCACATTCATATTTCATTTTCATTTGCGAAACTCAAACACAAGGCACATATCGTCCTTGCACATTCGGCTCAATAGCCTCACATAGAGCATGATTTAATCACATCGTAATTTAAGCTCTCTTACTCAAGAACTTACCTCGGGTGTTGTCGAACGATTCCGCTAGCTATTCAACCACTTTTTCCTTCCCTTTATCGGATTTATTTCCCCTTTGCTCTTGAGCTTAATTAAACAAATAAATTGATTTCATCATTTAGGCATCAAAAAGATGAACACAAGGCACTTAGCCCATATTTATACATTAGACATTAAAGTCTCATACATGCAAAAATCATGCATCAACACAACATATTAGCTAATTTCTTTCCCCTTGGCCGAATATGCATGTCTATTTTTGGGGTCGATTTCAACACTTAATACACATATATACACACTAGTAAAGCATCCTCCCCCTTTTCATCACTTTAACACATGCATTGCTCATTAACATGCAAAGTTACATTCGGCCTTAGCACACATCTTGCTAGCCGATTCTTCTCCATTTAGCAACCAATGCACATATGTGCTCACACAAAAATGCTAAAAAGGAGGTTCAAGAATCATCAAGCCATCATCACATGCATCATTAACAAGCTTCATTTTTTGCATGCAATGACATTAACACAACCTCCACCTAGGCCGAATCTTAACTCATCCTCATGCCTCATCACCACAACATCAAACATCAACCAAGAATGATGCATCCATGGTCAAGTGCCATTTCCATCAAATAGCAAGATTTAGACCATGGGCTAGGTAGAACTCAAGCTAACAACTAAAACATGCATGCATCTCATGGAACATCATCAAACATACCTTAGCCTAGCTACATGCATGGCCGAATCTCTTCACCTTTCTTCTTCTTTCCTCCTTAAAATTTTTGGCCAAGGATGAACCAAAGGATGAGAAATTTTTTTCTTTGTTTTTCTTTCTAATTTAGGCTAAATGAAGGTGAGAAAAGGATGAACAAAGATTTCTCCTCTCTTTTCTTTAGCTCACGGCAATGGGGGGAAAAAGAATCAACTACACACTTTTTTTTTTGTGTATTCATCATACTCCTTTTCATTATTTAATTTCCATGCCTATTATTTTATTTTTTTTCCACCCATGATGCACCAACAAAACATGTCTATGACATGTCTTGGCCATCAAACTTGGTCTACCATGCTTGTCATGGCCGGCCACTACTAGTAGGGGGGAATTTGACATGCAAGTCCCCCCTTTGTCCACATGCACTAATAGGTCCTCACACATTGACCTATCACATTTTAGAATTTTCTCACATAAGTCCTATTGACTAAATTCACATGAAATCAACCAAATTGAAGCTTGAAATTTTCACACATTCATAATTACATATTCTAGACAATAAGCATCACATTCAAACATTTCGGTGACTCGGTTTAGCGGTCCCGAAACCACTTCCCGACTAGGGTCAACTTTGGGCTGTCACAACTCTCCCCCACTTAAGAAATTTTCGTCCCCGAAAATCTTACCGGTAAATAGGTTTGGGTATCGTTCTTTCATCGAGCTCTCGGTCTCCCAAGTAGCTTCCTCGATCCCGTGTTTGAGCCATAACACCTTTACTAGCGGAACTCTTTTGTTTCGCAACTCCTTCACTTCACGAGCTAGGATACGCATCGGTTCTTCTTCATAGCTCATGTCGACTTGAATTTCAACCTCTGATGGGCTAATTATATGCGATGGATCAGATCGATAGCGTCGAAGCATCGAAACATGAAAGACGTCATGAATCTTTTCAAGCTCCGGGGGCAAAATCAATCTATACGCAACCGGACCAACTCGTTCGGAGATTTCGTACGGCCCAATGAATCTTGGGCTCAACTTGCCCTTACGGCCGAACCTGAGTATCTTTTTCCAAGGTGAAACCTTAAGGAACACTTTGTCTCCCATCTGATACTCGATGTCTTTTCGTTTCAAATCTGCGTACGACTTCTGACGATCCGTGGCTACCTTCAGACTTTCACGGATTACCTTTACTTTCTGTTCAGCATCTTTAATCAAATCAACTCCGAAAATTTTACTTTCACCGAGCTCGGTCCAAAACAATGGTGTACGGCATTTACGATCGTACAAAGCCTCGTAAGGTGCCATCTTAATACTTGATTGAAAACTATTGTTGTAAGCGAATTCAATCAAAGGTAAATACCGTTCCCATGAACTACTGAACTCGAGGATGCAACATCTCAACATATCCTCAAGTATCTGAATTATCCGCTCGGATTGACCATCGGTTTGGGGGTGAAAAGCAGTGCTAAAATGCAGCTTGGTACCCAGAGCTTCTTGCAATTTCTTCCAAAATCATGAGGTGAATCTCGGATCTCTATCCGACACGATAGAAACAGGTACCCCGTGTAATCTCACAATTTGATAAACGTACAATTCAGCTAGTTTATCCAATGAAAAATCCGTACGTACGGGGATGAAATGAGCCGACTTAGTCAGCCTATCAACAACAACCCAAATCGCATCCTTCTTACTTGCTGACAATGGCAGTCCAGACACAAAGTCCATTGTGACTCGATCCCACTTCCACTCGGGTATCATGATCGGCTGGAGTAATCCTGAAGGCACTTGATGTTCCGCTTTCACTTGTTGACATATTAAACATCTCGAAACAAAGTCGGAGATGTCCCGTTTCATACCATGCCACCAAAATTGACGTTTCAAATCGTTGTACATTTTCGTACTCCCCGGGTGAATTGACATTTGGCTACAATGGGCTTCGTTCAGAATCATCGAAATGAGTTCCGAATTCCTTGGAACACACAAACGATTTTTGAACCTCAAACAATCATCATCATCAATTTGAAACTCCGATTCCTCGTTCGGAACACACTTAGCCCGTTTTGCAACCAATTCATCATCGACTTTCTGGGCTTCACGAATTTGGTGAGTCAATAATGGTTTAGCTTTTAATTCAGCTACCAACACATTGTCTGGTAGAACAGACAAACACACATTCATCGCTCGTAAAGCAAACAATGACTTCCGGCTTAAGGCGTCCGCAACCACGTTAGCCTTTCCCGGGTGGTAATCAATGACAAGCTCGTAATCTTTCAACAACTCAAGCCAACGTCTTTGTCGCAGATTCAAGTCTCGTTGAGTCATCAAATATTTGAGACTTTTGTGATCCGAAAATACATGGCACTTCTCACCAAACAAATGATGTCGCCATATTTTCAAAGCAAATACGATGGCGGCTAGTTCGAGATCATGGGTCGGATAATTTCTCTCGTGTGGCTTCAATTGTCTCGACGCATAGGCCACAACTCGACCGTCTTGCATCAATACGCAACCCAACCCAAGTAGGGATGCGTCACTATAAATGACAAACTCTTTACCCGATCCGGGTTGCACTAAAATTGGAGCTTCAGTCAAGTGAGTTTTTAGTTGATCAAAACTTTTCTGACACTTCTCCGTCCATTCGAACTTAACGTCCTTTTGAAGTAGCTTCGTCATTGGTGTGGCTATCATCGAGAAACCTTCGACAAATCGTCGGTAATAACCGGCGAGCCCCAAAAAGCTCTGAACCTCAGTAATATTTCTCGGAGGTTTCCAGTCAAGTATGGCTGAAATTTTGTTCGGGTCAACTCGAATACCCGACGCGGATACCACATGACCCAAGAAGCTAACCTCTCTTAACCAGAACTCACACTTACTGAACTTAGCATATAACTGCTTTTCCCTCAAAATTTGCAGCACTAGCCTCAGATGCTCAGCATGTTCGGTCTCATCTCTTGAATAGACCAAAATGTCATCAAGTACATACGCAAGGTATGCTTCGCACCCTTTTCTTACATATTTCTGTGCCAACATTGCTAATATTACAGCTGGCATCCCCTCCAAGTCCGCAGACTCAATTCGGACTACTTCGTTATTTGCGCACCTCAAATCAATAGTCTTGCTCTTGCAATTCACAATCGCATCATGCGCGGTCAACCAATCCAAACCAAGGATAACATCAAATTCATCAAACGGCAAAAGCATCAAGTCCGCCGGAAAACAGGAACCTCGAATTTCCAGGGGACATTTCTCACACACTTTGTCGACAAGCACGTAATGACCCAAGGGATTTGACACCCGAATTACAAACTCAGTAGACTCAATAGGTAAAGTTTTACTGGATGCTAAGGTTTCACATATGTAAGAATGAGTAGAACCGGGGTCAATCAAAGCAATTACATTAGTATCAAAGAGAGTGAATGTACCGGTAATAACATCAGGCGAAGAAGCATCCTCGCGGGCACGTACAGCATAAGCTCTAGCAGGCGCACGAGCTTCGGATCTGGTTATATCATCTCTAGATCCTCTCTGACCACCACTAGCATTGCCCGTATTTCCAGATGGTCTACCTCGAGCAGTGGTAGCACCCGGTTTCCCACTCTGATTTTCATTCTGTTCAAACAACCTCGGGCAATCTTTAATGAAGTGGTCAACTGATTCGCACTCGTAACAGGAGCGGTCAGGGAATCTACAACTCCCCGAATGCCATTTACCGCAATATCGACATTTCGTTCTATCTCGACGTTCATTCTCAACACTGGCGACCGAAGTGCCTCGTGTACCCACAGGGGGTCGATCACGATCTCGTCTAAAAAGGCCCGAAGTGCCTCTAAACTGGCCCGCATCATCTCGAAATCTCTTCGATGTCTGTTGAAGAGACCTTCCCGAGGATCTTTTACGAAACTCTCCAGTTCCCTCATCAACTCTTTGCTTTTCTTTTCTAAGCTCTTCGGCTTTACAAGCTCGTTCAACAAGTACCACGAACTCTCGTATTTCAAGAACGCCAACGAACATTTTTATATCTTCATTCAGCCCATCCTCGAAGCGTTTACACATAATAGCTTCGGACGAAACACATTCCCGAGCGTATTTGCTAAGTCTAACAAATTTTCACTCGTAATCAGTAACCGACATGGAGCCTTGCTTAAGCTCAAGAAATTCCTTCCGTTTTTGATCAACAAATCTCTGACTGATATACTTTTTTCGAAACTCAGTTTGGAAAAACTCCCAAGTTACTTGCTCTCGGGGCACAACAGAAGTCAGAGTACTCCACCAATAGTAGGCAGAATCACGTAGCAAGGAGATAGCACACTTTAGGCATTCATCGGGTGTACAAGATAGCTCATCGAGTACCCGGATAGTGTTGTCCAGCCAAAATTCAGCTTGCTCGGCATCATCGCTATCCATAGCCTTAAATTCAGTAGCCCCATGTTTTCGGATTCTGTCAACTGGGGGCTTATTTGACCTTATTTGGTCCGTTACCGGTGGTATTGTAGGTGCGGGGGTAGTATTTTTCGGGAATGGAGGTTGTGGAACAGCCATATTAGTTCGAATGTATTGGTTGAACCAATCATTCATCACGCTATAGAATGCTTGTCTAGCTTCATCATTCGGATTACTAGCATTAGGTTGAGAGTCTGCCGGCACTGTCCCTTGTGCGGGAGCAGGCGCTACACTCTCAAGATCATCAGCTACCTCTCGGTCACGATCGGGATCCATTACTATAAACACATTTACAATTGTCAGAAATCACCACACTATCAAGTAATCACATAAAATGGCATGTATAGCTAGACCCAACACATTACGGTAGTCCTAGAATCGACTAAACCGTAGCTCTGATACCAATTTAATGTAACACCCCGAACCCGAGACCGACACCGGAGTCGGACACGAGATGTTAACAAACTTTGAAAAATTTTTCCAGACACTGCCCAGTCTGAGTACTAGTCACTTCAAAAATCATATCTTGAGTTTCACAACTCGAAAATCAGTTTTGTGATTTTTCCCTGAAACTAGACTCATGTCCCCACCTATGTATTTTTTTCTAGAATTTTTGGTCGGGCAAATTAGTACAGTTTATTAGTCAAAGTCTCCCATGTTACAGGGGTCGACTACACTGACCTTTTCCCATTACGACTTGGATATCTCTCTGCACAGAGCTTCAATACTGATGCCGTTTGTTTCTATGGAAACTAGACTCAGAGAGGAATCCATACATATATGGTATGACCCCTAATTATCTCTGGTCAATTTATAGTGAATTTTCAAAGTCGGAACAGGGAATCCAGAAACTGTTCTGGCCCTGTTCCACAAGAACCCGAATATCTCTTACTGTACTGTTCATATGATTGTTTCGTTACTTTCATATGAATGTAGATTCATCAAGGTTCGATTACATAATTTATTCACTATTTAATTCCACTCCTACGAATTCTTGTGATTTTTCCAATCCACACCACTGCTGCTGTCAGCCTCTGTTTTCAAAGTAAACCTTACCTATTTTCGGGGTTTCATGGACCAACTAGGGCCTTGTCATACATATGCCCACATATGATCATACTTAGCCATTCCAATGGCTGATCATTTGCTCAACACTTCCATTCCAACTATAGTTACATCATGAAACCATCTATACATTCATAAACACGAATGGTCTAATGCCATACTCCACTTCTACAAGCCATTTTCGCATGGCTGTACACTTATACATTTCATAAAGTACTCGAAAAACAACAATGGGTAGTCCTATACATGCCATATCAAAATTCAACCAAAATAGTACCCAAAAGAGCCTTTGATAGTGTGGGCGACTTTGACTTCAAGATCCCGAGTCCGATAGCTGGAGAACCAAAAAATCTATAAAACAGAGGAGCAGTGTAACGAGTAAGCAATTTATGCTTAGTAAGTTTTGAGCAAGGAATTCCAGCATAAACAAAGAATAACACACATTTAGCTAAACGGAATATTTCACAATACGCAATTTACCGATATCAACTTGCTTCACAACATTAACAACCCTTATGTACATACACAATAGACTAACTTAGCCGAAGGCCGGTAGCTCGTTTATCAACTGAGCGAACATTTATTTGTAAGGGCTCGATTAAATTCAACACATACGTAACATATCCCCATATTGGGATGTTGTTCGAGTATTCGCTGGAATTTTACAGCAAGCTCATTCATTACCAAATCACGTACCTTCGAGATTTAACCGGATATAGCTCCTCGTTCAAATGCCTTCGGGACATAGCCCAGTTTTAGTAACTCACACAATGCCTTCGGGACATAACCCGGATTTAACAACTCGCACGAATGCTTCGGGACTTAACCCGGATTTAGTATCTCGCACAAAGGCCTTCGGGGCTTAACCCGGAATTTGTATCTCGCACAAATGCCTTCGGATCTTAGTCCGGATATATTCACTTAGCACAAAGCCTTCGAGACTTAGCCCGGACAGCATTCAATTAATCATGCACATCTAACAATAATTCATGGCACATTCATATTTCATTTTCATTTGCGAAACTCAAACACAAGGCACATATCGTCCTTGCACATTCGGCTCAATAGCCTCACATAGAGCATGATTTAATCACATCGTAATTTAAGCTCTCTTACTCAAGAACTTACCTCGGGTGTTGTCGAACGATTCCGCTAGCTATTCAACCACTTTTTCCTTCCCTTTATCGGATTTATTTCCCCTTTGCTCTTGAGCTTAATTAAACAAATAAATTGATTTCATCATTTAGGCATCAAAAAGATGAACACAAGGCACTTAGCCCATATTTATACATTAGACATTAAAGTCTCATACATGCAAAAATCATGCATCAACACAACATATTAGCTAATTTCTTTCCCCTTGGCCGAATATGCATGTCTATTTTTGGGGTCGATTTCAACACTTAATACACACATATACACACTAGTAAAGCATCCTCCCCCTTTTCATCACTTTAACACATGCATTGCTCATTAACATGCAAAGTTACATTCGGCCTTAGCACACATCTTGCTAGCCGATTCTTCTCCATTTAGCAACCAATGCACATATGTGCTCACACAAAAATGCTAAAAAGGAGGTTCAAGAATCATCAAGCCATCATCACATGCATCATTAACAAGCTTCATTTTTTGCATGCAATGGCATTAACACAACCTCCACCTAGGCCGAATCTTAACTCATCCTCATGCCTCATCACCACAACATCAAACATCAACCAAGAATGATGCATCCATGGTCAAGTGCCATTTCCATCACATAGCAAGATTTAGACCATGGGCTAGGTAGAACTCAAGCTAACAACTAAAACATGCATGCATCTCATGGAACATCATCAAACATACCTTAGCCTAGCTACATGCATGGCCGAATCTCTTCACCTTTCTTCTTCTTTCCTCCTTAAAAGTTTTGGCCAAGGATGAACCAAAGGATGAGAAATTTTTTTCTTTGTTTTTCTTTCTAATTTAGGCTAAATGAAGGTGAGAAAAGGATGAACAAAGATTTCTCCTCTCTTTTCTTTAGCTCACGGCAATGGGGGGAAAAAGAATCAACTACACACTTTTTTTTTTGTGTATTCATCATACTCCTTTTCATTATTTAATTTCCATGCCTATTATTTTATTTTTTTTCCACCCATGATGCACCAACAAAACATGTCTATGACATGTCTTGGCCATCAAACTTGGTCTACCATGCTTGTCATGGCCGGCCACTACTAGTAGGGGGGAATTTGACATGCAAGTCCCCCCTTTGTCCACATGCACTAATAGGTCCTCACACATTGACCTATCACATTTTAGAATTTTCTCACATAAGTCCTATTGACTAAATTCACATGAAATCAACCAAATTGAAGCTTGAAATTTTCACACATTCATAATTACATATTCTAGACAATAAGTATCACATTCAAACATTTCGGTGACTCGGTTTAGCGGTCCCGAAACCACTTCCCGACTAGGGTCAACTTTGGGCTGTCACATGCTAGGCCGTGTTCTCCACATGGCTGAGACACATGGTCGTGTCTCTGCCCATGTGGCTAGCACTTAGGCTATTTTCCAAGCCTTTTTGTTGCCTTAATCTTTCACAAACTTAACCACTTTAAAGACACATATCATAGCATCGTTTTAATGATTAATGTGATATCCCGAATTAGGGCCTAAACGGAATAGTGATTTCGAAATCACAATTCTGAAGTAGAAAATTTTACTTCGATTAATTTTTATAATTTATTGAGTGAGTAGATGCATGTGTTAGAATATCGATAGAAAATTTCATGAATTGCATGTCTAATTTGCCTATTAGGACTTAATTGCAAAAGTTGATAAATATGAGTTTTAGATGTTAAAGGATTTAATTGAAGAGCATAATTGAAGTAGAGGTCCTTAAATGATAATTATACCTTTAGGTTTTCGTGGACATACATAGGTAGAAATAACTAAAGTTTTTAATGAAGGGTATTTTAGTCATTCGATAATTAAAAGATTAAAAAAAGGAAAAAGATGGAAAAATATGTCCATCTTCTTCATTAGGACGAAATTTCAAGGGTTCTCCATAGCTAGGGTTTGTTTCAAGCTTCCAAGCTCCATAACCAAGAAAGACGTGGAATCGACATTGATCGGGGAAAGGAAAAGATTGTGGACTAAATTGCAAAATTTTTTTATTTTGCACCGAGGTAAGTTCATGTGTAAATGTAGTAACATAATTGTCATTTTAACTAATTTAATGTTATTTATATGATATAATGATTAATATCATGAAATATGCTTTGTGGTTATTATTGAGTAATATGCAAATTATGTGTGCTACTTGTTAAATATGAATTGCTATCGAGTATCGGTTTCGATATTCCGTGGAAGACGGCAAAGATGTGTGATCGAGGAAAAAGCCCGTTTGAACCTTAGGAATAGATTAGAATACAAGTGACATGTAACTAAGATATTTGAGTTCCGAGCTCGTTGAGTTGAGTTCAAGTTCGTGAGATGTAACTAGGCATCCAAACTCGTTGAGTTGAGTTCGAGTTCACTTATGGATGTGAACGCCCAAGCTCGTTGAGTTGAGTCCGAGTTCACTTATGGAAGGGTTACATGGTAGCTTGGCTACGTAAGTTTTGCAGGCTATTGAGTTTGTCTAGCTGCGGGTATGGCACTTATGTGCATGAAATCCATGTATTCGAATCATATTCCGATGTGTTCAACGGGTAAATCTTAAGTGGATAAGGTGAGTACCTAAAACGAATGTGACATGTTGGTAAGTGTGGTGAATGAGAAAATTTGTATAGGTATATACTTAACCCTCGAGCTGAGACTTCAATATAACAATAATATGGTAGGATCATGAATGAGAAATATGATATGAATGCTTTGGTGATATTATGCAAATGTGAATTTTGTATTATTGCATGGTTATGTTACTTGCTATTTACATGTGAACTTACTAAGCAATTATGCTTACTCCTTTCTCTCTATTCGTTGTAGTTTTGTCAAGCCGGCTAGGAGATCGAGAACGGTCGGAGGCGCGCTTACACTATCAGCAAACTATTTCGGTATAATGACTTGTATATTTTGGGAATATGGCATGTATAGCATTATAATCATTTTGTGTATATAATCTTATGATATGGCTCATGGATGGCATGGAAATGTTTGAGAATGATTAGCTATTAGAGTGGCTAATCAAGATTATATTTGATAACACGTATGCTTTATGTTCTAACTAATCTATGGAAATCCATAGAATGGTGAAATTGGCAATAAAACAGAATCACATAGCAGGAGTAACGTGAGTTTGAAAATCACTAAAAATAGTAGATATAGAATTATATGATGAATAAAATATGGAATTGAATCTTAATGAATCTATTTTCATGTGGAAGAAACAAAATAGGTAAAAGAGTTGTATTTTATGAGATATTTATGTTTTGGTGAAACAGGGTCAGAGCGATTTTTGGATTCCCCATTCTGACTTTATAAATTCATAATAAATTGTGTAAAAATAATTAGGACTCACAATTTATATGTATGGATTCCTATTTAGTCTATTTTTAATAGAAACAAATGACATGATCATTGGATCTCTGTACAGGAAGAAATTTGAATCGTAGTGCACAGGGGTTAGAGTAGCCGAACCCTGAAACAGGGGATATTTTAACTAATAAACTATACTAATTGGCCCTACCAAAAATTCTAGAAAACAATTAGTGAGTAGATATATGAGTCTAATTTTAGGGAAAATTTACAGAATTTGATTTCTAATTTTATAACTCGAGATATGATTTTTTTAGAGACTGTGACGCAGATGGATAGTTTACTACGAGAATTGTTTGAACTTGTTTAAATGCTAAAATAAGTTTAGTAATGTCTCATGTCAACTCCGGCGACGGTCTCGGGTAAGGGGGCGTTACAATTAAACATTTTTTATTAAGACATATTCACCACATTAACATGTCATCTTATATGTAATGCATCTACTCATGCAATACCAAGTCTAGATTCCTTAATGCACATTCATAAGACTTGTCATTTTGATGATCACTTTTACCATTATGCTATGGTTACCGACTTATCGTGCAATTTCGACATGGCTATGACCACCTCAATTGGTCATATAGCATACATCCTACACACATGTCATATTACTCTCCAAGCATGACAAACAAACATAATCACATCATAAATATTAGACATGACATGAATAGCTAGGTTTACAAGCCGCAATCAATTTGAGCCATATTGTAACACCCCGTACCCGAGTCCGTCACCGGAGTCGGACACGAGGGGTTTGCAGACTTAAATCACTTCTTTGCATAATCCATTTTAAATTTTCCAGGCAAGCTGGCTAACTGCGTCACTGTCACCTTAAAAATCATATCTTGAGTTTCACAACTCGAAAATCAGCTTCGTGATTTTTCCCTGAAACTAGACTCATATATGCATCTACAAATTTTTTTTTAGAATTTTTGGTCTGGCCAATTAGTACAGTTTATTAGTCAAAGTCTCCCATGTTACAGGGATCGACTACACTGACCTTTGCGCATTACGACTTGGATATCTCCCTGTACAGGGCTTCAATGCTGATGCCGTTTGTTTCTATAGAAACTAGACGCAAAGAGGAATCTATACATATATGGAATGACTCCTAATTAGCTCTGTTTAATTTATAATGAATTTCCAAAGTTGGAACAGGGAATCCAGAAACTGTTCTGGCCCTGTCTCACGAGAACCTGAATATCTCTTAACATACTGTCCATATGATCGTTTTGTTACTTTCCTATGAAAATAGATTCATCAAGGTTCATTTACATAATTTATTCACTATTTAATTCCATTCCTACTATTTTTAGTGTTTTTTCACATCCACATCACTGCTGCTGCCAGCATCTGTTTTTTTAAGGTAAACTTTACCTATTTCATGATCCTCCATGGATCAACTAGAGTTTGTCATACATATTCCAAAAGTGATCAAGAATAACCCTTCCCATGGCTAACCGTTACCAACATTTCCATACCTCTCGACGGACAACATACAAAACGATTATAATGCTATGATCAAAGTATATTTAAGCCATTTTCGCATGGCTATCCAAATTTACACAAAACCGAAGGGTACATGACCAACAACAAAAGGGTAGTCCTATACATGCCATTTTCAGAGTTCAACCAAAAGTGTACCAAAAGGGCTTTGATAGTGTGGGTGACTTCGACTTCAATAATCCCGAGTCCGATAGCTGACGAACCAAAATCTATAAAACAGAGATTCAAAGAACGGAGTAAGCATTTAATGCTTAGTAAGTTTTAAGCAAGACAAAGTGTTCTCAATCACTATTATTGGTCATTCATTTCAACTGTTCGATGAAGTTAATCTAGAGCTTCATCTCGATCTATAATATCATTAAACGCAACACTTGGCTGCCACATATATACTTTTGAATAATAATGACCTAGATGGTCAAATATTTCCAAAGCACATTCTTCATCGATTTTCAACTTTCAACAATCCTTTCCACTTGTTCATAATCACATCCATACTTTTAAGTATTTCAACATGACAAGTACTGAATTACCATAGGCACATAAAGAACCAACATATTCCTTATCACATATATGTAAGCTTACAAATCATAATCCTTACCTTGTACTGGCACATCTAGCTCAACCCAACCCATACTCAGATCATAAGGCTTTTGGGCAGAATATGCACTAATACATAAGAATATTTCATCGCATACTTTATTATACAAACATACCATTACCAATTAGATCATTCTCACATTTGGAGTTATAATATTAATCACATTTACCTACCTCTTTGATACTGATAATTTACCTCGAAATCACTCCACCGATGAGTAAGTAATACGTACCTGAACATCTTGAATACATAATACTTATTTGATGGTAACTTAATGCAGATACTCAATATCAAAGTCTTACTTGAATCCTAGCATTTAGCCGTCGGGTCTTTAAAGCTCGGATATAGTACGAGCACGAAGCCTACGGACATTAATCAGGATAATATTCTCGCATAAAGCCTGCGGGGTTTTAACCCGGATATAGTACTGACACAAATGCCCTTCGGGACTCATCACATTTATACACTTTCACATCCATCACGTTGGCCACTCGGCCCTGTCACATATATACACTTTCACATTCATCACATCGGCCATTAGGCCTTATCACATATATACACTCTCACATTCATCACATCGGCCATTAGGCCTTATCACATATATACACTTTCACATTCATCACATCGGCTATTAGGCCTTATCACATATATACACTTTCACATTCATCACATCGGCTATTAGGCCTTATCACATTTATACACTTTCACATTCATCACATCGGCCATTAGGCCTTATCACATATATACACTTTCACATTCATCACATCGGCTATTAGGCCTTATCACATATATACACTTTCACATTCATCACATCGGCCATTAGGCCTTATCACATATATATACACTTTCACATTCATCACGTCGGCCATTAGGCCTTATCACATATATACACTTTCACATTTATTCAAATATACTTCACATACCACATATACTATCATGTACAGACTTGGTCTTGGCCGAATCTACATCCATCACTTTCCAATGAATAATTCAATTTTACGCCATACTATCATTTCATATTCGAATACTCATAAGCTTACAATATCACGATTTAGAATTCAAGTATGGGTTTAATCAATAGCTTATGAGCAACTAAAACAAGTTTTATCCATGTTTACAACAAAATCACATATTCACTACGAGCTGTTTTCCTGAGCAATGGTCACTAAATTATTTATAAATGGAGCTACAAAACTCCAAATCACTTGCTGTTAATTTTTCCTGAATATAGACTCGTATATCTTCCATCCATAAAATTTCCAGAATTTTAGGTTTGGCCAATCAATACCAGATTTTTCTTAAATTTTCCCCTGTTTCACTGTTTGACTAATCTGACCACTCTTCACTACGAATCAAATTTCTCATTTTACAGAATTCAAAATGTGTTGTATTTGATTTCATTTGAAACTAGACTCATTAAGGAGTCTAAGCATATAAATTTTATCTTATAACCATTTTTGTACAATTTATAATGATTTTCTAAAAACAGAACAGGGGATTTCGGAGTCATTCTGACACCGTCTCACACAACTTTAAATATCTCTTTATAGGAAATTTCTTTGCTCACAAGGTCTCTTTTATAAGAAACTAGACTAACTAAGCTTTGATTACATATTTTATTCAGCCTATAATTCCATGCCAACAATTTATAGTGATTTTCTAAAATCACGTTACTGCTGCTGTCCAAAGCAAATTATTACAATTTGCTCTTAAATTTCCAAGTCCAAACACTTATGAACTTACCTTTTGAGTTTAAGACATATCATGGCCACATCATATCTTATTAACTCAACTCATTATGTCCTATTTTGATTGGATTTACTCAACGTTTGATCACTTAAAACTTACCTCGGAAGTGGTCGACGATTAGGTATCCACGGCTATTCGTTTACATTCTCTTTTTCCCCTATCCGACTTTGATCCTCTTTGCTCTTAAGCTAAAGCCGCAGAGCACTTTCGAACACCATCACTCAGCTTGGATTGAAGCATCGGATACAAAAACTTTAACCTTCATGTACAATTAATTTCGGCATTCAATCCCCTTAAATTTCAGCTTGTAAAACAATTAATAGCAGTTTTAGACATCATAGTCTTCACCCATTTAGACAACATTCTTTAACATCTAAATAGCTCATTTATATATCATTTGTTCATTAACAACACAATATTCAAACAGCATCAATACCACAATCAGATAGCATAAGCAGGGCAGCAATGAATAATACCAACAAGGTAAAATTCGGACAATGATTTAACATTTTCAACAATTGTCAAACACAAGAGAATAAAAGTTCAAGGAAAGCTCACTAAGGTTCCCAACACCGATTCTACCTATTCAATTTGCTCTTTCCCTTTTCTACTACAACCTTCTCCTACCTTGTTAGCTAAATACAATCAACCCCAAAGTTACAAAATTGGATTATAACAACACAAGCATTCACTAAATTCTTTTAACACAAGTGAGAAACTCTTCATCTACTAGACATGCAACATTTGCAACTAGAAAAGAAAATCTTCTCTACTCCCACATATTCGTCAAGCTCAAATCAACAATGCAACCAGAATTTGTCAACGAAAAGCTATGGGCAAGGGAGAGTTTAGAAGAGTTACCCTTCTACTTGAAAATTTTAACTTCTAAGCAACAAATTTCATGGTTTTCCACTACATGCAGCTGCCCTCTCCTTTCCAGCTTCATTCATTTCTTCCTCTTTTCATTTTGGCCAAGAAGAACCGATTTCTTCTTTTCTTTCCTTCTCAAGTCACGGCAATGGGGGGGGGAACATGGATGAGACAACTTTGTTCTCATCACCCCTCCCTTTTCATTTCTTTATTACTAACCCTTTATTATATTCTTTCTCCCATAACACACTAACACAACATGTTTCCAACATGTTTCACCCCATAACATTTTGTCCACTCTCATGCTCATGGCCGGCCACTACTAATTAGGGGGGAATTGACATGCAAGTCCATCCTTTTTATTTCATGCACTAATAGATCCTTATGTTTTGACCTATCACATTTCAAAAGTGTCACACATAAGTCCTATTGACTAAATTCACATGCAATTTACTAAATCAAAGCTTAAAAATTTCACACATTCGTATTCACATATAATAGTCATAAAATATGACGGCTAATTATTTTTATGACTCGATTTTGTGGTCTCGAAACCACTTTTCGACTAGGGTCAAATTAGGGGTGTCACACATATCCCATGACCATATACATATAACTCATTATAAACCAATACATATGACTAAAGCATAATAACACATGTCAATAGACTAGATCCTTATGCATACCACTCACTTGAAATTTCTAATATATGCTTCATTATTCCAAGGGTAGGGATATGACAGTGTGATGCTACCTCCGACGATCTCCAACCCCGAGCTCACCTAACAAACACTAAAGAAAAGAAAAGGAAGAGAGTAAGCTTCACGCTTAGTAAGTCCATATGAAAAATAATAAGCAATTTATCAATATGCTTTCACAAATTCTTACAACATGTTCTTAAGGGAATACCACCATAATTGCCTTTTTTACCTATGTTCAGGTCAAGCTGTTTTCGCGAGTCACAGTCACTAGATTATTTATATTTGAAGTTACGAAACTCCAAATTAAGATCTGCTAATTTTTCCAGAAACTAGACTCATAACTTCTTACCATAGAATTTTTAGAATTTTTGGTTTAGCCAATTAGTATAGTTTATTCTTCAAAGTCTCGTTGTTTGACAATTCCGACCCTTCCACACTATAAATTAATTTTCTCATAATACGGAACTCGGATGATGTTATAGTCTGTTTATCTTGAAAATAGATTCATTAAGAATTCTAATCATATAAATTATAACCAATAAATATTTTTTTTATAATTTTAAAGTATTTTCTCAAATTAGAATAGGGGATTCCGGAATTCATTCTGACTTCGTCTCACAACAATTTAGATATGTCATAGTATGAAATTCTTTTGGTCACATCATTTCTTTTATAAGAAACTAGACTCGATAAGCTTCAATTAAATATTTAATTCAATATCTAACTCACTTTCTACTATTTTTGGTGGATTTTCAAAGTTGGAGTATTGTTGTTATCCAAAACTGTTTTAACGCAATATAATGATCACTAAGTTAATAACACCTTTACAAATCATTTCTACCATCATGGTAAAAATACATAGTTATGCATAAGCATGAATCCATAATCTCAAGGTCATCATAACTTGACAAAATAAACTTGAATTTACATATCATTTAAACCTCCTTAACTTACTCATCACATATTCTCATTCTTGCCAAAAACATGTATCAAGGCCATTACACTTGAGTTTAGTGTACATACCTGTACGACATGAAATGTAACTTACAACTATTCTCATCATTGACTTACCTCAATGGGACCCTCGTCAAATCATACCTCGAATTACCCGTTGAACACTTGAAATACTATTGGAAACTTAGAAACATTATACATAAGTGTCATATACGCAGCTACAATCAACTCATAGCGCGCCAAGAATGTACCTAAAGCTACCACATATTATGTAATGCTTGCATTTGAGCTACTCAGGGGTTTGCACAGAAAGTCAGCACCCAGACCCCAAAGCATTATCATGTAATGCTCGCTTATTGAGCTACTCACGGGTCTAATCATAAAATCAGTACCCGGACCCACATTACATATAGTACTTATCTCATGAACTCAGACCATAACTCATGAGTTCAGATCACATTGTTTTACATGACATATCACGTGTATCCTAGACTAATCCTAAGGTTCAAACGGGATTTCTTGCTTAACAAATTGTCATTGCACTTACTCATAATGTCATTTACACTACCAACATATGTTTCATACATTCATAATAATCAAATAAGCATATATGTATACTCTTGATAACAATAAAACATCTCAATACTCATATTATCAAAACATTAACGTTCGGCATCACTTTCTCATACACAATATCACTAACATATAACTCAATTCAATCTTAGAAAGATAAGTTTCAAATATATTAGCAATAATATCGATAAAATGCTTAAATTTGTCACAGGGACTTACCTCGAAAGTAATTTCGGCTAATTGTGCCATTTTAGTCCATAGCCTTGTACTTTCCGACTTAAGCCCAAATCTAGATTTTATTGATTTACAAGGGATAATAATGACTGATTTTTTGAGTCTTCAAAACCTCTTCTTTATTGGTAATTTCAGTGGGGAGAAGATGAGGAAAAAGATGAAATCTTTTTCTTTCTCTTTCATTTCTACTTTGTTCAATTTTAAGTCACCAACCCACCTAACATTGACAACTTGGTCAAATCTTGTCCCTATGGCTGGCCAAGCTTCTTTTAAGGGCCTATTTGCACTTTAAACACCTCCAATTTGGTTCTCTAGCAATTTACAACCTTTCGCTAGTAAAACAAAACTTTTACCCTTTATGCGATTTAGTCCTTTTTCGAAATTATGCTCCTAAACGCTAAATTTAATTTACCAAAATTTTCATGCACTCATATAATCATGCTATAACACATAAAATAATATTAAAAATAATTTCTCCAGCCTCAAAATAGTGATTTCGAAACCACTATTCTGATTAAGCTCAAAATCGGGATTTACACTTAGCAAGTTCATAGAAAACAAAAATTAACTTACCATTTCATTTACATAACATAAAGTATAAGCATAATATAACCCAAACCACAAGCTTCATATAAGCCTAAACATCAACAACAATACACAAGTTAGCACACTTGCACATAACTCAAATGAATCAACCATAGCATAAGTTATTTTCCATATGTAATTCATCAATTACTTCATGCATTCTTTCCATAAGATCATGCTTGATTTCGTTTGAATACTTACCTTTTCAATCCCTTTTCTTACCTGTTGAACCATCTAGAATTTCATCGGATACATAGGAAAGCTCACACAAAGTGTGCCTTTACATATAATCATAACATTTCCTTTACATCATTGCTCACACGAGCTGTGGGCCAAAATGTAAGCTACACTATACTGCTCACACGAGTTGAGGAGTATCCGCAACAAATGCAGGACCTCAGCCATCTGTAGGACATTCAAGGCCAGCACCTGAAACATGAAATCTCTAATGACATGTCATTTGTACCCTACGAATTTCTAAGGTTCAACCAGGAATTGATTTAGTCTAATTCCATGTTAACCAAACATGTAAGGGACCTTGAAACAACTCATATTTACCATCATTTCACAATAAAACCCTAGAATTTAAACTTTTAATAATTTAATCCTTAATTCCAAATTTCATCAAAAATCAATTAACAAAACTTGTTTTTTTTTTCAACAAAGATTCATAATCTATGATTTAACATCAAAACTCAATCAAAAACATTTGTAACACCCCAAACCCGGCCTGGAAGTTTGGCTCGAATCTGGCGTGTCACATTGAAGTGTTTTTCGAAAACCATGTTTCCATTAAAAACCCTTCTTAGTAATTAAAAACTTGTACCCTTTTTAAACCTTGTTAGAAAACCTCAGCTGAATATCATTCTTAACAACTTTGTAAAAAAAATCCTGGCAATGGCGGACACTTAATTTAAAAACAATTGCGGTTACGTGATGTTTTGAACAACAGTAGTTGCTTTGGAAATCCATGTTCTAATACTAGCAATTATAAGAACAATAAATAAAATTCCAAATTTGAAATCCAGAAAATTACAACGGCTTTACAACAACCCACATAAAAACATTTAAAAATAATAATCAAAACTATAACATAAATAGTATGTGTGGCTTCCTCCGAGCCCCTCGTAGCCCCGATCCGTCTAAGGCTGGAAATTACCTGAAAGGTTAATAAACGGGGTGAGTTTACGAAAACTCAGTGTGAAATCCCCAACTATAAAAAGGAACAGTTAGTCATATAAAAGAATTAAACGTCTGGCCCCAGCCTTACTTACAGTTTCAGTACCAATTGGGCCTTAGCCCATTATAACAGACAGTACCAGATGGGCTTTAACCCATTACAGAATAAGAAACATTATCAAAACTAGAATCAGAATCAGAATTAGGTGACAGAATCAGAATCAGTATCAGGTAATAGAATCAAAATCAGAATCAGTATCAGGTAACAGAATCAAAATCAGAATGTGAATGCAATCCCAACCCAGCCTATAACCAACCGCTACACTCCACCCGTACCAGCCCTACACTCCATGTGGGGAATAGCTCAACCCACCCAGCCCTACACTCCACAGTTGCAGCATTGCTGCTCAGATATCAGTAAGTTGAGGCAAAGCCTCCAGTACGTGGACAAGCCACTTTCAGTACCTCCTCTATCAGTATAACCCATAACCCATGCAACAGATATAAATGTCATGGCATACAACATACAGAATCAGAATATCTGCCCATATTTGAATCAAACAGTCATAGTTAAGTCATTCATATCACCAACATATATTCACAATCAAATTCGTCAACCACACAGTCCAAGTCAGTCACCTGGCCACAAGGGCAAAATAGTCATTTAACACCTTAGGGGAAAAATGGTAATTTTACCCCACAAGGGTATCTCGGTAATTCTACCCTACAGGGGTATTTTGGTATTTCTACCCTACAAGGGTATTTCGGTCATTCTACCCTACAGGGGTATTTCGGTAATTCTACCCTACAAGGGTATTTCGGTTATTCTACCCTACAGGGGTATTTCGGTAATTCTACCCTACAAGGGTATTTCGATAATTACACAAAGCAGGGGTATTTTGATAATTTTACAAACCAATGGTATTTTGGTAATTTTATTGATCGAGGGTATTTTGGTAATTTTGTAAACCAAGGGTATTTCAGTAATTTTTTACATTGAGGGTAAGACGGTAATTCTGTAAATCGAGGGTAAAATAGTAATTCTATAAATCGAGGGTAAAATAGTAATTCTGTAAATCGAGGGTAAAATAGTAATTCTATAAATCGAGGGTAAAACGATAATTCTATAAATCGAGGGTAAAATAGTAATTCTATAAATCGAGGGTAAAACGGTAATTCTGTAAATCGAGGGTAAAATAGTAATTCTATAAATCGAGGGTAAAATGGTAATTCTATAAATCAAGGGTAAAATAGTAATTCTATAAATCGAGGGTAAAACGATAATTGGGTAATTTTACAAATCGAGGGTATTTCAGTAATTTTGCAAACTGAGGGTATTTCTATAATTTTACATATCGAGGATATTTGGGTAATTTTATAAATTGGGGGTACTTTGGTAATTTTACAAGTTGAGGGTATTTCAGTAATTTGGTAAACTAAAGTATTCTAAACAGGGATAACAATACGAATGGGCCTAAAGCCCTTCTCGGCCCAAATGGGCCCACACGCTCGTGTGGCCCTTTTTAGCCCAAATCTAGCCACAGATATGAGATTCACCTAGCCTAGTCCAATATTTACTACACAATCAAACAACTTATCCAATCGGGCCCGTAGGCCCATTGGGCCTACATGGCCCCTTTCGGCCCATCGCGGCCCGAAGTAGCCATCTTATAGCTAGAGTAGTGAGAAATACACACCTGATAAGAGACTGGAGTTAATCCGCGCTCCGAGCACTCTTAGCCGACGCCCAACCCAAACGAGCACGCCATACACCGAAAGGGATCAGCCAAGAAAGGTACATTACTCTCCTCATGGTTCTCTCTATTTAAAGCCAGCTTCACATCCACTCTTATGTTAGCTTCCCGATGTGGGATCCCTCCATTATCAGAGTTTAAATTCAACACCAACTCTTGCCACCCTTGTTAGCAAAATAAATGCTCTTTGCTTGCCATGAGTTTCGAACCCTGGACCTCCTTGCCACCTCTATAACGCAACCTTCCTGCCTCTTATGTGGTGCTACTTTGCCACTAGACGACAAGGCTTTTTGTGTCACAATTTCTCCAACAATATTCTTAAGGCCTACCTACTACACCCAAGGTTTGATTCACCTTAAACCAAATTTTTTTGCTAGAGTCCAGGTTTAAACCCAGGACTTCTCCAGCACTTCTCAACACACTTAACCACTAAAACAAGCCTTCATTAGCGAAATTTACACGCACAACAAAATATTATAAGCTGCCTTCAACCGCTCCAATGCTCAAGGCCCAAAACTTCTAGGCCCAAATTCAGGGTGTTACAACATTCATGTCAAGTCCCTCAACCTTTAATAGTTTTACAAATTGACCCCTGGGCTAGCTAGATTAAGCTAAAATGATCTTAAAAACATAAAATTTATTAAAAACTAACCTAAAAAATGACAACATGCAAGAACAATGCTAGTCGGATCTTCAAAGCACCAAAAATGGTGTTTTTTCTTCACTTTTTTGGTGGTAGAGTGAAATGAGAAAGATAAAACAACTTTTGTTTCATTTAGTTTAATTTTAATTTTGTTTAATTATCGTTTTAACCTTTAAAACTATCATAATTACATTAATACCATGACGTGCACATCCACTATCCCATATAAATGGTCTATTTACCATTCAAGTCCTTTAGTTTAAGATTTCATAGTCATTTAACCCTTTTTACGAACTCAATTTTTGCATCTTTTACGATTTAGTCCTTTTTACTTAATTAAGTATGTAAACATCAAAATTTCTTAACGAAATTTTAACATGACCTTAATGTATTCTCGTAGACATTAAAATAATAATAAAATAATAATTCAATCGTCAGATTTATGGTCCCAAAACCACTATTTCAGTGTCATTTAAAACGGGCTATTACAATTAATTTGTCTGGAATTTGGACAACCAACTGAACAAAAGAATTCTATCCTTAATTAACCTTAAAACATGTATAAATCATACATTTTATCCTGAAACTTGACAATGTTTCATAACCAATGTTCTTCTCTTTAAACATGTTTAATTGTCATGCAAACATCAAGTTTGAAACTCAATTCAGCACCCTAACAGTGAAACCTCCACTTCCATGCAAACATACCAACCTAAAAAGTATAAGGATCTCAGGAAACTCACCAAAAATGAAGTCTCCAAAGCTACTACCACCACTCACACAAGCTTCCTAGTGAAATTTTTGAAAGAAACAGCTCCTAAACAAGCTAGATTTGTGTCTTCAACCTATATGCAGCCAATGCTAACACATCTACACCCCCAACCCCATCCCGAAAGAACAAAAAAAATTGCCAGAAGAAAATAAAAATGAAAACCCCCTCTTTCCCTCTTTTCCACCTTAAGGAAAAACAAATAAAATTTGCTGAAGTCTAATCTATAACCGGCCACCAATCCTCATCCATGTGTCATGGGTTGCACATAAATCTAAGTCTGTGGTACATGCACCCACCGACCTCCACTTCCAAGTTATTATTACCAAATATGCTTCTCCTATTCTCCCTTAAGCCCAGCAGCTTGTTTCACATAAATTGAACATTATAAATGGCTTCTAACTAAGATAGTTAGCCGGCCCACTTGTAAAACAAAAATATAATATAATAAATTCTATTACTCGGTTTACCAACTTACTTAGGTTCATCAATACCAAAATTAAATATTTAAAATTTGGTTGTGACAATTGGGACTTAAAGTTGTTAATTGCTTGAACTGCTTCAATTGAATGGAAGTGTCCGATTGTAGTAGCCATTATCACTTGGCTTTGCAAAAAATATGTAAAAAAAATAACAAAGAATACAAATGTTTGTTTACACAGTTCGATTTCCCTACGTCTACGAAACCTAGCTCTGTGAGTAATTCTACTATCTTTAATCTGCAATACAACAAGTAAATGACACTCTATTACACCCTAGTATAGAGACCTCACCTTTATACCTAAAGACTAGAACACTCACATCTAAATTCTCTCTCTGAGAATTTAAATTATAAACACAAATTGTTTACACTTTAATGGCAATCACATAATTAGCTCCTTAATGAAGAAATGAAGAAATGAAGTGCACTCAATTATGCTCTTATAAAAAACCTAAACAAGTCTAGTAATATATATGTTTTTAGACATTGTATGGAATGACATAATGATAAAAATATGATTCTTCAGTCCCTATTATACTTTAGCGGCTCGATAAGCTTGTGCCACACTCATCCCAAGTTCTTACATCCATTGGGCTTGGAATTAAACCTTTTGCACATTGAAATTCACAGATTAAAACTACCTAAGGCCTGTGTCGACCTAATAGGTCACTAAAGCTAAAAAAATATGTTAAAAACATGCTCCTTAAGTGTGAAAATATACTAAAATTACTAGTATATTTGACGAAAGGTCAATCTACAGAATAGGAAGATGATGACCCACTCACGTATGATGAAGAAATGCAAAGTGTTGATTCCAAGCTCTAGGAAATAGCTATGAAAACTAAGAAGAATTCTATAGATTCCAACTTAAAGTAGGAACTTGTAGACTTATCGATTAAGGTAAAACCAGTAGGGTGTAAGTCGATCTACAAGAAGAAAAGAAATACGGATAAAAAAGTGGAAACTTATAAGGCTAGACTTGCAGCAAAAGGTTATACTCAAAAAGAAGGTATTGATTACAAAGAAACCTTTTCTGCAATTGCCATGCTCAAGTCAATCTGTAATTGTTTACTATTGTGGCAACTCTCAATTACGAGATATAGCAAATGGATGTCAAGACAACATTTTTGAATGGTTATTTTGAAGAAAGCATTTATATGATGCAATCCACCAGATATATAGCTAAAGGAAGCGAGCATAAAGTTTGCAAACTGCTTAGATCCATATATGGACTTAAACAAGCATCTTACTCATAAAATGAAAGACTTGATCAAGTGATCAAGAATTTTGGATTTTTGAGAAAAATGTATATGAACCTTGTGTTTACAAATGTTTAGGAGATGGAAAGGTGGTCTTTCTCATTCTATATGTCAATGACATTCTACTCATTGGAAATGACGTAAGGACATTTTCACCACTTAAACCGTGGTTAGCCTAATAATTTAGCATGAAGGACTTGGGAGAAGCTAATTTTGTTCTAAGCATTCGAATCCTAATGGATCTAAACAACAAAGTGATAGCACTATCTCATGCTTCATAAATAGACGAGATGTTGAAGCATTATGAAATGACTAATTCGAAGAAGGGAAATGAACCCTCTGTATCGAGATTTCATCTCTCTTTAATAAACTATCCTAAGACAGTGGAAGAAAGAGAGAACATGAGAAAGGTTTCTTATGCTTCGACAATAAGAATTCTCATGTACTATATGTTATGCGCATGCCTATATATCTATCGTGTAGTGGGCTTAGTAAGTCGATATCAGGCGAATCCATGACCAAGACACTAGCAAGCAGTTAAGCATATACTCAAGTATTTAAGGAGAACAATGGATTATATACTTATGTAGTCCAAAGGAGATCTTACTCCTATCACATATATTGATTCTAACTTCCAAACTTATCGAGATTTAAGGAAATCAACATCGGGCTATGTTTTGTCCTAGAAGATGGGTCAATAGTGTGAATAAGTATCAAACAAGGTTGCATTGCTAACTTCACTATAGATGACCAAATATGAGGTATGGAAAAGCTATGACACTATAATAGTACAGATATAGCTAAAGCTCAAAGAAACCACATAAGGAAAAAACATATTGATGCAAAGTATCATAACGAAGACGGCAATGTTTAATGGAATAGTGGATGTAGTCAAAGATCACAAATGACGACAAACCCTGAGGATTTCTTTTGCCAATACTCTACTAGCTAGAGAGTTCTTTGGGAAACATATGAAGGGGAACAAGAATGCAAAACATGACTCATCTACTTCACTAAGGCAAGTGGGAGATTGTTAGATCTGGTGGCCTAAGTGTATTGTTTTCGTCTATGTACACTAGTAGTTTTTTGAACAAATTGGTTAGTAAAAATATTCATGAATTACATTAATACTTTTTTATATTATCTCACATGATTTTGCACGCAAAACAAAATGGAAGCAAATGTTGCTCTTTGGTTATCTATTGTTTAACTAATATTTAGTTGTATTACATGGTCAAATCGTAATACAAAAAGACAACTTGTATTAGTAGACAAACCTAAACATGTCCTTGGTCTAATAAAAAATGAGCAAACTATAGTTTAATCGAAAATGAGAAAAATGATTAAAAGACTAATATGTCATCTATCAAGTCCAATTGGTGAGATGCTTTGTCTAGGGCATCAGAGTGAATGACTCTTAGAAGATAGAGACATAAATGCAACTAAGTAGATTGATAGTACATCAGACTGGACTCAAGTAGAATAGATCCTGAATCTGTTTGTGGATCTACTTGCTTGTGAGATTCATAATATGGTGATAACTCTAAATTATATATATCTATTTATGGATCTACTTGCTTGTGAGATTCATAATATGGTGATAACTCTAAATTATATAGACTTTTAGAGCACCTTTTAATTGAGAATTTATGCAAATTCCAAGCATTTTGATAGCGAATTGTGTATTTTAGTACATGTTTAAGAAATTGGGCAAAATTAAATATTGTAATTTTAAGTAATTAAATGCTAATTTTACATAATTTTACTTCATGTTGCTACATTTTGTAAATTACATAAATTTTTGCTAAAATTGCTGCAACCCAGTACACTAACGTGCTGGATGTTTGAAGCCATTATGGACAACACATGAACATGAGGTGGATATTAATCAGCATTGTAATGCCCTGAATTATTTTTTTTTGGATTTTGAGGTAAATGAGTACCTGCTTCAGTGGTTAAGTGATTAGAGTGTGTGCTTGAGGTATTGGGTCCATTGTTGGATTACTGTCGATGAATTCGTAAAATAACTACATAAATGGTGTTTGGTATTTTATTTTTAGGTTTCAATGGTCTGGGGATTACTCTAACATAAAAGATGAACTGGGTGTGTAACAATAACACAAGAAAATGAGTTTAGCAAAAGCCGAAAAGGTGGCCTGTCGATGCCACACGGGTGTGTGCCCAGCCGTATGCGACACACGGTAGTGTGACGGACAAGTGTGTGGCTATGTGCATCACATGGACTAGGCTGATTTGGGTGTGTAGGCCCACACAGGTGTGCGGACCGTGGGCTAGGCCATGTGGGCCACATGGGCAAGGCCAATTTGGGCGTGTGGGCCACATGAGCAAGCCACATAGGCATGTGGGATCAAAATTTTAAAATCTTCCCTAAGGTCACAAATGTCGTTCCGATCGACTATGGGTCTTTCGTAGGATCGGTAAGGACAAACCAAATCCTAATGCATGAGATCAGCTATTTTGATAGACTGTTTTGAGTATTAAGAAAACTTATATGTATGATTTGACTAATTTCTAAAAATATGTATGATATATGTATATAAGCATGCAAGAAATTTTAATTTTGTTTATCTGCTATTCGTATCTGTATATGGGGTGGGATTTGTATATGTGGAGGAAGTATTCTATGAGGCGACATTTTGCTAATATACTGGCAGCTTGGCTACAAACTATTCAGACAAGTGTCGTATAGACACTAAGTGGTGTGTAGGTATGGGTGGGTGTTTTATACCCCACATGGTGCATTGAGATGGTCAGAGATGGTTTGTACAAGATTGGGGTCAGATTTTGCATATTTGTATGATTCTGATAATCTAATTTTGATAAAGACTTATGCCCATATCTGATCTGCTACATAAGAAATCTGAGTTTATGTGTATGTATGTCTCTATTTAGTTACACAATGAGTTTTGAAAACTAACATCTGTTTGTCTATTTTGTTCATGTAATCCTCAGACATAGGAGGGTCGGTGCGACGGAGGCTCAGCGTTGACTACTGGTCTGGAAACTATTTTAAATAATTAAGAATTTATTTAAGTTCTGGATTTTCACTGAAGGTTTTTTTAATTTTAGGACTCTCTGGACTATAACTTTTAAAATTTTGGGTTTGGATCCATTTATGATTTTTTTATCCCTCGACGTTTTACAAACCACAATTTTATGTAAACAAATGTTTTTGAAAATACAAACTCGGTTTTTAAATATAATGACTTTCAAACTTCTACTATAAATTATGTTTTCTAAAAGTTCAAACAATCGGTGGTTTCGTTAATAAATATAATAATGATACGTTTTATAAAATGGGGACTCTTTTAGTAATAACTATACGAGGTTTTAACATAATAAGACTAGATTCAAAACCCTTCTTTGTAATATTCTCAGATTCAACCATAACGTCTAGGTTGGATTTGGGGTGTTACATTTAGTGGTATCAGAGCTTGGTTGTAAAACTTGGGCTGTGGATTTTTGGTTCAAATTTTAATTTGTAAAAGAATTGGTTTTCAAGCAACTTTATTTCTTTTCGAGAAAAGTATATGGTACGCCGAGTCTCTAGCATTAGTCCTGTAAGTACTTCTAAACTTAGAAATGTTGTAGTTAGAAACTTTGAATTGTCTAAAACTATACTGAGTTAGTAAGGGACTGAAACTTCTGGAAAAATTTTTTGAAACTTCTAATAAATACTTGAAGCATAATATACTTGCTAATAAACACTGAAATTGATGCATAAAAATTTCATAATGTAGATAAAACTTTGAAAATGATGAGCACTCATGGAATGCGTGGCCTTGGTACTCATGGACGCAGCGGACGCCGTAGGGTAACTCGAGCTTAGTCTTCCTCACTAGGCAGTATGCCAAATTTGGATACAAGCGACACTCCAGCTACACCTACTGTCGAGATTGGGTCTTACAGTCGCTCGGCTAGGGACAACACACTGCCCCAAGCCATGCTTAGAGTATTAGAGAGGGTCGCTGGATCCCATTCTAAATTTCAGGGCCGTGGGTCGGTAACTAAACGACACTGGTCTAATAGAGCTAAACTATTTAAAGGCATTACTAGAGTCGCCCCTACTGTGGTTGAATACTGGTTGGAGGCTGAACAATATTGACTGCACACCTGAGCAGAAACTGAAGGGTGCGGTTTCTTTGCTTCGCCGATGAGGCATACCAGTGGTGGTTTTTAGTTGAAGAGGGTACTAAACTGAATTGTCTTAATTGGGATTATTTTGAGAGCACCTTTCAAGGGAAGTATGTGGGAGCGAGTTATGAGGCTAAATTTTTTAGATTGAGCCATTATGCTCGAGGGATGGTGTAACAGCCTGATTTAGACCCTAGTCAAAACGGTGGTTTCGGGACCACGAATCCAAGTAAAAAAAATATTTAAATATTATTTTTCGTGTTTATTATATGTGAATTTGCATGTGCGAAAGTTTCGTATGAAAAATTGATCGTTTGTGTGCTTAATTTAGTAAAAAGATTTAATGGCGTAAATTAAAAACTTGATAGTTTATTTTATAAGGGCTAAAATGTGTTTGTCTTTATCAATAGAGGGATTCATGTGGCAATTAGCCCATGATGACATGCAATGGACGGTAATGGCCTTAAAATAACATGAATATATATTTTAAATCCAAGGTTAATTATGTAATCTAGTTAATAATTTTAATATAACAAAACATAAAAAGAAAAAAACATGTATGTGTTCATATTATTTGACAGAAACTAGTTAAAGAAAAGAAAAAGAAAAAAAATAAAATGATATTCGGCCATTGTTCATTCAAAATTAAGGTGAGTTTTAACTTGATTTTTGATGATTTTTACGTTTTTGAGATCGTTGCTTCGAGTACTATACGACCCATGCTAGAATTTCTGATTTTGATGAATATTTTGAGTTATACCATTAATAAATATTTTTGTTTTGTGATGTTTGATGATAAATTATGAAAGATATGTTTTGGATTAATATGTTTTGTATTGGAATTTTTGATGAATTTGAGTAATTAGGGTTAAATTGCAAAAAAATAATAAATTGAAGGACTAAAATGAAAAATAAATAAAATGTGTGTATTTGTATGTACTAGAGGAACATTCAGCCTAAGTATGTTACATGGAGATTTTGTGTATTTTGTATTTTATGCAATTAGGACTAATTTGTAAAAGCATGAAATATTAGGGGTAAAATGGTAATTTACCCATTTATGTATTGTTGGATTAAATTGAATGAAATTGTTTTTGAATGAGGTTAATTTGAAATTGTATAGATCAAGAATAAAAGAAATTAGACTTGGATCAGGAAAAAACAAAAATAGTCGAATAGTCGATTTACATCGTTCGTCGATATCCGAGGTAAGTCTTTAAGCAATTAAACATCATTAATTTTGAATGTAACTTAGTTTAATATGTTGATTTGGAATTCATAAGTTTATAGTAGAGCTGGCCAAATGTGATTAAGCAGAGAAATAAGTATTTGAGTTTAATTCGACTGAGTTATAACATTTGAAAGTCCGTATGAACTATATGGAATATCTGGAATTTTTGATATATGGATTGTTTATGAGACAGCTTTATAATAGTGATATTCAGGCTTTAAGCCTAGCAAGCCTTGTGCTGGTGAATTTAATCGGGCTTTATGCCTAGCAGGCTTATTGC
This sequence comes from Gossypium hirsutum, assembly GCF_007990345.1. NCBI lineage: Eukaryota > Viridiplantae > Streptophyta > Magnoliopsida > Malvales > Malvaceae > Gossypium > Gossypium hirsutum. The sequence goes on along the minus strand of NC_053431.1, from coordinate 38,637,909 downwards.
CGATGTATAAAATCAGACTTTGAGTCTAGTAGGCCTTGTGCCAGTGTGTGATACAGGCTTAGGCCTAGCAGGCTTTATGCCAGTGAATTATTATAAGTCTATGCCTAAAAGACTTTATGCTGATGTGGTAATTGAATACGTTAAACGAGCTAAAACGATCAGGTATGTGATAGTTGGTTACCTATTTGAAAATAGGGTGAAAGGATTTCTTGATATATTATGATGTATACATATATATTCGGCCAAAGAGAGATTGTCATATGAAAGTATATGTTATATATATGTATGGAATTAAAAGCTTGAAATTAATTGTTTAATTTGTTAAACGCTTACTAAGCTAAGTTAGCTTACTCTGTGTGTTTTTGTTACTCTGTTTTATAGATTTTAAAGTAAGTTACGAGCTTGGGGATCGTTAGTGAAGTCATCCACACTATCGTCAACTACTTTTAAAAGTCTTATTTCAAACTTATGGTATGTATAGGCTAATATGTAGTTTGTCCATTCTTGGATATGTATAATTTTAAGCCATGCGAATATGGCTTAACTTCTATGTTTGAATTTGGTTATGTTTGGTCATGGTTTAATCCATTTTGGTTATAATGCTATATGCTATGAATGAATGGTATATGTGATAGGTGTTATGTGTTTTGGAAATGGCTTAATAATAGTTCATGAACTTGATTGTGGTTGATGAGTAGGTCATGGTGTATATAAATTTTCATAAGTATGGTTACTTGATTCAGTTTTAGTTGGGTATAGATGAAGTATATATATATGAAATTGGTTGTTATGTTTGATAGGTGTTAATATGTGAATGAGCATTAGATGATATATATATATAAGTTCGAATATAGTAAGGGTTTATTATGATATGTTAGGTCTTGTAAAGTTCTAGTAATTTGGCTTAACTAAGGAGCAAGATGTTGATTGTATATATATATACATGTGTATGTGTGAGTAATCGAATGATGCTTGTCATTATGATTCGATTTGTAATGGAAATGTATATGTATATATTATGCTTATGTGGTTGGTAAAATAGGCACTTTTAATGAAAATAACTATTGAGTAGGTATGTTTTGTTAGTAAATTACATATTTGTAATAGTAAAATTCGGCTTAAGTACGCAGCTCGTGTGTGTGGTTGATTATATTAGTTAGATTGTGAATTAGGTATGGTATGATTTAACACCGTGATAAAGAAATGGTTCAATTTGATTTGGTAAAATGCGTATAATATTATATTGTTTAAAATGCTAAGATTTGGTACTTGTTTTTTTTTTAAAATGGATTGATAATCTTTAAAGTATAGTTGGTTATGTTATATAGTTACCTAATGTTTTATGTGCAAATGTAACACCCTGAATTTGGGCTTAGAAGTTTTGGGCCTTGAGCATGGGAGCAGCTGAAAGCAGCTTATAATATTTTGTTGTGCATGTAAATTTCGTTAATAAAGGCTTGTTTTAGCGGTTAAGTGTACTGAGAAGTATTGGAGAAGTCCTGGGTTCAAATCTGGACTCTACCAAAAATTTTGTTTTAAGGTGAATCAAACCCTGGGTGTAGTAGGTAGGCCTTAAGAATATTGGTGGGGAAATTCTGCCACAAAAAAGCCTTTTGGTCTAGTGGCAAAGTAGCGCCACATAAGAGGAAGGAAGGTGGTGTCATAGAGTTGGCAAGGAGGTCGAGGGTTCAAAACTCATGGCAATCGAAGAGCATTTATTTTGCTAACAAGGGGCGGCAAGAGTTGGTGTTGAATTTAAACTCTGATGATGGAGGGATCCCACATCGAGAAGCTAACATAAGAGTGGATGCGAAGCTGGCTTTAAATAGAGAGAACCATGAGGAGAGTAAAGGCACCTTTCTTGGCTGATCCGTTTCGCTTTATGGCGTGCTCGTTTGGATTGGGCGTCGGCTAAGAGTGCTCGGCGCACGGATTAACTCTAGTCTCCTATTAGGTGTGTATTTCTCACTACTCTAGCTGTAGGATGGCTACTTCGGGCCGCGATAGGTCAAAAAGGGTCATGTGGGCCTAATGGGCCTACGGGCCCAATTGGATAAGTTGTTTGATTATGTATTAAATATTGGACTAGGCTAGGTGAATCTCATATCTGTGGCTAGATTTGGGCTAAAAGGGCTACACGAGCGTGTGGGCCCATTTGGGCCGAAAATAGGCTTTAGGCCCATTCGTATTGTTATCCCCTGTTTAGAATACTTTAGTTTATCAAATTACCAAAATACCCCTGGTTTGTAAAATTACTAAAATACCCTTGGTTTATAAAATCACCAAAATACCCCTGGTTTGTAAAATTACCAAAATACCCTTGGTTTACAAAATTACCAAAATACCCCGATTTGTAAAATTACTAAAATACCCTTTGTTTATAAAATTACCAAAATACCCCTGGTTTGTAAAATTACCAAAATACCCTTGGTTTACAAAATTTCCAAAATACCTTGGTTTGTAAAATTACCAAAATACCCTTGGTTTGTAAAATCATCAAAATACCCCTAGTTTGTAAAATTACCAAAATACCCCTGATTTGTAAAATTACTAAAATACCCTCGACCTGTAAAATTATTGAAATACCCTTGACTTGTAAAATTACCAAAGTACCCCTGATTTACAGAATTATCGTTTTACCCTTGATTTACAAAATTACCGAAATACCCTTGTAGGGTAGAAATACCGAAATACCCCTGTAGGGTAGAATTACTAAAATACCCCTGTAGGGTAGAATTACCGAAATACCCTTGTAGGGTAGAAATATCGAAATACCCTTGTAGGGTAGAATTACTAAATACCCTTGTAGGATAGAATTACCGAGATACCCTTGTGGGGTAAAATTACCATTTTACCCCTAGAGTGTTAAATGACTGTTTTGCCCTTGTGGGCAAGTGACTGACTTGGACTGTGTGGTTGACGGATTTGATTGTGAATATATGTTGGTGATATGAATGACTTGACTATGATTGTTTGATTCAAATATGGACATGATATTTTGATTCTATATGTTGTATGCGATGACATGTATATCTGTTGCGTGGGATATAAGTTATATTGATGGAGGAAGCATTCTGGCAACCTCGCTGCAATCTGGTGGCCTCGCCACATATATCTGTTCTGGTGACTTCGTCACAATATCTGGCAGCCTCGCTGCAATCTGGTGGCTTCGCCACATATATATATCTGTTCTGGTGGCCTAGCCACAATATCTGTATCTGGTGACTCTGTCACAATATCTGATAATTGAGCAGCAATGCTGCAATTGTGGAGTGTAGGGCTGGGTGGGTTGAGCTATTCCCCACATGGAGTGTAGGGTTGGTACGGGTGGAGTGTAGCGGTTGGTTATAGGTTGGATTGGGTTGGGATTGCATTTACATTCTAATTTTTTATTATGTTACCTAATACTGATTCTGATTTTGATTTTGTTACCTGATACTGATTCTGATTCTGATTTTGTCACCTAATTCTGATTATGATTCTGATTCTAGTTCTGATAATGTTTCTTATTCTGTAATGGGTTAAATCCCATCTGGTTCTGTCTGTTAAAATGGGCTAAGGCCCAATTGATACTGAAACTGTAAGTAGGGCTGGGGCCAACTTTTAATTCTTTTATATGACTGACTGTTCCTTTTATATAGTAGGGGATTTCACACTGAGTTTTCGTAAACTCACCCCGTTTATTAACCTTTCAGGTAATTTCCAGCCTTAGACGGATCGGGGCTGCGAGGGGCTCGGAGGAAGCCACACACACTGTTTATGTTATAGTTTTGATTATTACTTTTAAATGTTTTTATGTGGGTTGTAGTAAAGCCGTTGTAATTTTCAGGATTTCAAATTTAGAATTTTATTTATTGTTCTTATAATTGCTAGTATTAGACAAGGTTTTCCAAAGCAGCTACTGTTGTTCAAAACATCATGTAACTGCAATTGTTTTTACATTAAGCTTCTGCAACTGTGACAGCCCTAATTTGGCCCTAGTCGGAAAGTGGTTTCGGGACCATAAAACCGAGTCATAAAAATAATTAACCGTTATAATATATGCTTACTGTATGTGTACATGCACGTGTGAAAGTTTCATGTTTTAATTTGGTCAATTGTATGTGAAATTATTAAATAGGACTTATGTGAGAAAATTATGAAATGTGATAGGTTAATCTTAAGTGGCCTATTAATGCATGTGACAAAGAGGATGGACTTGCATGTCAAATATTCATTTTATTTAGGTAGTGGCCGGCAATGATGATATGTTATATAGAATATATGTATTATTTAATTATAATGGCTTTATAATTTTAATTTAGTAATGAATTAATAAAAAGAAAATGGGTGATGAAAACAAAGCTTCACCTTTGTTCTTCTGGGCCGAAATGTAAGAGAGGAAAGGGGAGAAAACTTCATTCGGTTACCATAGGCTTAAATCAAGCTCAAGAGCAAAGAGGGTCGAAGTTGGATAGGGGAAAAGAGAAAGTAATTGAGTAGCCTTTCTGCAACCGTTCAAGTATATCCAAGGTAAGTTTTGAATAGTCACATTTAGTACGTAATTGATAATGTCTTGATATGTGTATGATAACTGTACTGTGATCTATTTATTCTATTTGAATATAATTGAGTGACAAATAATTTATGTTTAAGGCTTAAAGTCGAATAGACATTAGAAGTTAAGCTTGGAAAGTAAATGGACATATATTCTTATGTATGTTATTGAGCCAAAAGTTATATGAATGGTGCCCATGTTATGCTATTATTCGAATGGAATAAATGAACTATGATTGTGAGATGTTATGTGAATTGAATTTTATTGTGAATAAGTATGCATGACGTTCAGTGATGTATATCCGGACTTAGGGTGTGACAGCCCAAAATTGACCCTAGTCGGGAAGTGGTTTCGGGACCGCTAAACCGAGTCACCGAATTGTTTGAATGTCATATTTATTGTCTAGAATATGTAATTATGAATGTGTGAAAATTTCAAGCTTCGAATTAGTCGATTGCATGTGAATTTAGTCAATAGGACTTATGTGAGAAAATTTTAAAATGTGATAGGTCAATGCGTAAGGACCTATTAGTGCATGTGGAAAAAAGGGGGACTTGCATGTCAAATTCCCCCCCTAATGAGTAGTGGCCGGCCATGACAAGCATGGTAGACCAAGTGTGATGGGCAAAACATGTCATAGACATGTTGTGTTAGTACATCATGAGTGGAAACATGCCACAAACATGTTATGTTAGTGAGGTATGTTAGGAAAAATAAAATAAGGAGCATGGGCATAAAATAATGAAAGGGAATATGATGGAAACAAAAAAAAATGTGTGTGGTTGTCTTCCCCCCCATTGCCGTGAGTTAAAGAAAAGAAAGGAGAAAATTTTGTTCATCCTTTTTCATCTTCATTTAGCCGAAACTAGAAAGAAAAAACAAAAAAAAAAGTGCTCATCCTTTGGTTCATCTTTGGCCAAAAATTTTAAGGAGGAAGGAAGAAGAAAGGTTGAAGAGGTTCAGCCATGCATGTGACTAGGCTAAGGTATGTTTGGTGATGTTCCATGAGATGCATGCATGTTTTAGTTGTTAGCTTGAGTTCTACCTAGCCCATGGTCTAAATCTTGCTATGTGATGGAAATGACACTCGGCCATGGATGCATCATTCTTGGTTGATGTTTGATGTTGTGGTGATGAGGCATGAAGATGAGTTAAGTTTCGGCTAAGGTGGATTTGTGTTGATGTCATTTGCATGCTAAGTGTAAAGCTTTGTAATGATGCATGTGATGGTGGATTGATGATTCTTAAATCTTCTTTTTAGCATTTTTGAGTGAGCACATATGTGCATTGGTTGCTAAATGGAGAAGAATCGGCTAGCAAGTTGTGTGCTAAGGCCGAATATAATTTTTGTATATTAATGAGTAATGCATGTGTTAAATTGATGGAAAGGGAGAGGATGCTTTACTAGTGTATATATGTGTGTATTAGCCAAGTTTTGAACTTGAAACAAAAAGGGTGTTTAGTCAATACAAGTGACCATACTTGTAGAATGTATTAAGTGTTGAAATCGGCCCCAAAATAGACATGCATATTCGGCCAAGGGGAAAAAATTAGCTAAAATGTTGAGTTTGATTCATGATTCCGTACATATGTGACTTTAATGTCTAATGTATAAATATGGGCTAAGTGCCTTGTGTTCCTCTTTTCGATGCTCAAATGATTAAATCAATTTATTTGTTTAATTAAGCTCAAGAGCAAAGGGGAAATAAATCCGATAAAGGGAAGGAAAAAGTGGTCGAATAGCTATCGGAATCGTTCGACAACACCCGAGGTAAGTTCTTGAGTAAGAGAGCTTAAATTAAGATTTGATTAGATCATGTTTTAAGCAAATCAAAATCATGCTCTTTGTGTGTGGCTATTGAGCCGAAATCACAAGAATGATAAGTGTCTTGTGTTTGAGTTTTGCTAACGAAAATGAAATACGAATGTGCCATGATTTATTGTTAAATGTGCATGGTTATTTGAATGATGTCCGGGCTAAGTCCCGAAGGCTTTGTGCTAAGTGACCATATCCGGACTAAGATCCAAAGGCATTTGTGCGAGATACTAATTCCGGGCTAAGCCCGAAAGCATTGGTGCGAGTTACTAAATCCGGGTTAAGTCCCGAAGGCATTTGTGCGAGTTACTAAATCCGGGTTAAGTCCCGAAGGCATTTGTGCGAGTTACTATAACCGGGCTATGTCCCGAAGGCATTTGAACGAGGAGCTATATCCGGTTAAATTCCGAAGGTACGTGATTTGGGAATGAATGATCTTGCTGTAAAAATTTCAGTTAATACTCTAGAAACATCCCAACATTGAGGTATGTTTCGTATGTGCTTGAATTTAGTTGAACCCTTACAAATAAGTATTCGCTCAGTTGATAAACGAGCTACCGGCCTTTGGCTGAGTTGATCTTTTGTGTATGTACATAAGGGTTGGTAATGTGAAGCAAGTATGATATCGAAAATTTGTGCATATGAAATTATCCGTTTAGCTATATGAATGCTATACTTTTGTTGTGCTGGAATTCCTTGCTCAAAACTTACTAAGCATAAATTGCTTACTCCGTTTCATTGCTCCTCTGTTTTATAGATTGGTTCTCCAGCTATCGGACTCGGGATCTTGAAGTCAAAGTCGCCCACACTATCAAAGCCCCCCTTTTGGTACAATTTTGGTTGAACTTCGAAATGGCATGTGTAGGACTACCCGTTTGTTGTGGGTCGTGGACCCTTTGGACTTGTAAAATTTTGGATAGTCATGCGAAAATGGCTTATATGTGTTTGAGTATAATGTTATAATCATTTGGTGTGGATATGCTTGACAAGGATTGGCCATGGGAATGGTTAATCACTTTCATAAATTGTGCTATTTATGCAAAAAGGGCTAGTTGAATCATGGAAACCATGAAATAGGTAAAGTCTACCTTAAAGGCAGATGCTGACAGCAGCAGTGAGGTAGATTTGGAAAATCACTAAAAATAGCAGGAATGGAATTAAATAGTGAATAAATTATGTAAACGAACCTTGATGAATCTATTTTCATAGGAAAGTAACGAAACAATCATACGGACAGTATGTTAAGAGATATTCAGGTTCTCGTGAGACAGGGCCAGAATGGTTTCTGGATTTCCTGTTCCGACTTTGGAAATTCATTTCAAATTAACCATTGACAATTAGGAGTCAAGCCATATATGTATAGATTCCTCTCTGAGTCTAGTTTTTCTAGAAATAAACGGCATCAGTATTGGAGCCCTGTACAAGGAGATATTCAAGTCTTAATGCGCAAAGGTCAGGGTAGTCGATCCCTGTAACATGGGAGAATTTGACTAATAAACTGTACTAATTGGCCAAACCAAAAATTCTAGAAAAAAATATGTATATGGGCATATGAGTCTAGTTTCAGGGAAAATTTACGGAACTGGATTCCGAGTTTCTGAACTCAAGATATGATTACTAAAGCGACTATTATGCAGATTGGCAGTGTCTGGAAATTTTTTTAAAGTCTGTTAACACCTCGTGTTCGACTCCGGTGACGGTCTCGGGTTCGGGGTGTTACATAGGGTCCGCAGGCTATGTGCTGGAATTATATCCGGACTTAGGGTCCGTAGGCTATGTGCTGGAATTATATCCGGCTTAAGGTTCGTAGGCTACGTGCTGGAAATATGTCCGGGCTAAAGTCCCGCAGGCTTCGAGCTGGTATTATACCGGGTTTAAATTCCCGCAGGCTTGTGCTGGTAATTGGTTTCAAGTCCTAAGACCTAACAGGCTTAATACCAGTAAGTTAAGTAAGATTACGATATTGAATGTTCGTAGTAAACCATCATCGAGTAAGTACTATACATTTAAAATGTTCAGGTACGTATTACTTACTTATCGGTGAATTGATTTCGAAGTGAATCATTAGCATCAAAGAAGAATATATATATGAATATGATTGATGGTTATATTTGTGAATATGAGAATGATTTAATCGGTCATGGTATATTTGTATATGAATTATATGTTAAAATTTCTTTATGTACTCATGTACATTCAGTCAATGATTTTTGTGAATTATTAGTACTAAAGAATGATACTTAAGTGTGAATGAATGTTTCGATTTTCGATAAGTCTTTAATTATTTGTGATGCTTGAAACTTACTAAGCTTTGAAAGCTTACTCTGTTCTTTATTTCTCTGTTTTATAAATTGTTGATTTTGGCCACCGACTCGGGGATCGTCAGCAGTTCATCACACTATCGATCTTTTTGGTATAGTTATATTTTGGACTCGATATGGCATGTATAGGTTAGGCTGATGATAACTATGTTTTGAAATTGTAAATATTTTGGCCATACGAAAATGGCGTATAACTTAAATATCAGTATGTATTTCAGCTAGATCTCTGTTTTTGTTTATTAACACTGTGAATGAGATAATTAAATGTTTAGTTCGGTAATACCTCTTAGCCTTAATTCGGCGTTCGGATTCAGGTTAGGGGTGTTACATTTTATTGGTATCAGAGCTACGGTTTAGTTGATTCTAGGACTAACGTAGAGTGTTTGAGTCTAGCTATACATGCCATATAGTATTAATACGGTAGTATGAAGAATTCTGACAGTTAAAAATGTGTTTTCGTATGGTAATGGATCCCGATCCCAATCGAGTGATAGCCGATGATGTTGAGAGTGTAGCGCCTGTTCTCGCGCATGGGACAGCGCCGATGGACTCTCAACCTATTGCAAGCAATCAGAACGATGACGCTAGACAGGCTTTTTATAGTGTGATGAATGATTGGTTCAACCAATACATTCGAACTAATACGGCTGTTCCACAACCCCCACTCCCCAATAATACACCCCCTGCACCTACGATACCTCCGGTAACTGATCAGACGAGGTTATATAAGTCTCTGGTAGACAGAATCCGAAAGCACGGGGCTACTAAATTTAAGGCTACAGATAGCGATGATGCTGAGCAAGCTGAATTTTGGTTGGACAATACTATCCGAGTATTCGATGAACTATCTTGCACACCTGATGAATGCCTGAAATGTGCCATATCTCTGCTACGTGATTCTGCCTATTATTGGTGGAATACATTGGTTTATGTTGTGCCCAAAGAACGGGTGACGTGGGAATTCTTCCAAATTAAATTTCGAAAAAAATATATCAGTCAGAGGTTCATTGATCAAAAACGAAAAGAATTTCTTGAGCTTAAACAGGGTTTCATGTCAGTTACTGATTATGAACGGAAGTTTGTCAAACTCAGTAGATATGCTCGGGAATGTGTATCGTCTGAGGCTATTATGTGTAAACGTTTTGAAGATGGGCTGAATAAAGATATAAAGATGTTTGTTGGAATTCTTGAAATACGAGAGTTCGTAGTACTTGTCGAACGAGCTTGCAAAGCCGAAGAACTTAGTAAAGAAAAAAAGAAAGCTAATGTCGAAGCTGGAGAATTTTGTAAAAGATCTTTAGGAAAGTCTTTTCAGCAATCATCAAAGAAATTTCAAGATGATTCAGGCCGATCAAAGAATATTTCAGGTTTTTCCAGACGAGACCACGATCGACCCCTTGTGAGTACACGAGCCATTTCAGTTACCATTGTTGGAAATGAACGTCGGGACAGAACCGAGTGCAAGTATTGTGGTAAATGGCATTCGGGGAGTTATAGATTTCATGACCGCTCCTGTTATAAATGCGGGTCAGCCGACCACTTTATCAAAAATTGCCCGAGATTATCCGAACAAAATGTGAATCAGAGTGGGAAACTGAGTAATACTACAGCACGAGGTAGACCACCTAGGAATATGGGGAATGCTAGCGGCGGTCAGAGAGGGTCTAGAGATGTTACAACCAGATTCGAGGCTCGTGCTCCTACTAGAGCTTATGCTATACGCGCACGCGAGGATGCTTCATCACCAGATGTTATTACCGGCACTTTTACTCTTTTTGATACTGATGTGATTGCTTTGATTGACCCTGGTTCTAATCATTCATATGTATGTGAGACTTTAGCATCCAGTAAGACTTTATCTGTTGAGTCTACTGAGTTTGTCATTCGAGTGTCGAATCCCTTGGGTCATTATGTGCTTGTTGATAAGGTGTGTAAGAAATGCCTCCTAGTAGTCCGAGATTACCGCTTTCCGACCGATTTGATGCTTTTACCATTTGATGAATTTGATGTTATCCTCGGTATGGATTGGTTGACCGTACATGATGCATTTGTGAATTTCAAAAGTAAAACCATTGATTTGAGATGTGCAAATAATGAGATAATCCGAGTTGAGCCTACTGATTGGAACGGATTGCCAACAATAATAATATCCTCGATGTTAGCTCAAAAATATGTGAGAAAGGGGTGTGAAGTGTATCTTGCATACGTACTTGATAGTAAAGAATCAGAAAAGAAGCTTGAATCAGTGCCAGTGGTTTGTGAATATCCAGATGTTTTTCCAGAAGAATTACCGGGGTTACCACCTGATCGGGAAGTAGAGTTTGGTATTGAACTTGTACCTGGGACTACACCGATTTTGATAGCTCTGTATCGTATGGCACCAACCGAATTAAAGGAATTGAAAGCTCAGTTGCAAGAGTTGACGGATAGAGGTTTCGTTAGACCGAGTTTCTCACCTTGGGGTGCACCAGTGTTGTTTGTGAAAAAGAAGGACGGAACCATGAGGTTGTGCATCGACTATCGTCAGTTGAATAAAGTGACAATAAAAAATAAATATCCGTTACCGCGTATTGATGATTTTTTTGATCAACTGAAGGGAGCCTCAGTGTTTTCAAAAATAGATTTGAGATCAGGTTATTATTAGTTGCGAGTTCGAGACTCAGATATACCTAAAACTGCTTTCAGAATGAGATACGGTCACTACGAGTTCTTAGTGATGCCGTTTGGGCTCATTAATGCCCCTGCAATATTTATGGATTTGATGAACTGAATTTTCAGACAGTGTTTGGATTGGTTTGTAGTTGTGTTTATAGATGACATCTTGATTTATTCACGTGATGAAACTGAACACGCCGAGCACTTGAGATTAGTGTTGCAGATTTTACGGGATAAGCAGTTATATGCTAAATTCAGTAAATGTGAGTTCTGGTTGAGAGAAGTTAGGTTTTTGGGTCATGTGGTATCCGCATCGGGTATTCGAGTTGATCTGAGCAAAATTTCGACCGTACTTAACTGGAAGCCTCCAAGAAATGTTACTGAAGTTTGGAGCTTTTTAGGACTTGCCGGTTACTACAGACGGTTTGTAAAGGGTTTTTCGATGATAGCCGCACCAATGACGAAGCTACTGCAGAAAGATGTTAAGTTTGAATGGTTAGAAAATGTCAGAAGAGCTTCGATCAGTTGAAAACGTATTTGACTGAAGCTCCAGTACTAGTGCAGCCCAAATCCGGTAAAGAGTTTGTCATTTACAGTGATGCATCCTTACGTGGGCTGGGTTGTGTGTTGATGCAAGAAGGTCAAGTTGTAGCTTACGCATCGAGGCAATTGAAGCCGCATGAGAAAAACTATCCGACCCATGATCTTGAATTAGCTGCCATCGTATTCGCTTTATGGTGACACTACTTGTTTGGAGAGAGGTGCCATGTATATTCGGATCACAAAAGCCTCAAATATTTGATGACTCAAAGAGATTTGAATCTTCGACAAAGACGTTGGCTTGAGTTGTTGAAAGATTATGAGCTTGTCATCAACTATCACCCGGGAAAGGCTAACGTCGTTGCTGATGCTTGAAGTCGTAAATCACTATTTACTTTACGAGTGATGAATGTACACCTGTCTGTTTCATCTGATAATGTGTTAGTAGCAGAATTAAGGGCCAAACCATTATTAATTCATCAAATACGTGAAGCTCAAAAAGTCGATGATAAATTGGTTGCTAATCAAGCTGAATGTGTTTCAAATTTCGAATCAGAATTTCAAATGGATGACGAAAATTGTTTGAGGTTCAGAAGTCGATTGTGTGTTCTAAGAAATTCAGAACTTATTTCGGTAATTTTGAATGAGGCTCATAGTAGCCGAATGTCAATTCACCCAGGGAGTACAAAAATGTACAACGATCTAAAACGTCAATTTTGGTGGCCTGGTATGAAACGAGACATTTCTAATTTTGTTTCGAAGTGTTTGATATGTCAACAAGTGAAAGCGGAACATCAAGTGCCTTCAGGGTTACTTCAACCGATCATGTTACCCGAATGGAAATGGGATCGAGTCATGATGGATTTTGTATCTGGGTTGCCATTGCCGTCAAGTAAGAAAGAAGCGATTTGGGTTGTTTTTGATAGACTGACTAAGTCGGCTCATTTTATTTCCATACGTACGGATTATTCACTGGACAAAATAGCTGAATTATACGTTTCTCAGATTGTAAGGTTACACGGGGTACCTATTCCTATTGTGTCGGATAGAGATCCGAGATTCACATCGCGATTTTGGAAGAAATTGCAAGAAGCATTGGGTACCAAGTTGCATTTTAGCACCGCTTTTCATCCTTAGACTGATGGTCAATCAGAGCGGATAATTCAGATACTCAAGGATATGTTGAGATTTGCATCCTTGAGTTTAGTGGTTCATGGGAACGGTATTTACCTTTGATTGAATTCGCGTACAACAATAGTTTTCAATCAAGCATTAGGATGGCACCTTATGAGGCTTTGTATGGTCGTAAATGACGTACACTGTTATTTTGGATCGAGCTTAGTGAAAATAAAATCTTCGGGGTCGATTTGATTAAAGATGTTGAGCAAAAAGTAAAAGTAATCTGTGAAAGTCTGAAGGCAGCTTCGGATTGTCAGAAGTCGTATGCGGATTTAAAACGAAAAGACATTGAATATCAGGTTGGAGACAAAGTATTTCTTAAAGTTTCACCTTGGAAAAAGGTGCTCAGATTTGGCCGTAAAGGCAAATTGAGTCCGAGGTTCATCAAGCCGTATGAGATATCCGAACGAATTGGGCCAGTCACATACAGATTGATTTTACCCCCAGAACTTGAAAAGATTCACAATGTTTTTCATGTCTCGATGCTTCGACGTTATAGATCCGATCCATCGCACATAATTAACCCATCAGAGGTTGAAATTCAATCTGATTTGAGTTATGAAGAAGAACCGATTCGTATCTAGCTCACGAGGTGAAAGAGTTACGAAACAAAAAGGTTCCGTTAGTAAAGGTGTTATGGCTCAAACACGGGATCGAAGAAGCTACATGGGAAACCGAGAAATCTATGAAAGAACGATACACAAATCTATTCACTGGTAAGATTTTCGGGGACAAAAATTCCTTAAGTGGGGGAGAGTTGTGACAGCCCTAATTTGGCCCTAGTCGGAAAGTGGTTTCGGGACCACAAAAACGAGTCATAAAAATAATTAACCGTTATAATCTATGCTTACTGTATGTGTACATGCACGTGTGAAAGTTTCATGTTTTAATTTGGTCAATTGTATGTGAAATTATTAAATAGGACTTATGTGAGAAAATTCTGAAATGTGATAGGTTAATCTTAAGTGGCCTGTTAATGCATGTGACAAAGAGGATGGACTTGCATGTCAAATATTCATTTTATTTAGGTAGTGGCCGGCAATGATGATATGTTATACAGAATATATGTATTATTTAATTATAATGGCTTTATAATTTTAATTTAGTAATGAATTAATAAAAAGAAAATGGGTGATGAAAACAAAGCTTCACCTTTGTTCTTCTGGGCCGAAATGTAAGAGAGGAAAGGGGAGAAAACTTCATTCGGTTACCATAGGCTTAAATCAAGCTCAAGAGCAAAGAGGGTCGAAGTTGGATAGGGGAAAAGAGAATGTAATTGAGTAGCCTTTCCGCAACCGTTCAAGTATATCCGAGGTAAGTTTTGAATAGTCACATTTAGTACGTAATTGATAATGTCTTGATATGTGTATGATAACTTTACTGCGATCTATTGATTCTATTTGAATATAGTTGAGTGACAAATAATTTATGTTTAAGGCTTAAAGCCGAATAGACATTAGAAGTTAAGCTTGGAAAGTAAATAGACATATATTCTTATGTATGTTATTGAGCCAAAAGTTATATGAATGGTGCCCATGTTATGCTATTATTCGAATGGAATAAATGAACTATGATTGTGAGATGTTATGTGAATTGAATTTTCTTGCGAATAAGTATGCATGACATTCAGTGATGTATATCCGGGCTTAGGGTCCGCAGGCTATGTGCTGGAATTATATCCGGACTTAGGGTCCGCAGGCTATGTGCTAGAATTATATCCGGGCTTAAGGTCCGCAGGCTACTTGCTGGAAATATGTCCGTGTGACAGCCCTAATGTGACCCTAGTCGGAAAGTGGTTTCGGGACCACAAAACCGAGTCATAAAAATAATTAACCGTCATATTTGATGCTTATTATATGTATATATGCATGTGTGAAAATTTCATGTTTGAATTTTGTTAATTGTAAGTGAATTTTATTAAATAGGACTTGTGTGAGAAAATTTAGAAATGTGCTAGGCAAATGTTAAAGTGGCCTATTGATGCATGTTAGAAAATGCTTGTCCTTGCATGTCAAATTACCCAAAACTTTAGGTAGTGGCCGGCCATGCAATGGGTTAAACATATTATGAACATTTTGTGTTAATGTGTTATGTTAAAAATAATAAAATAAAAGGTTGGTAATAAAGTAATGAAAAGGGAGGGGCGATGAAAACAAAGTTGTTTCATCCATGCTCCTCCATTGCCGTGAATTGAAGGAAGAAAGAAGAGGAGGTTCGGTCACTTGGAACTTAAGGGAGGTTAGTCATTTGTGTTAGATTTTCTTTAAACTTTAAGCTTGTTTCTAGTTAATTAGCTAGTTTCTTACATAACCCATGTCAAAATTACGAAAATCTTGGTGATGGTTTGAGCATTCGATTTTAGTTATTAAAGGATGAGATTGGGTTATGGTTTTTATGTTTTATGAAGAATTGTTGAAGAGAAGGGTTTTAGTTAGTCAAATGATAAATTCTAATGTTCATGAGTACAATGGCCAAACATAGATTTGTCTAATGAATTGAACAAATGCCGTGTGAGTGATTGAAATGAATGAGTTGGAGGTTGGATCATATTAAGATTCGGCTTTGCACATAAATATTAAGAGTTTTATATTTTTATGATTTTTGGGAGGTAAATAAGGTTATGCTCAAGTTAAATACAAGATTATGGCTGATTTGTGTTTAGTGAGTTTCGGCCAAGGACTTTATGTGCACTCGGTTCAAGTAGAGTAAACGTGACGGGTAGAAAATGGTTGTTAATTGAGATAGTTTAAGGCATTTGTAAGTAGTTTGAATAAATGAACAATAATAATAATAAATCATCTAGTGAATTGGTGTAATTGCCGAATTTGAACTAGAAAGTTATTGAGTAATGTTTGTATGTTAAGTGATAGAATAGAGCGAATGCTTGGAATGTGATATGTATGAATTATAAGTTGGATTAAAGGCTGTTATATTGCCTTATCATTTTCGGGAATGTTCTATGTCAAAGAAATTGAGGGTTGATGTTTAAGTAAGGTAAGTATAGGTATATTCGACTTGTAGTTTTATAAATGTGATATGAGTATTTTGTGTTGTAAATGAGTAGTAAGTATGTTAAGAATGGTTCTAAAATGTATATGGATGCCGTATGATTGTGTTTGATTGAGAAGTAAATTGTTTGATTTAGCTCAAGAGCTTAGAGGATCAAAGTTGGATAAGGGAAAGGAAAAAGTGGTCGAATAGCCGTTGAAATCGTTCGACAACATCCAAGGTAAGTTTTCGAGTAATGAAACTTAGTTTATGATTTGATTAATTCATGACATATAAGCATAACAAATAAACGGTGATATAATGATTCTACTTGAATTGTATATTGAGGTGATTAGTTTATACCTATGACGGGTAGCCGAATGTGTATAGAGATTATGTTATAAAGCAAATCAAATCATGCTCTTTGTATGTGGCTATTGAGCCGAAAATGGTAATGGTTGATAAGTGTCTTGTGTTTGAATTCTAGTTATGAAAATGAAATATAGATGTGTCATGATTCATTGATATATGTGCTTGATTATTCGGATGATATCCGGACTAAGTCCCGAAGGCATTTGTGCGAGTTCCTATATCCGGGCTAAGTCCCGAAGGCATTTGTGCTAGTGACTATATCCGGGCGAAGTCCCGAAGGCATTTGTGCTAGTGACTATATCCGGGCTAAGACCCGAAGGCATTTGTGCGAGTTGCTATATCCGGCTAAATCTCGAAGGTACTTGGGTTTGGAAGTGAGCGATCTTGCTGTAATAATTTCAATTAATACGCTCATAAAATACAAACGATAAGGTATGTTTCGTATATGCATCGGAAAGGTTGATTCCTTTCAAATAGTACTCGCTCAATTGATTAACGAGCTTCCGGCCTCTAGTTAGGTTTGATACCCTGTGTATGAATATATTGGTTGAAGCGTGAAGAAATTATGATTTTGAGAATGTGCATATATGAAATTATTCATTTAGTCATATGAACGCTATACTTTAGTCGTAAATAATTTCGTTACTCAAAACTTACTAAGCATTAAATGCTTATTCCGTTTCTTTAATTCTTTGTTTTATAGATTTTTGTTCGTCAGCTATCGGACTCGGGATTGTCGAAGTCAAAGTCGTCCACACTATCTAAGCCCTTTTGGTACTCTTTTAGTTAAACGTTGATAATGGCATGTATAGGACTAACCTTTGTTGTTAATCAAGTACCTTTGGTAATGTGTATATATTCGGATAGCCATGCGAAAATGGCTTAAATATTTTGAGCATAGTATTAAAATCATTTTGTATATATATGGTTATTGAGAGGTGTGGAAATGCTTGGCAATGATTAGCCATTGGAATGGTTAATCACGATCATATTTGGTGCTATGTATGTCCAATGGCTAGTTGAATCATGGAAACTATGAAATAGGTGAAATTTACCTTAAAATAGATGCTGACAACAACAGTGATGTGAGTTTAAAAATTCACTAAAAATAGTAGAAATGTAATTAAATAATGAATAAATTATGTAATTGAACCTTGATGAGTCTATTTTCATATGGAAGAAGCGAAATGACCATGTGAGCCGTATTTTATGAGATGTTTAAGTTTTCGTGAAACAGGGCCAGAACAGTTACTGGATCCCCTGTTCTGACTTTGGAAATTTACCATAAATTAACCAGAAATAATTATAAGTTATGCTTTATATTTACAGATTCCTTTTTGAGTCTAGTTTCATTAGAAACAAACGGCATATGTATTGAAGCCCTGTACAGGGAGATATCTAAGTCGTAATGCATGAAGGTCAGAGTAGTCGAACCCTGAGATAGGGGAGAATTTAACTAATAAACTGTACTAATTGGACCAACCAAAAATTCTAGAAAAAAATCTGTAGATGGATATATGAGTCTAGTTTCAGGGGAAATTTACGGAATCAGTTTCTGAGTTCTGGAACTCGAGATATGATTTTTAAGGTGACAGTGACGCAGTTAGCAAGCTTGTCTGGAAATTTAAAAATGAACTGTGTAAATAAATGAATTAAGTTCGTTAACACCTTGTGTTCGACTCCGGCAACGGTCTTGTAACACCCCGAACCCGAGACCGACACCGGAGTCGGACACGAGATGTTAACAAACTTTGAAAAATTTTTCCAGACACTGCCCAGTCTGAGAACTAGTCGCTTCAAAAATCATATCTTGAGTTTCACAACTCGAAAATCAGTTTTGTGATTTTTCCCTGAAACTAGACTCATGTCCCCACCTATATATTTTTTTCTAGAATTTTTGGTCAAGCCAATTAGTACAGTTTATTAGTCAAAGTCTCCCATGTTACAGGGGTCGACTACACTGACCTTTTTCCATTACGACTTGGATATCTCTCTGCACAGAGCTTCAATACTGATGCCGTTTGTTTCTATGGAAACTATACTCAGAGAGGAATCCATACATATATGGTATGACCCCTAATTATCTCTGGTCAATTTATAGTGAATTTCCAAAGTCGGAATAGGGAATCTAGAAACTGTTCTGGCCCTGTTCCACAAGAACCCGAATATCTCTTACTGTACTGTTCATATGATTGTTTCGTTACTTTCATATGAAAGTAGATTCATCAAGGTTTGATTACATAATTTATTCACTATTTAATTCCACTCCTACGAATTCTTGTGATTTTTCCAATCCACACCACTGCTGCTGTCAGCCTCTGTTTTCAAAGTAAACCTTACCTATTTTCGGGGTTTCATGGACCAACTAGGGCCTTGTCATACATATGCCCACATATGATCATACTTAGCCATTCCAATGGCTGATCATTTGCTCAACACTTCCATTCCAACTATAGTTACATCATGAAACCATCTATATATTCATAAACACGAATGGTCTAATGCCATACTCCACTTCTACAAGCCATTTTCGCATGGCTGTACACTTATACATTTCATAAGGTACTCGAAAAACAACAATGGGTAGTCCTATACATGCCATATCAAAATTCAACCAAAATAGTACCCAAAAGAGCCTTTGATAGTGTGGGCGACTTCGACTTCAAGATCCCGAGTCCGATAGCTGGAGAACCAAAAATCTATAAAACAGAGGAGCAGTGTAACGAGTAAGCAATTTATGCTTAGTAAGTTTTGAGCAAGGAATTCCAGCATAAACAAAGAATAACACACATTTAGCTAAACGGAATATTTCACAATACGCAATTTACCGATATCAAACTTGCTTCACAACATTAACAACCCTTATGTACATACACAATAGACTAACTTAGCCGAAGGCCGGTAGCTCGTTTATCAACTGAGCGAACATTTATTTGTAAGGGCTCGATTAAATTCAACACATACGTAACATATCCCCATATTGGGATGTTTTTCGAGTATTCGCTGGAATTTTACAGCAAGCTCATTCATTACCAAATCACGTACCTTTGGGATTTAACCGGATATAGCTCCTCGTTCAAATGCCTTCGGGACATAGCCCGGTTTTAGTAACTCACACAATGCCTTTGGGACATAACCCGGATTTAACAACTCGCACGAATGCCTTCGGGACTTAACCCGGATTTAGTATCTCGCACAAAGGCCTTCGGGGCTTAACCCGGAATTTGTATCTCGCACAAAAGCCTTCGGATCTTAGTCCGGATATATTCACTTAGCACAAAGCCTTCGGGACTTAGCCCGGACAGCATTCAATTAATCATGCACATGTAACAATAATTCATGGCACATTCATATTTCATTTTCATTTGCGAAACTCAAACACAAGGCACATATTGTCCTTGCACACTCGGCTCAATAGCCACACATAGAGCATGATTTAATCACATCGTAATTTAAGCTCTCTTACTCAAGAACTTACCTCGGGTGTTGTCGAACGATTCCGCTAGCTATTCAACCACTTTTTCCTTCCCTTTTATCGGATTTATTTCCCCTTTGCTCTTGAGCTTAATTAAACAAATAGATTGATTTCATCATTTAGGCATCAAAAAGATGAACACAAGGCACTTAGCCCATATTTATACATTAGACATTAAAGTCTCATACATGCAAAAATCATGCATCAACACAACATATTAGCTAATTTCTTTCCCCTTGGCCGAATATGCATGTCTATTTTTGGGGTCGATTTCAACACTTAATACACACATATACACACTAGTAAAGCATCCTCCCCCTTTTCATCAATTTAACACATGCATTGCTCATTAACATGCAAAGTTACATTCGGCCTTAGCACACATCTTGCTAGCCGATTCTTCTCCATTTAGCAACCAATGCACATATGTGCTCACACAAAAATGCTAAAAAGGAGGTTCAAGAATCATCAAGCCATCATCACATGCATCATTAACAAGCTTCATATTTTGCATGCAATGGCATTAACACAACCTCCACCTAGGCCGAATCTTAACTCATCCTCATGCCTCATCACCACAACATCAAACACCAACCAAGAATGATGCATCCATGGTCAAGTGCCAATTCCATCACATAGCAAGATTTAGACCATGGGCTAGGTAGAACTCAAGCTAACAACTAAAACATGCATGCATCTCATGGAACATCATCAAACATACCTTAGCCTAGCTACATGCATGGCCGAATCTCTTCACCTTTCTTCTTCTTTCCTCCTTAAAATTTTTGGCCAAGGATGAACCAAAGGATGAGAAAATTTTTTCTTTGTTTTTCTTTCTAATTTAGGCTAAATGAAGGTGAGAAAAGGATGAACAAAGATCTTCTCCTCTCTTTTCTTTAGCTCACGGAAATGGGGGAAAAAGAATCAACTACACACTTTTTTTTTTGTGTTCATCATACTCCTTTTCATTATTTAATTTCCATGCCTATTATTTTATTTTTTTCCACCCATGATGCACCAACAAAACATGTCTATGACATGTCTTGGCCATCAAACTTGGTCTACCATGCTTGTCATGGCCGGCCACTACTAGTAGGGGGGGAATTTGACATGCAAGTCCCCCCTTTGTCCACATGCACTAATATGTCCTCACACATTGACCTATCACATTTTAGAATTTTCTCACATAAGTCCTATTGACTAAATTCACATGAAATCGACCAAATTGAAGCTTGAAATTTTCACACATTCATAATTACATATTCTAGACAATAAGTATCACATTCAAACATTTCGGTGACTCGGTTTAGCGGTCCCGAAACCACTTCCCGACTAGGGTCAACTTTGGGCTGTCACAACTCTCCCCCACTTAAGAAATTTTCGTCCCCGAAAATCTTACCGGTAAATAGGTTTGGGTATCGTTCTTTCATCTAGCTCTCGATCTCCCAAGTAGCTTCCTCGATCCCGTGTTTGAGCCATAACACCTTTACTAGCGGAACTCTTTTGTTTCGCAACTCCTTCACTTCACGAGCTAGGATACGCATCGGTTCTTCTTCATAGCTCATGTCGACTTGAATTTCAACCTCTGATGGGCTAATTATATGCGATGGATCAGATCGATAGCGTCGAAGCATCGAAACATGAAAGACGTCATGAATCTTTTCAAGCTCCGGGGGCAAAATCAATCTATACGCAACCGGACCAACTCGTTCGGAGATTTCGTACGGCCCAATGAATCTTGGGCTCAACTTGCCCTTACGGCCGAACCTGAGTATCTTTTTCCAAGGTGAAACCTTAAGGAACACTTTGTCTCCCACCTGATACTCGATGTCTTTTCGTTTCAAATCTGCGTACGACTTCTGACGATCCGTGGCTACCTTCAGACTTTCACGGATTACCTTTACTTTCTGTTCAGCATCTTTAATCAAATCAACTCCGAAAATTTTACTTTCACCGAGCTCGGTCCAAAACAATGGTGTACGGCATTTACGACCGTACAAAGCCTCGTAAGGTGCCATCTTAATACTTGATTGAAAACTATTGTTGTAAGCGAATTCAATCAAAGGTAAATATCGTTCCCATGAACTACTGAACTCGAGGATGCAACATCTCAACATATCCTCAAGTATCTGAATTATCCGCTCGGATTGACCATCGGTTTGGGGGTGAAAAGTAGTGCTAAAATGCAGCTTGGTACCCAGAGCTTCTTGCAATTTCTTCCAAAATCGTGAGGTGAATCTCGGATCTCTATCCGACACGATAGAAACAGGTACCCCGTGTAATCTCACAATTTGATAAACGTACAATTCAACTAGTTTATCCAATGAAAAATCCGTACGTACGAGGATGAAATGAGCCGACTTAGTCAGTCTATCAACAACAACCCATATCGCATCCTTCTTACTTGCTGACAAGGGCAGTCCGGACACAAAGTCCATTGTGACTCGATCCCATTTCCACTCGGGTATCATGATCGGCTGGAGTAATCCTGAAGGCACTTGATGTTCCGCTTTCACTTGTTGACATATTAAACATCTCGAAACAAAGTCGGAGATGTCCCGTTTCATACCATGCCACCAAAATTGACGTTTCAAATCGTTGTACATTTTCGTTCTCCCCGGGTGAATTGACATTCGGCTACAATGGGCTTCGTTCAGAATCATCGAAATGAGTTCCGAATTCCTTGGAACACACAAACGATTTCTGAACCTCAAACAATCATCATCATCAATTTGAAACTCCGATTCCTCGTTCGGAAAACACTTAGCCCGTTTTGCAACCAATTCATCATCGACTTTCTGAGCTTCACGAATTTGGTGAGTCAATAATGGTTTAGCTTTTAATTCAGCTACTAACACATTGTCTGGTAGAACAGACAAATGCACGTTCATCGCTCGTAAAGCAAACAATGACTTCCGGCTTAAGGCGTCCGCAACCACGTTAGCCTTTCCCGGGTGGTAATCAATGACAAGCTCGTAATCTTTCAACAACTCAAGCCAACGTCTTTGTCGCAGATTCAAGTCTCGTTGAGTCATCAAATATTTGAGACTTTTGTGATCCGAAAATACATGGCACTTCTCACCAAACAAATGATGTCGCCATATTTTCAAAGCAAATACGATGGCGGCTAGTTCGAGATCATGGGTCGGATAATTTCTCTCGTGTGGCTTCAATTGTCTCGACGCATAGGCCACAACTCGACCGTCTTGCATCAATACGCAACCCAACCCAAGTAGGGATGCGTCACTATAAATGACAAACTCTTTACCCGATTCGGGTTGCACTAAAATTGGAGCTTCAGTCAAGTGAGTTTTTAGTTGATCAAAACTTTTCTGACACTTCTCCGTCCATTCGAACTTAACGTCCTTTTGAAGTAGCTTCGTCATTGGTGTGGCTATCATCGAGAAACCTTCGACAAATCGTCGGTAATAACCGGCGAGCCCCAAAAAGCTCCGAACCTCAGTAATATTTCTCGGAGGTTTCCAGTCAAGTATGGCTGAAATTTTGTTCGGGTCAACTCGAATACCCGACGCGGATACCACATGACCCAAGAAGCTAACCTCTCTTAACCAGAACTCACACTTACTGAACTTAGCATATAACTGCTTTTCCCGTAAAATTTGCAGCACTAGCCTCAGATGCTCAGCATGTTCGGTCTCATCTCTTGAATAGACCAAAATGTCATCAAGTACATACGCAAGGTATGCTTCGCACCCTCTTCTTACATATTTCTGTGCCAACATTGCTGATATTACAGCTGGCATCCCCTCCAAGTCCGCAGATTCAACTCGGATTACTTCGTTATTTGCGCACCTCAAATCAATAGTCTTGCTCTTGCAATTCACAACCGCATCATGCGCGGTCAACCAATCCAAACCAAGGATAACATCAAATTCATCAAACGGCAAAAGCATCAAGTTCGCCGGGAAACAGGAACCTCGAATTTCCAGGGGACATTTCTTACACACTTTGTCGACAAGCACGTAACGACCCAAGGGATTTGACACCCGAATTACGAACTCAGTGGACTCAATGGGTAAAGTCTTACTGGAGGCTAAGGTTTCACATATGTAAGAATGAGTAGAACCGGGGTCAATCAAAGCAATTACATTAGTATCAAAGAGAGTGAATGTACCGGTAATAACATCAGGCGAGGAAGCATCCTCGCGGGCACGTATAGCATAAGCTCTAGCAGGCGCACGAGCTTCGGATCTGGTTATATCATCTCTAGATCCTCTCTGACCACCACTAGCATTGCCCGTATTTCCAGATGGTCTACCTCGAGCAGTGGTAGCACCCGGTTTCCCACTCTGATTTTCATTCTGTTCAAACAACCTCGGGCAATCTTTAATGAAGTGGTCAACTGATCCGCACTTGTAACAGGAGCGGTCAGGGAATCTACAACTCCCCGAATGCCATTTACCGCAATATCGACATTTCGTTCTATCTCGATGTTCATTCCCAACACTGGCGACCGAAGTGCCTCGTGTACCCACAGGGGGTCGATCACGATCTCGTCTAAAAAGGCCCGAAGTGCCTCTAAACTGGCCCGCATCATCTCGAAATCTCTTCGATGTCTGTTGAAGAGACCTTCCCGAGGATCTTTTACGAAACTCTCCAGTTCCGTCATCAACTCTTTGCTTTTCCTTTCTAAGCTCTTCGGCTTTACAAGCTCGTTCAACAAGTACCACGAACTCTCGTATTTCAAGAACGCCAACGAACATTTTTATATCTTCATTCAGCCCATCCTCGAAACGTTTACACATAATAGCTTCGGACGAAACACATTCCCGAGCGTATTTGCTAAGTCTAACAAATTTTCGCTCGTAATCAGTAACCGACATGGAGCCTTGCTTAAGCTCAAGAAATTCCTTCCGTTTTTGATCAACAAATCTCTGACTGATATACTTTTTCCGAAACTCAGTTTGGAAAAACTCCCAAGTTACTTGCTCTCGGGGCACAACAGAAGTCAGAGTACTCTACCAATAGTAGGCAGAATCACGTAGCAAGGAGATAGCACACTTTAGGCATTCATCGGGTGTACAAGATAGCTCATCGAGTACCCAGATAGTGTTGTCCAGCCAAAATTCAGCTTGCTCGGCATCATCGCTATCCATAGCCTTAAATTCAGTAGCCCCATGTTTTCGGATTCTGTCAACTGGGGGCTTATTTGACCTTATTTGGTCCGTTACCGGTGGTATTGTAGGTGCGGGGGTAGTATTTGTCGGGAATGGAGGTTGTGGAACAGCCATATTAGTTCGAATGTATTGGTTGAACCAATCATTCATCACGCTATAGAATGCTTGTCTAGCTTCATCATTCGGATTACTAGCATTAGGTTGAGAGTCTGCCGGCACTGTCCCTTGTGCGGGAGCAGGCGCTACACTCTCAAGATCATCAGCTACCTCTCGGTCACGATCGGGATCCATTACTATAAACACATTTACAATTGTCAGAAATCACCACACTATCAAGTAATCACATAAAATGGCATGTATAGCTAGACCCAACACATTACGGTAGTCCTAGAATCGACTAAACCGTAGCTCTGATAACAATTTAATGTAACACCCCGAACCCGAGACCGACACCGGAGTCGGACACGAGATGTTAACAAACTTTGAAAAATTTTTCCAGACACTGCCCAGTCTGAGTACTAGTCGCTTCAAAAATCATATCTTGAGTTTCACAACTCGAAAATCAGTTTTGTGATTTTTCCCTGAAACTAGACTCATGTTCCCACCTATGTATTTTTTTCTAGAATTTTTGGTCGGGCCAATTAGTACAGTTTATTAGTCAAATTCTCCCATGTTACAGGGGTTGACTACACTGACCTTTTCCCATTACGACTTGGATATCTCTCTGCACAGAGCTTCAATACTGATGCCGTTTGTTTCTATGGAAACTATACTCAGAGAGGAATCCATACATATATGGTATGACCCCTAATTATCTCTGGTCAATTTATAGTGAATTTCCAAAGTCGGAATAGGGAATCCAGAAACTGTTCTGGCCCTGTTCCACAAGAACCCGAATATCTCTTACTGTACTGTTCATATGATTGTTTCGTTACTTTCATATGAAAGTAGATTCATCAAGGTTCGATTACATAATTTATTCACTATTTAATTCCACTCCTACGAATTCTTGTGATTTTTCCAATCCACACCACTGCTGCTGTCAGCCTCTGTTTTCAAAGTAAACCTTACCTATTTTCGGGGTTTCATGGACCAACTAGGGCCTTGTCATACATATGCCCACATATGATCATACTTAGCCATTCCAATGGCTGATCGTTTGCTCAACACTTCCATTCCAACTATAGTTACATCATGAAACCATCTATACATTCATAAACACGAATGGTCTAATGCCATACTCCACTTCTACAAGCCATTTTCGCATGGCTGTACACTTATACATTTCATAAGGTACTCGAAAAACAACAATGGGTAGTCCTATACATGCCATATCAAAATTCAACCAAAATAGTACCCAAAAGAGCCTTTGATAGTGTGGGCGACTTCGACTTCAAGATCCCGAGTCCGATAGCTGGAGAACCAAAAATCTATAAAACAGAGGAGCAGTGTAACGAGTAAGCAATTTATGCTTAGTAAGTTTTGAGCAAGGAATTCCAGCATAAACAAAGAATAACACACATTTAGCTAAACGGAATATTTCACAATACGCAATTTACCGATATCAAACTTGCTTCACAACATTAACAACCCTTATGTACATACACAATAGACTAACTTAGCCGAAGGCCGGTAGCTCGTTTATCAACTGAGCGAACATTTATTTGTAAGGGCTCGATTAAATTCAACACATACGTAACATATCCCCATATTGGGATGTTTTTCGAGTATTCGCTGGAATTTTACAGCAAGCTCATTCATTACCAAATCACGTACCTTCGGGATTTAACCGGATATAGCTCCTCGTTCAAATGCCTTCGGGACATAGCCCGGTTTTAGTAACTCACACAATGCCTTCGGGACATAACCCGGATTTAACAACTCGCACGAATGCCTTCGGGACTTAACCCAGATTTAGTATCTCGCACAAAGGCCTTCGGGGCTTAACCCGGAATTTGTAGCTCGCACAAAAGCCTTCGGATCTTAGTCCGGATATATTCACTTAGCACAAAGCCTTCGGGACTTAGCCCGGACAGCATTCAATTAATCATGCACATCTAACAATAATTCATGGCACATTCATATTTCATTTTCATTTGCGAAACTCAAACACAAGGCACATATCGTCCTTGCACATTCGGCTCAATAGCCACACATAGAGCATGATTTAATCACATCGTAATTTAAGCTCTCTTACTCAAGAACTTACCTCGGGTGTTGTCGAACGATTCCGATAGCTATTCAACCACTTTTTCCTTCCCTTTTATCGGATTTATTTCCCCTTTGCTCTTGAGCTTAATTAAACAAATAGATTGATTTCATCATTTAGGCATCAAAAAGATGAACACAAGACACTTAGCCCATATTTATACATTAGACATTAAAGTCTCATACATGCAAAAATCATGCATCAACAGAACATATTAGCTAATTTCTTTCCCCTTGGCCGAATATGCATGTCTATTTTTGGGGTCGATTTCAACACTTAATACACACATATACACACTAGTAAAGCATCCTCCCCCTTTTCATCAATTTAACACATGCATTGCTCATTAACATGCAAAGTTACATTCGGCCTTAGCACACATCTTGCTAGCCGATTCTTCTCCATTTAGCAACCAATGCACATATGTGCTCACACAAAAATGCTAAAAAGGAGGTTCAAGAATCATCAAGCCATCATCACATGCATCATTAACAAGCTTCATATTTTGCATGCAATGGCATTAACACAACCTCCACCTAGGCTGAATCTTAACTCATCCTCATGCCTCATCACCACAACATCAAACACCAACCAAGAATGATGCATCCATGGTCAAGTGCCAATTCCATCACATAGCAAGATTTAGACCATGGGCTAGGTAGAACTCAAGCTAACAACTAAAACATGCATGCATCTCATGGAACATCATCAAACATACCTTAGCCTAGCTACATGCATGGCCGAATCTCTTCACCTTTCTTCTTCTTTCCTCCTTAAAATTTTTGGCCAAGGATGAACCAAAGGATGAGAAAATTTTTTCTTTGTTTTTCTTTCTAATTTAGGCTAAATGAAGGTGAGAAAAGGATGAACAAAGATCTTCTCCTCTCTTTTCTTTAGCTCACGGCAATGGGGGAAAAAGAATCAACTACACACTTTTTTTTTTTGTGTTCGTCATACTCCTTTTCATTATTTAATTTCCATGCCTATTATTTTATTTTTTTCCACCCATGATGCACCAACAAAACATGTCTATGACATGTCTTGGCCATCAAACTTGGTCTACCATGCTTGTCATGGCCGGCCACTACTAGTAGGGGGGAATTTGACATGCAAGTCCCCCCTTTGTCCACATGCATTAATAGGTCCTCACACATTGACCTATCACATTTTAGAATTTTCTCACATAAGTCCTATTGACTAAATTCACATGAAATCGACCAAATTGAAGCTTGAAATTTTCACACATTCATAATTACATATTCTAGACAATAAGTATCACATTCAAACATTTCGGTGACTCGGTTTAGCGGTCCCGAAACCACTTCCCGACTAGGGTCAACTTTGGGCTGTCACAGGTCTTGGGTGCGGGGTTTTACAGTCCGAGCTAAAGTCCCGCAGACTTCGAGCTGGTATTATACCGGGTTTAAATTCCCGCAGGCTTGTGCTGGTAATTGGTTTCAAGTCCTAAGACCTAACAGGCTTAATGCCAGTAAGTTAAGTAAGATTAGATATTGAATGTCTGCAGTAAACCATCATCGAGTAAGTACTATACATTTAAAATGTTCAGGTACGTATTACTTACTCATCGGTGAATTGATTTCGAAGTGAATCATTAGCATCAAAGAATAATATATATAAATATGATTGATGGTTATATTTGTGAATATGAGAATGATTTACTCGGTCATGGTATATTTGTATATGAATTATATGTTAAAATTTCTTTATGTACTCATGTACATTCAGTCAATGATTTTTGTGAATTATTAGTACTAAAGAATGATACTTAAGTGTGAATGAATGTTTCGATTTTCGATAAGTCTTTAATTATTTGTGATGCTTAAAACTTACTAAGCTTTGAAAGCTTACTCTGTTCTTTATTTCTTTGTTTTATAGATTGTTGATTTTGGCCACCGACTCGGGGATCGTCAACAGTTCATCACACTATCGATCTTTTTGGTATAGTTATATTTTGGACTTGATATGGCATGTATAGGTTAGGCTGATGATAACTATGTTTTGAAATTGTAAATATTTTGGCCATACGAAAATGGCGTATAACTTAAATATCAGTATGTATTTCAGCTCGATCTCTGTTTATGTTTATTGACACTGTGAATGAGATAATTAAATGTTTAGTTCGGTAATACCTCTTAGCCTTAATTCGGCATTCGGATTCAGGTTAGGGGTGTTACAGCAACTGCCAGGATTTTTTACAAAGTTGTTAAGAATGTTATTCAGCTGAGGTTTTCTAACAAGGTTTAAAAAGGGTACAAGTTTTTAATTATTAAGAAGGGTTTTTAATCGAAACATGGTTTCTGAAAAACACTTCAATGTGACACGCCAGATTCGAGCCAAACTTCCAGGGCGAGTTTGGGGTGTTACATTTAGTGGTATCAGAGCCTGGGTTGCAATAACTCGGCTGTGGATTGGGCTGTCAAAGGTTGAATTTTAGAAAATTATTTTCAACCACGTGGTCAATTTGAAATATTTCTTTTAAAAAGTGTGGCACACTGAGTCTCCGGCGCCGAATCCGTAAGTCTTCTGAATACTTTTGTCTGTTTAGAAATTGAAATACTATGAATTCCTTAGATATTGGTCTGAATTTAAATTTGGTATTCATTTTATGTGGATGTGATGTTTGGATATAGAAATTGTATATATGTGTGATAGATATGTGTCTGCTTCAGTGAATAAGTGTTGTATGTATGAGATGTTTCAAGTTCTAGTTGAAGTGTGATAGTGATAGTAGGATCAAAGTGCGCAGCAGTAGCGTAGTGGGGTAGATGTTACATGACCATCTTGTTAGATGGAAATTTCAGGAACGAAATTTCCTTAAGGGAGGTAGAGTTGTACCACCCTGAATTTGGGCTTAGAGGTTTTGGGCCTTGAGCATGGGAGCAATTGAAGGCAGCTTATAATATTTTGTTGTGCATGTAAATTTCGTTAATGAAGGCTTGTTTTAGTGGTTAAGTGTACTGAGAAGTATTGGGGAAGTCCTGGGTTCAAATCTGGACTCTAGCAAAAATTTTGTTTTAAGGTGAATCAAACCCTGGGTGTAGTAGGTAGGCTTAAGAATATTGGTTGGGAAATTCTGCCACAAAAAAGCCTTGTGGTCTAGTGGCAAAGTAGCGCCACATAAGAGGCAGGAAGGTGGTGTCATAGAGTTGGCAAGGAGGTCGAGGGTTCGAAACTCATGGCAATCGAAGAGCATTTATTTTGCTAACAAGGGGCGGCAAGCGTTGGTGTTGAATTTAAACTCTGATGATGGAGGGATCCAACATCGAGAAGCTAACATAAGAGTCGATGCGAAGCTGGCTTTAAATAGAGAGAACCATGAGGAGAGTAAAAGCACCTTTCTTGGCTGATCCCTTTCGCTTTATGGAGTGCTCGTTTGGGTTGGGCGTTGGCTAAGAGTGCTCGGAGCACGGATTAACTCTAGTCTCCTATTAGGTGTGTATTTCTCACTACTCTAGCTGTAGGATGGGTACTTCGGGCCGCGATGGGTCGAAAAGGGCCATGTTGGCCTACTGGGCCTACGGGCCCAATTGGATAAGTTGTTTGATTGTGTAGTAAATATTGGACTAGGCTAGGTGAATCTCATATCTGTGGCTAGATTTGAGCTAAAAGGGCCGCACAGCGTGTGGGCCCATTTGGGCCGAGAATAGGCTTTAGGCCCATTCGTATTGTTATCCCTATTTAGAATACTTTAGTTTACCAAATTACCAAAATACCCCTGGTTTGTAAAATTACTAAAATACTCTTTGTTTATAAAATTACCAAAATACCCCTAGTTTGTAAAATTACCAAAATACCCTTGGCTTACAAAATTACCAAAATACCCTTAGTTTGTAAAATTACTAAAATACCCTTTGTTTATAAAATTACCAAAATACCCCTGGTTTGTAAAATTACCAAAATACCCTTGGTTTACAAAATTACCAAAATACCCCTGGTTTGTAAAATTACCAAAATACCCCTGGTTTGTAAAATTACCAAAATACCCCTGGTTTGTAAAAGTACCAAAATACCCTTGGTTTGTATAATTATCAAAATACCCCTAGTCTGTAAAATTACCAAAATACCCTTGATTTGTGAAATTACTGAAATACCCTCGACCTGTAAAATTATTGAAATACCCTCGACTTGTAAAATTACCAAAGTACCCCTAATTTACAAAATTACCGTTTTACCCTCAATTTACAAAATTACCGAAATACCCTTGTAGGGTAGAAATACCGAAATACCCTTGTAGGGTAGAAATACCGAAATACCCCTGTAGGATAGAAATACTGAAATACCCCTATAGGGTAGAGTTACTAAAATACCCTTGTAGGGTAGAACTACAGAAATACCCTTGTAGGGTAGAAATACTGAAATACCCCTGTATGGTAGAATTACTAAATACCCCTGTAGGATAGAATTACCGAGATACCTTTGTGGGGTAAAATTACCATTTTACCCCGAGGGTGTTAAATGACTATTTTGCCCTTGTGGGCAAGTGACTGACTTGGACTGTGTGGTTGACGGATTTGATTGTGAATATAAGTTGGTGATATGAATGACTTGACTGTGATTGTTTGATTCAAATGTGGACATGATATTCTGATTCTGTATGTTGTATGCGATCACATGTATATATGTTGCATGGGATATGGGTTATATTGATGGAGGAAGTGTTCTGGCAGCCTCGCTGTAATCTGGTGGCCTCGCCACATATATCTGTTCTGGTGACTTCGTCACAATATCTGGCAGCCTCGCTGCAATCTGGTGGCTTCGCCACATATATATATCTGTTTTGGTGGCCTAGCCACAATATCTGTATCTGGTGACTCTGTCACAATATCTGATAACTGAGCAGCAATGCTGCAACTGTGGATTGTAGGGCTGGGTGGGTTGAGCTATTCCCCACATGGAGTGTAGGGCTGGTACGGGTGGAGTGTAGCGGTTGGTTATAGGCTGGATTGGGTTGGGATTGCATTCACATTCTGATTTTTGATTCTGTTACCTGATACTGATTCTGATTCTGATTTTCTCACCTAATTCTGATTCTGATTCTGATTCTAGTTCTGATAATGTTTCCTATTCTGTAATGGGTTAAAGCCCATCTGGTACTGTCTGTTAAAATGGGCAAGGCCCAATTGATACTGAAACTGTAAGTAGGGCTGGGGCCAACTTTTAATTCTTTTATATGACTGACTGTAGGGGATTTCACACTGAGTTTTCGTAAACTCACCTCGTTTATTAACCTTTCAGGTAATTTCCAGCCTTAGACGGATCGGGGCTGCGAGGGGCTCGGAGGAAGCCACACACACTGTTCATGTTATAGTTTTGATTATTGCCTTTAAATGTTTTTATGTGGGTTGTAGTAAAGCCGTTGTAATTTTTTGGATTTCAAATTTAGAATTTTATTTATTGTTCTTATAATTGCTAGTATTAGAACACGGTTTTCCAAAGCAACTATTGTTGTTCAAAACATCACGTAACTGCAATTGTTTTTAAATTAAGCTTCCGCAACTGCCAGGATTTTTTACAAAGTTGTTAAGAATGTTTAAAAAGGGTACAAGTTTTTAATTATTAAGAAGGGTTTTTAGTGGAAACATGGTTTCCGAAAAACACTTCAATGTGACACACCAGATTCGAGCCAAACTTCCAGGCCGGGTTTGGGGTGTTACAGCAAATGAATATTCAACCGTGATATAAGGCCAAATTGGTTTAATATGAGCATGTATAAAGATTTTAAACTGTTATGGTTGTATTTAGCTAAGGATATAGATGTCTTGTTATACGCTATGTATATGAAATGAATTTTGGTTGAGTTATGACTTGGGTATTCGAATGATATAGAAATGATTATTGTATGGTTTGATCTTTGAAATTATGGAACTTGTACGAATTAGTTTTGATATTTGACTATGATTTGACGGTGTAAGACTTTTGATTGTGAAATGAGTGTGAAACATTTTGTTTTGTCCGGTAATGCATCGTAACCCTAGTCCGGCGACGGATACGGGTTAGGGGTGTTACATTTTATTGGTATGAGAGCTACTGTTTAATCGATTTTAGGACTAACGTAGCATGTGTAAGTCTAGCTATACATGCCATAATATTTGCTACGATAGTGTGATGACTTATGACATTTGAAAATGTGTTTTCGTATAGTAAATGGATCTCGACAGAGTTGTAGCTAATGATGTCGAGAGTGTAGCGCCTGCTCCCGCGCATGGACAGCACCAGTTGAATCTCGGCCTATCTCGAGTAGCCATGAGGGGGGCTAAACAAGCCTTCTATCAAATGATGAATGATTGGTTTACTCAATATATCCGAACTAACCCGGCTACACAACAACCTCCACCCCCGAATAATTCATCTCTGATACCTGTGGTACCTCTAATGATTGATCCGATGAGATTTAACAAGCCTTCTGTTGATATAATTAGAAAACACGAGGCTGAAGAATTCAAAGCTACTGATGATGATGATGCTGAGCGAGATGAATTTTGGCTTGATAATACTATTCGTGTGTTTGATGATTATCTTGTACCCCGGATGAGTGCTTAAAATGTGCCATATCCCTACTATGAGACACCACATATCATTGGTGGAATACACTAGTATTGGTGGTTTCGAAAGAGCGAGTGACCTGGGAATACTTTCAGAATGAGTTCAATAAGAAATATATTAGCCAGAGATTCATTGATCAGAAGTGCAAGGAATTTCTCGAATTAAAACAGGGTCGTATGACTGTGACAGAATATGAGCGAAAATTTGTGAGACTCATTCGATATGCACGTGAGTGTGTTTCAACTGAAGCTATCATGTGTAAAATATTCAAAGATGATTTGAACGAAGACATTAAATTGCTGGTTCATATACTTGAAATCAAAGAGTTCGTGGTACTTTTTGAGCTAGCTTGCAGAGCCGAAGAGCTAGGGAAAGAGAAAAGAAAAGCTGATTTTGAAGCCAGAGATTCCCGTAAAAGATCATCGGGTAAGACTTTTCACTCAACATTGAAGAAGTTCAGATATGATTTTAGTCGATCTAAAGATACTGCGGGCTTTTCTAGATGAGATCGAGACTAACCCCCTGTAAGTTTACGAGCCACTTTGATAGTTAGTGTGGCAATGTTTGACAGAACAAAGTCGAGTGCAAGCATTGTGGTAAATGGAATTCTGGAGATTGCAGATTGCATGACCAGTCTTGTTTTAAATGTGGATCGATAGATCATTTTATTCGAGATTGCCCGATGTTAGCCGAGCAAAACACTGTTCAGAACGCAAGACTAAGTAAATGTCAGTGCGAGGCAGACCACCCAGGCATTCGGGTAATGTAGGTGGTAGTCAAAGAGGGCCGAAAGATATAATAGTTCAATCTAAGGCTCGTGCACCTGCCAGAGCATATGCTATACGCGCTCGCGAGAACACTTCTTCACTAGATGTTATTACCGGTACTTTCACTCTTTATGACACTAGTGTTATTGCATTGATTGATCTTAGTTTGATTCATTCTTATGTGTGTGAAACATTAGTATCTAGTAAGACTTTTCCTGTTGACTCTAATGAGTTTGTGATTCGAGTATCAAATCCCCTGGGCCAGTGTGTTTTGGTTAATAAAGTATGTAAAAATTGCCCATTGATGATTATAGATTCATGCTTTCCAGTCGATTTGATGTTGTTACTTTGGACGAGTTCGATATAATTTTGGGTATGGATTGGCTGACTTTGCACGATGCTGTTGTTAATTGCAAAAGAAAGACCATTGATTTGAGATGTCAGAACAACAAGACTATTCGGATTAAATCTAATGATCTGAGTGGTTTACCAGTAGTAATATCTTCGATGTTAGCTCGGAAGTATGTGAAAAAAGGTTGTGAAGCTTACTTTGCTTATGTGCTTGGTAGTAAGGTGAGTAAAAAGAAGATTGAATTCGTACCAGTTGTGTGCGAGTATCTGGACGTATTTCCTGAAGAATTATCGGGTTTGCCACCTGTCCAAGAGGAATAGCTTCGTACCGGATGGCACTTACTGAATTAAAAGAACTGAAATCTTAGTTGCATGAGTTGACAGATAGAGGTTTCACGCGATCGAGTTTCTCTCCTTGGGGTGCGCCTGTGTTATTTGTGAAAAATAAAGACGAAACTATGAGAATGTGTATTGATTATCGCCAACTAAATAAGGTGACTATAAAGAATAAATATTTGTTGCCACGGATTGACGACCTGTTCGATCAGTTGAAAGGAGCTTCAATGTTTTTGAAGATAGATTTGAGATCGGGTTATTATCAGTTGTGAGTCAGAGACTCCGATGTGCCAAAAACTGCTTTTCGAATGAGGTACGGACATTATGAGTTTCTAGTTATGCCGTTCGAACTTACTAATGCGCCTTCTGTTTTTATGGGTTTGATGAATCGGATCTTCAGGCAATATTTAGATCAGTTTGTGGTTGTGTATATTGATGATATATTGATCTACTCCCGTGATGAAACCGAACATGCCGAGCATTTGAGATTTTTGTTATAGACTTTGCAAGAAAAATAGTTGTATGTGAAGTTTAGTAAATGTGAGTTATGGTTACATAAAGTTAGCTTTCTGGGACATGTTGTTTCAGCATCAGGTATTTGGGTTGATCCGAGTAAGATTTTAGCAATACTTGACTAGAAACCTCCGAGAAACGTTTCTGAAGTCTAAAGTTTTCTGGACTTGCTGGTTACTATAGACGATTTGTGAAAGGTTTCTCGATGGTTGCAACCTCGATGACCAAGCTACTGCAAAAAGATGTTAAGTTTGAGTGGTCAAAAAAGTGCCAAAAAATTTTTGGTTAGTTGGAAGCCCTTTTGAGCGAACCTCTACTACTAGTTCAGCTAGAATGGGGTAAAGAATTTGTTATTTATAGTGATGCATCTTTAAATGGTTTCGGTTGTGTTTTAATGCAAGAAGGCAGACTTATAGCTTATGCGTCGAGACAGTTAATGGCGCATGAAAAGAATTATCCGACACACGATTTAGAGTTGGCAGCTATTGTGTTTGAATTGAAAATATGGCGTCACTATCTGTTCGATGAAAAATGTCATGTTTATTCCGATCATAAAAGTCTAAAGTATTTGATGACTCAAAAAGATCTAAATTTGAGGCAATGTCAATGGTTAGAGTTGCTAAAAGATTACGAGCTAGTGATTGATTATCATCCGAGAAAGGCTAATGTTGTTGCTGATGCTCTAAGTTGAAAATCCCTGTTCGCTTTGCGTGCAATGAAAGCACATATGGTTATGTCAGATGATGGTGCGATAATAGCTGAGTTAAAAGAAATACTGTTATTTATTCAGTAGATTTATGAAGCTCAGAAGGTCGATAATGATTTGATAGTAAAGCGAGTTCAATGTGATTTGAATGTTGATTTAGAATTTCAAGTGGATACTGAGAGATGTTTGCAGTTTCAAAACTGAATATGCGTTCCGAGAAATACAAAGTTGATTCAGATGATTTTGAATGAAGCTCATAACAGTCGGCTATCTGTTCACTCGAGTAGTACGAAGATGTGTATTGATTTGAAATAGCACTATTGGTGGCAAGGTATGAAACGAGACATTTCTGACTTTGTATCGAAATGTTTAGTTTGTCAGCAAGTAAAACCCAAGCATCAGGCACCTTCTGGATTGCTTCAGCCGATCATGATACCTGAATGGAAATGGGTTAGAGTAACAATGGATTTTGTATCCGGTTTACTGATGACACTGAGCAAGAAAGATTCAATCTGGGTTATTGTAGATAGATTGACTAAATCTGCTCACTTTTTTTTGGTTCATACAGATTACTCGCTTGATAAGCTGGCTGAATTGTATGTTTCTCAGATCGTGAGGTTACATGGTGTGCCTATATCTACTGTTTCAGATAGAGATCTGTGGTTTACATTGTGGTTTTGGAAGAAATTGCAAGAAGCACTAGGTACAAAATTACATTTCAGCACTACTTTCCATTCGCAAACAGATGGTCAGTCTGAACGAATCATTCAGATACTTGAGGATATGTTGAGATATCTGGGAACGATATCTACCTCTGATTGAATTTGCGTATAATAATAGCTTTCAATCGAGTATTAAAATGGCACCTTACGAGGCTTTATACGGTCATAAATGTCGTACACCATTATATTGGACTGAGCTCAGTGAAAATAAGACACATGGGGTCGATTTGATCAGAGAAACTGAACAGAAAGTGAAAGTGATCCATGAAAGTATGAAGGCAGCATCAGATAGTCAAAAATCATATGCGGACTTGTAACGTAAAGATATAGAATTTCATATCAAGGATAAAGTGTTTTTGAAAGTCTCACCTAGGAAGAAAATACTCAGATTCAATCGTAAAGGCAAATTAAGTTCGAGATTTATTGGGCCGTATGAGGTTATAGAGCGTTTCGAGCCAGTTGCTTATAGACTATTGTTGCAACCTGAATTAGAAAAGATTCACAATGTATTTCATGTTTTGATGCTTCATAGATATCGATCGGATCCTTCACATGTGATTAGTCTGACCGAAGTTGATATTAAGCCTGATATGACGTACGAGGAAAAACCGATTTGTATCTAGCTCGTGAGATTAAAGAGTTGTGAAATAAGAAAATTCCATTGGTTAAAGTACTGTGGCATAAACACGGAGTTGAGAAAGCAACGTGGGAGTCAGAAGATGTAATGAGAGAACGCTATCCAAACCTATTTACCGATAAGATTTTCGGGGACAAAAATCCCTAAGGGGGAAAGAGTTGTAACAGCCTAATTTAGACCCTAGTCAGAACAGTGGTTTTGAGACCACAAATCTGAGTCAAAAAAATATTTAAATATTATTTTTCGTGTTTATTATATGTGAATTTGAATGTGTGAAAGTTTCGTATGAAAAATTGATTGTTTGTGTGCTTAATTTAGTAAAAGGATTTAATCGCGTAAATTAAAAACTTAATAGTTTATTTTATAAGGGCTGAAATGTGTTTGTCTTTGTAAATGGAGGGATTTATGTGGAAATTAGCCCATGATGACATGCAATGGACAATAATGGCCTTAAAATAACATTAATATATATTTTAAATCCAAGGTTAATTATGTAAACTAGTTAATAATTATAATATAACAAAACATAAAAAGAAAAAAACATGCATGTGTTCATATTATTTGATCGAAACTAGTAAAAGAAAAGAAAAAGAAAAAAAGCAAATGATATTTGGCCATTGTTGATTCAAAATTAAGGTGAGTTTTAACTCGATTTTGATGATTTTTACGTTTTTGAGATCATTGCTTCGAGTACTCTCCGACCCATACTAGAATTTCTAATTTTGATGAATATTTTGAGTTATGCCATTGATGAATATTTGTGTTTTGTGATGTTTGATGATAAATTATGAAAGATATGTTTTTGATTAATATGTTTTGTATTGAAATTTTTGATGAATTTGAGTAATTAGGGCTAATTGCAAAAAATAATAAATTGAAGGACTAAAATGCAAAATAAATGAAATGTGTGTATTTGTATGTACTAGAGGAACATTCGGCCTAGGTATGTTACATGGAGATTTCGTGTATTTTGTGTTTTATGCAATTAGGACTAATTTGTAAAAGTATGAACTATCAGGGGTAAAATGGTAATTTTTCCATTTATGTGTTGTTGGATTAAATTGAATGAAATTGTGTTTCAATGAGGTTAATTTGAAATTGTATAGATCAAGAATAAAAGAAATTAGACTTGGATCGGGAAAAAACAAAAATAGTCGAATAGTCGATTTACATCGTTCGTCGATATCCGAGGTAAGTCTTTAAGCAATTAAACATCATTAATTTTGAATGTAACTTAGTTTAATAAGTTGATTTGGAATTCATAAGTTTATAGTAGAGCTGGGCAAATGTGATTAAGCATAGAAATAAGTATTTGAGTTTAATTCGACTGAGTTATAACATTTGAAAGTCCGTATGAACTATATGGAATATCTGGAATTTTCGATATATGGATTGTTTATGAGACAGCTTTATAATAGTGATATTCAGGTTTTGAGCCTAGCAAGCCTTGTGCTAGTGAATTTAATCGGGCTTTATGCCTAGCAGGCTTATTACCGATGTATAAAATCAGACTTTGAGTCTAGTAGGCCTTGTGCCAGTGTGTGATACAGGCTTAGGCGTAGCAGGCTTTATGCCGGTGAATTATTATAAGTCTATGCCTAAAAGACTTTATGCTAATGTGGTAATTGAATACGTTAAACGAGCTAAGACAATCAAGTACGTGATAGTTGGTTACCTAGTCTATGCCTAAAGGTCTAGTAATTTGGCTTAATTGAGGAGCAAGATGTTGATTGTATATTGATCGTGAGGTTTCGTGGTAGGTTTTAAATATTTATAATTACTCATTCTTGAACTAACTATTATCGCGATGTAGGCAAGTGTACCTATCGAACACTAGTATAGTTTTAGCAAGACCGGATTGTCAACCCAAAAGAACTAAAAGTACCAGTAATGACTGTCTTTTTATTATCTAGGCTAAGAATAAAAGGGGTTTTTGTTTTAATTAACTAATTATCTAAACTAAGAACGCACAGAGAAAAGAATTGGGGAATTGCTTTTGGGAAAATCGATTGACTTGAGACAATACCTAAGGAAAAATCCACCTAGACTTTACTTGTTATTCTGGCT
Source organism: Gossypium hirsutum (assembly GCF_007990345.1). Lineage (NCBI taxonomy): Eukaryota > Viridiplantae > Streptophyta > Magnoliopsida > Malvales > Malvaceae > Gossypium > Gossypium hirsutum. The sequence goes on along the minus strand of NC_053431.1, from coordinate 38,598,016 downwards.
CCGAATCGAACGATTTATTCATTCAACTTGTTCCGTAGAGATCCCTAAGATATGTTATTATCCCTATTCAAGACTAATAACGTCTAATCCCTAGATTGCATAACCGAGACTTTTCTCTAATTAACACTCTAGGGTTGCATTAACTCGATCTATGGATCCCCTTATTAGGTTTCACCCTAATCTGGCAAAATCTTGTCACCCTATTTCTAGGCGCGCAATCAACTCCGCTTAATTATGACAAAAGTACTCTTAGACAGGGTCTATTCCTCCTCTGAATAAGAGCATGTCTAGAATCAGTATCCTGGGACATCAAAACAAGACTTAAGAACACATAATTAAGAACAAGTTAAATATTTATCATACGATTCAAAAAATAATAACAAGATTCGTCTTAGGTTGCATTCCCCTTAGGTATTTAGGGGTTTTAGTTCATAACTAAATAAGAAAACATCTTAGAAGAATAAAGAATACAAAACATAAAGAAAACCCAAAACTCCTGAAGGGAAATTGAGGAGAGATCTTCAGTCTTGATGATGAATCTGACTTCTGAGATGGATCAATTGGCTTCCTTGGAGTAATTCCTTACCCCCTATTCTCCGTCTCCCTTTTTCTCCTTTTCTAGGGTGTATTTATAGGCTATGGAATGCCTAGAAGCCCTCAAAAGTAGCCTTTTCTGAATTGGACTCAACTTGAGCTCGGCAAGGACATGCCCGTGTAACACGCCCGTGTGTGATTACTTAAGGCCATGTTCGGGCCTGTTACAATGGCATGGGTGTGTGCTATACCCGTGTGAGTCGTTCTTCAATTCTGCTAGATTGACACGGCCGTGTGGTCTGCCCGTTTGAGGAGGTCCAGGCCGTGTTGATTTCATATTTGAGCCATTTTCTCCTATTTTGGCCCGTTTCTCGTTCCTTTCGCTCTCCTATGCTCTCCTAAGTATAAAACATGAAATTAAAGCATTAGGAGCATCGAATTCACCAATTCTTATAGAAAATCATCCATAAAATGCGTTGAACATGGGGTAAAAATATGTATAAATTACGGTTTATCAAATACCCCCACACTTAAGCATTTGCTTGCCCTCAAGCAAAAAATCTCAACTCATAATCAAAATAATTTCTCCTCAACTTATAATTCTTATTAATAATCTCAAAATAATCCATAGGTAATCATACATTGAGAATTCAACTAAAAGAACATAAAAGTTTCAAACATTCCAAGTTGAGTATTTAATCATGCAAACATAGGTGTCTCTCCGCATCAAAGTAATTACCTTTGATTTAGAATATCATAGAGTTTCACATCCTCACTAAAGATTCACTCAAATCACTCGAGGTGTTTAAGGACAATAAATGAAGCACTCAATAGTCAATAATGAAAAGTCATTACCATAGGCTTGCATGAAAATCAAATCTCCACCATTATAATTTAGGATGATACATCAATCAAAATGTCTTTAAAGGGTTGTAGGGAGGCTTGGTTAGAGGGGTGTGGTCACAAGCTGAAAGAAAGGGTTAGAATCGAGATTGAATTGAAAAATTGCCTAACTAGAAAAAGAGTTAATCTTCACTTGCGTACAACAGAGCTTCTCTCAGAATATGAAAGTACAGATATGTATACATAGTTTTTTTTTACAAGAACAAGTTAAAATAATATAGACTAACTATTAAGAGCAAAACATAGCTAGAAAGTCCATTCAACTCAAATCTCGACAAAAATAAGGATTAATTTAGGGGATTTCAACAATAATGGGTTAAAGGTTAATATTAAGGGTAATACAAGAAATGGCTTGTTAGGCTCAATGGGGTTTACTAGGGGTTAATCGTGGAGGTAGGCTTTTCATGGCATGAGTGGGTTAATTCTAAGTGCCTTAATCATTTTGACATATCAAATCAAATGGTGTGGTCTCGTCATGCATAATCAAGCAAGTTCTAGAATAACAGTTCAATACTGACGCACTCAAAGCAATAATAAAAGTGAGCATGAAAGGATTAATAGATGCTCAAAAGGCTCAAAAATCTCACAAAAATTATGGCTTTTTGATGTTTAGACTCGTGAATTCCAATTCAAAGTAATACCTAGACTTGGGGAAACAACCTATAATTTTAAATTCTTAAAAATCAACTTATCATGCTTGATTCTCTAATATCTTAATGTTTAAATAATCAATGCAATTAAATCCCTATGTTTTAATTCAAGATATATCAATCAAAATCATAAATTAATTAAAATTTATCCTAAATATGATATGAGAGATTTTCAAGAGAACAAGGTAATTATTCAGGGACTTTTCTGATAATGAAATAAATACCCCCCCACACTTAAGATGTACATTGCCCTCAATGTACAAAGATAGAAATTAGTGTATAAAAATAAGATAGGGAGAGAAGTGAAACTTCCTATATGATGAATTCCTCGAACTAGAATTTTAGAGAGTAATTGGTTCGAGAGTGGAGAAGGATACTCCGGCGGTCGTAGAGATTCATTAGTCCATAAGTCCTGCGCCAAATGAATATTATATCTAGTGGTAGCTATGGTCGTGGTCGAGTAGGACATGGCAATCGTGGAGAACCTTTCCCAGTGGAGTTTTAGTTCCTATGTGATGATGAGCTTAAGAGTCCTATATAACTGTGATAAAATCAGGAACTTTTTAGGGAATATTAGGAAGAATAAGCACTTGAAAAGAAATAACAGAAATTAATAATTAAAAATAAAATTCTAAAATATAACAAAAATAAAAAATAGTTTCAATAAAAATTAAAAACGTAAAACAATAAATAAATATTTCTAAATATCTTCATCGCTAGATGGTTCGTGAGGTGGGACTGGCGATGAGATGTGGAGGTGCTGACAAATTTGCTGTAGAGTAGCATCAATGTTGTCAAATCATTGAAAACACTGTTGCTCGAATCGGGTGAGGCGCTCAGAGATGTCAGCATATGAAGCCGCCGCATGAACTGGACGAGAGGGTAGTGGTGGCTGAGTCAGTGGGTCCTCGTGCTGTGGGGGGACATCATCAGGAATGTCCTCGTAGGCCTCCTCCTCGGTATATTGGGCGAGACAATACTGGGGAGGGTAGGTTCCTCGGTGCCTCTTGATCATCCTCATGCTAAGCATGCTTGAGATGCCTTGTGGAGACATCTGGCGAATGAGGGTGAGGGACGATTCATGGGCCGTGGTATTGAGGAGCCCGAAGTGTCGCGCCAGCCTAGTCACGTAGGGGCCAATGGAGATGACCCCCTTCTGATGCCACTCCGCCTGGTGCTGAATCGCAATTGCGATGAAATAGGCAATGTCGATGACGTGTCCTTGCAACATGCACCATAAGAAGTAGATGTCGTCGGTGTTGATGACGCCAGTGCTCTCTCGCCTCCCTGTAATCGTGTGAGCTAATATAGCGTGTAAGTATCTTAGGGATGGTGGGAGAACTGATGCCTAGGAGCGGCTAGGATTGTACGAGGCCGTGCTAGGGGCCAAAGTGTGCCAGGACTTCGAGGGAGAGAAATATATGTGGCGACTGAGAGCATGTAGTTCATTCTCCTCCCTGAACTCCTCCGTATATAGGCCTAGTGTAGCACCAAACTCTGGGACACTTAGCTGGCGGATTAATCCGCCTAGGTGAAACTAGACCATGATATTTCAACAGGTTCAACCACGGGTGTTAGACACGGGCGTGTCGCACGACCATGCTAGTTTATCAGTTTCAACCATGGGTCTTCCACACGGGCGTGTCGCACGCCCGTGTTGTTTTGGCAGGCTCGACCACGGCCATGTCTCATGGCCGTGGCATTTTATCGTAGCCCGTGTTGGGGAAATCATTTGCCCTATTTTCACACTACCTTAAGCACGCCCGTGTGCTTGGTTGTGTCTCTGTGGAAACACCTGTATTCAAGATCTCTATTAGTAGGTTAGGAGTTAAATACCAAAATTTAAAGAAATTAATAATGTTAGTGCTCAGGTTGCTATCAATCTCATCAAAATAAGGTTTTAATTGGGTGTTGTTTACCTTAAAAGTGCCGAACTTGGGATGACTCACCTCCACCGTACCGAATGGAAAAATACTGAGTACCGTAAGAGGGATTTCCTAATTCTATGTGGTAGTGACAATATGGGGATCTGCGGCATCTAATAAGAACTTATCACCAACCTTAAGTGGATTTGGGGAGGTATCAAACTTATTCTGGCATAATTTTGGTTTATCATGTGTTCTCGGTTTATGTGCTGGCCATTCATCTAGCTCCTCTATCCGTAGCCTTCGTTCTTCATGAGTGTGTCCTCTATCATTTCTGGAACATGGCTCGTGAATTTCTTTGAAGCTCAATTTCTGCAAAGTCATATTGTCAAATTGAGTAGATTGGTGTGGACCATTACCTTTAATTTTCGATGTGATGCCAGAATTACGAGCTTGAAGGATGATCGTTTTGTCTCCCACAAGAAGTGTAAGCTCACCTATTCCAACATCAATAATTATTTTAGCAGTTGCTAAAAAGGGCCTCCCTAAAATTAAAAGGGTGTTATTATCCTCCTCTATGTCTAGAACAACGAAATCAACGGGAAATATGAACTTATCTACTTTCACTAGTACATCTTCAATAATACCCCTAGGAAATCTTATAGTTTTATCTGTCAATTGAATGCACATCCTAATTTGTTTAGGTTTCCCAAGAACTAGTTTCTTAAACATTTTGTAAGGCATGACGTTAATACTAGCCCCTAAATCAGCTAATGCATGACTTATATCTAAACTACCAATTAAGCAAGGAGTTGTAAAACTCCCTAGATCTTTCAATTTGTGGGGTAGCTTATTCTGTAGAATAGCTGAGCAGACTGCGTTTAGCTCCACATGCGATACTTCATCCAACTTCCGCTTATTTACTAAAAGCGCTTTTAAAAATTTCATTGCATTTGGCATTTGCGACAAAGCTTCAATGAACGGTAAGTTAATATGTAATTTTTTCAAAAGTTTGACGAATTTATCGAATTGTTCGTCTGAGCGGTCTTTCCTTGTCGCGTTAGGGTATGGGACACGAGGTCTATATTCTTCATTCACCGTTTTGTTATGACTTACCTCACTTTTACCTTTGCTCACCATAGTTTCTTGCATCAATTCTGGCTTAGGCGCAATGAATCCTTCCTTATCTTGAGTACTAATTGCATTGAGGTGTTCCCTTGGATTAGGTTCAGTATTACTTGGTAGGTTACCTTGTGGTCGTTTGAAGATTAGTTTGGATAGCTGGCCTATCTGAGTTTCGAGCCCTTGGATCGATGCTTGTTGATTCTTAAGTGCTGTCTCGGTATTTTGGAAATAGGTTTCTAATACTGAGATGAATTTAGAGAGCATCTTTTCAAGGTTTGGTTTCTTCTCTTGTTGATAAGGTGGCTATTGAAAACCCTGAGGATTTTGTGGCTTTTGATTCCTTTGACCACCCCAAGAGAAAATTGGGTAGTTCCTCCAACCTGCATTATAAGTATTACTGTATGGGTTATTTTGAGATTGAAAGTTATTGTTACCATATAGTTGACTTGTTCCTCTTCGGTTGTAGGATTGAAGGATTAATATTCTGTATGCACACCTCCTCCACTTGAGTTACACCTTATTACCGGTTGTACTTGCATAGAACCAAGTGAACCATTAATCTTTTTATTGAGAAGTTCTACCTGATTTGATAGCATAGTAACTGAGTCGACATTATAAATGCCAGCTGTTTTTGTTGGCTTAGTTCTCATGACTTGCCAGTGATAGTTATTCAGTGACATTTCTTCAATGAATTCATAAGCCTCTTCAGGTGTTTTTTTGTTAATGGTCCCTCCAGCAGCTACGTCAATCATCTGTCTTGTTGAGGGATTCACACCATTGTAAAACGTTTGAACTTGCAACCATAGAGGTAACCCATGGTGAGGGCACCTTCGCAATAGATCCTTGTATCTCTCCCATGCATCGTAAAGTGTTTCTAAGTCCATCTGCATAAAAGAAGAGATATCATTACGTAACTTAGCCGTTTTAGCCGGCTAAAAATATTTTAGTAGAAATTTTTCGGTCATTTGTTCCCAAGTAGTGATGGAACATTGTGGTAATGAGTTCAACCACTGTTTAGCTTTGTTTCTCAATGAAAAAGAGAATAACCAAAGGCGAATGGCATCATTAGAAACGCCATTAATTTTGAAAGTGCCGCAAAACTCCAGAAAATTCACCAAGTGAGTGTTGGATCCTCATCTTACAAACAATCAAACTGAACAAACTGCTGTATCATCTGAATTGTGTTAGGTTTCAATTCAAAATTTTTCACTGCAATAGCAGGTTTAACTATACTTGACTCAGTTCCTATTAAAGAAGGTTTAGCATAGTCATACATAGTATGTGGAGCAGGATTTTGATTAGCCGCAATTGAAGGAGGTAGCTGGTTGCCATGGTTTTCAGCCATCTCTTCTGTTGAGGGTTGAGTATCATCTTCTTGCTCGTTCTCTGTCTATCTTAAGCTTCACCTTATTTCTCTTTGGTTTTTACGAACTGTGCGATCGATTTCTTCGTCAAAAAGTAATGGTCCCGACGGGTTTCTTCTAGTCATAAACTATGAAAACTTGCCAAGAGAAGGAAAAAGGAAGTTAATTAGTAATAATAATTAAATTAAATTAAATTAAATTGTAAGAAAAATAAATTGCTAAAGTAATAAAAATTGAGTGTTCATAATATTTTAGTTCCCTGGTAGCGGGGCCAAAAACTTGATCGTGAGGTTTCGTGATAGGTTTTAAATATTTATAATTACTCGTTCTTGAACTAACTATTATCGCGATGTTGTAAAGTGTACCTATCAAACAGTAGTATAGTTTTAGCAAGACCAGATTGTCGAACCCAAAGAAACTAAAAGTACTATTAATGACTATCTTTTTATTATCTAGCCTAAGAATAAAAGGGTTTTTGTTTTAATTAACTAATTATCTAAACTAAGAACACACAGAGAGAAGAATTGGGGAATTGCTTTTGGGAAAATTGATTGACTTGAGACAATACCTAAGGAAAAATCCACCTAGACTTTACTTGTTATTCTGGCTCCGAATCGGACGATTTATTTATTCAACTTGTTCCATAGAGATCCCTAAGTTATGTTATTATCCCTATTCAAGACTAATAACGTCTAATCCCTAGATTGCATAACCGAGACTTTTCTCTAATTAACACTCTAGGGTTGCATTAACTCGATCTATGGATCCCCTTATTAAGTTTCACCCTAATGCGGCAAAATCTTGTCACCCTATTTCTAGGTGCGCAATCAACTCCGCTTAATTATGACAAAAGTACTCTTAAACAGGGTCTATTCCTCCTATGAATAAGAGCATGTCTTGAATCAGTATCTTGGGATATCAAAACAAGAATTAAGAACACATAATTAAAAACAAGTTAAATATTTATCATACGATTCAGAAAATAATAACAAAATTTGTCTTAGGTTTCATTCCCTTAGGTATTTAGGGGTTTTAGTACATAACTAAATAAGAAAACATCTCAGAAGAATAAAGAATACAAAACATAAAGAAAACCCAAAACTCCTGAAGGGAAATTGAGGAGAGATCTTCAGTCTTGATGATGAATCCGGCTTTTCAGAAGGATCAATCGACTTCCTTGGAGTAATTCCTTACCCCCTATTCTCCTCTTCTAGGGTGTATTTATAGGTTTGGAATGCCTAGAAGCCCTCAAAAGTAGCCTTTTTCTGAATTGGACTCAACTTGGGCTCAGTAGGGACATGCCCGTGTGCGATTACTTCAGGCAGTGTTCAAGCCTGTTAGAATGGCACGGGAGTGTGCTATACTCGTGTGAGTCGTGCTCCAATTCTGCCAGATTGACACAGCCGTGTGGTCTGCCCGTGTGAGGAGGTCCAGGCCGTGTTAATTTTGTACTTTGGCCCATTTTCTGTATTTTTGGCCCGTTTCTTGTTCCTTTCGCTCTTTTATGCTCTCCTAAGTATAAAACATGAAATTAAAGCATTAGGAGCATTGAATTCACCAATTCTTATGAAAAATCATCCATAAAATGCGTTAAACATGGGGTAAAAATATGTATAAATTACGGTTTATCATATATATATATACATGTGTATGTGTGAGTAATCGAATGATGCTTTTCATTATGATTCGGTTAGTAATGGAAATGTATATGCATATATTATGCTTATGTGGTTGGTAAAATAGGTACTTTTAATGAAGATATTTGTTGAGTAGGTATGTTTTGTGATCGTGATTTTGTGTGTGATAAGTTTTATAAATTTATAACGAGTCATTCTTGAAACTAACTATTATCACGATGAAGGCAATTGTACCTATCGAACAGTAGTATAGTTTTAGCAAGACCGGATTGTCGAACCCAAAGGAACTAAAAGTACTAGTAATGACTGTCTTTTTATTATCTAGCCTAAGAATAATAGGGTTTGTTTTAACTAACTAATTAACTAAACTAAGAATTCATAGAAAATAGAATTGACGAATTACTTTTGGGAAAACGATTGAATTAACACAATACCTAAGGAAAAATCCACCTAGACTTTACTTGTTATTTGACTTTGAATCGGACGATTTATTCATTTGACTTGATCCATAGAAATCCCTAAGTTATGTTATTATCTCTCTCGAGACTAACAACGTCTAACCCTAGGTTAAATAATTAAAATCTCTTTCTAATTAACTCCCTAGGGTTACATTAACTTGATCTATGGATCCCCTTATTAGGTTTCACCCTAATCCGGCAAAATATTGTCACCCATCTCTAGGTGCACAACCAACTCTGCATAATTATGAAAAATGTACTCTTAGACAGGGTCTATTCCTTCTCTGAATAAGAGCTTAACTTAAATCAATATCCTGGAATATCAAGAGAAGAATTAAGAACACATAATTAAGAACAAGCCAACTATTTATCATACAATTCAGAAAATAATAACAAGATTTGTCTTAGGTTTCATTCCCCTTAGGTGTTTAGGGGATTTAGTTCATAAATAATGAATATAAAACATAAAGAAAACCCAAAACTCCTGAAGGGAAACTGAAGGGAGATCTTCAGTCTTGATGATGAATCTGACTTCTGAAATGGATCAATCGGCTTTCCTTGAGCAGTTCTCTACCTCATTCTCTGTGTCCTCTTTTTCCTCCTCCTCTAGGGTGTATTTATAGGCTTTAAATGCCTAAGAACCCTCAAAATTGGCCTTTTTCGAATTGGACTCAACTTAGGCTCGATAGGGACACGCCCGTGTGACACGCTCATGTGGGATTACTTCAGGTCGTGCTCGAGCCTATTAGAATGGCATGGGTGTGTGTTCTACCTGTGCGAGTCGTGCTTTGATTCTACCAAATTGACACAGTCGTGTGGTCTGCCCGGTGTGGAAGTCCAGGCTGTATTGATTTCATACATTGGCCTATTTTCTCCATTTTTGGCCCATTTCTCATTCCTTTCGCTCTCCTATGCTCACCTAAGTATAAAACATGAAATTAAGTATTAGGAGCATCGAATTCACCAATTCTAGGGAAAAATCATCCATAAAATGTGTTAAGCATGGGGTAAAAATATGTATAAATTTTGGTTTATCAAATACCCCCACACTTAAGCATTTGCTTGTCCTCAAGAAAAATTCTCAACTCATAATCAAAATAAATTATTCTCAACTTATAATCTCTATCGAAATATCTCAAACTAATTCATGAGTAGTCGTACATTGAGAATTCAACTAATAGAACATTAAAGCTTCAAACATTCCAAGTTGAGTATTTTATCATGAAAACATAGGTGTCTCCCCTCATCTATGTAATTACCTTCAACTCAAAATATCACAGAGTTTCACATCCTCACTACAGATTCACTCAAGGTGTTTAAGGACAATACACGAAGCACTCAATAGTCAATAATGAAAAGTCATTACCATAGGCTTGCATGAAAATCAAATCTCCACTACTATAAATTGAGATGATACATCAATCAAAAGGTCTTTAGAGGGTTGTAACGAGGCTTGGGTAAGGGGTGTGGTCACAAGCTGCAAGAGAAGGTTAGAATCGAGATTGAATTGAAAAATTACCTAACTAGAAAAGTGACTAGTCATTAATTGCGTACAACAAAGCTTCTTCTCAGAATATGGAATTTACCTTTTTTAGCTCAAAAGATCACTACTACTAATATGTATACATGTTTTTTTTAAGAACAAGTCAACTAACTATTAACAACAGGACATAACAAAGCAATTTATTCAATTCAAATCTCGACAAAAATAGGGATCAAAAATTGAGGGGATTTCAACAATATTGGGTTAAGGGTTAATATTAAGGGTAATACAAGAAATGGCTTGTTAGCTCAACGAGGTTTACTAAGGGTTAATCGTGGAGCTAGGCTTTTCATGGCATGAGTGGGTTAATTCTAAGTGTCTTTCTCATTTTGACATATCAAATCAAATAGTGTGGTATTGACATGCATAATCAAGCAAGTTCTAGAATAACAGTTCAATACTGACGCACTCATAATGAAACTGAGCATGAAAGAATTAATAGATGCTCTTGAAGGCTCAAGATCTCACAAAAATTATGGCTTTTTGATGTTCAAACTTGTGAATTCCAATTCAAGATAATACCTAAACTTGGGGAAACAACTTAAATTTTTAAATTCTGAAAAATCAACTTATCATGCTTAATTCTCTAATGTCTTAAATAATCGATGCATGAATGCCTATGTTTTAATTTAAGATATATCAATAAAAATCATAAATCAATCAAAATTTATCCTAAACATGATATGAGAGCTTTTCAAGAGAACAATGCAATCATTCAGGGATTTTTCTGATATAAAAATGAATACCCCCCCATACTTAAGATGTGCATTGCCCTCAATGTACAAAGATAGATATATAAAAATAAAAATAAGATAGGGAGAGAAGTGAAACTTCCTGAGTGATAAATGAATTTCCTTGAACTTGAGCAGGACATGGTAGTCGTGGAGAACCTTTCCCAGTGGAGTTTCGAGTCCTTGAGTAATAGTGAGCTTTGGAGCTCTTTATAATTGTGATAGAGTCAGGAACTCTTTTAGGAAATATATAAAGAAGGGTAAGTACTCAATATGAATTAGCCAAAATTAAAAATTGTAAAATAATAATTATAAGTCCTAATAAAAATAAGGTGAAAGAAAAATAAAAAGTAGTCTTAAAATAAAATAAAAGTAAAAAAATAAATTAATAAATAAAAGTTTTTAAAAATCTTCATCGCTAAATGGTTCGCGAGGTGGGGGTGGCGATGAGATGTGTAAGTACTGACAAATCTGTTGTAGAGTAGCATCAATGTTATCAAATCGTTGAAAACACTACTGCTCGAATCTAGTGAGGCGCTTAGAGATGTCAGCATATGAAGCTGTCGCATGAACTAGACGATGGGAGCGTGTGGCTGAGACGCTGGGTCCTCGTGCTGTGGAGGGACATCATTAGTAATGTCCTTAGGGACCTCCTCCTCGGTAGATTGGCCAAGGCGATATTGAGGAGGGTAGGTTCCTCGGCGCTTTTTGGTCATCCTCATGCTTAGCATGCTCAAGATGCCTTGTGAAGACATCTGGCCAATGAGGATCAAGGATAACTCTTGGGCCGTGATGTTGAGGAGCCCAAAGTGTCGAGCCAACCGAGTAACATAGAGGCCAATGGAGATGACCCCCTTCTTATGCCGCTCCGTCTGGTGCTGAATGGCAAGGGTAATAAAATAAGCAAGGTCTATGACGTGCCCGTGTGACATACACCATAGAAAGTAGGGGTCATGAGTGTTGACGACGCCAGTGCTCTCTCTCCTTTCGGTTAACGTGTGAGCCAAAATGGCGTGTAAGTACCTCAGAGAGGGAGGGAGAGCCGATGCCTTGGAGTGGCTAGGATTGTAGGAGGCAGCGCTTTAAGGGAAAATGATGGATGTGGCAGTTGAGAGCATGTAAGTCATTCTCCTCCTTGAACTCCTCCGTGTATAAGTCCAGTGCAGTACCGAATTCTGGGACGCTTAGCTGGCGGACTAATCTGCCTAGGTGAAATTAGACCATGCCGGGATCATCGTAGTTTGTCATTACAGTCTGAAGATGAAACGTTGAGTATAGTTCCATCGTGAGCTCGAGATATGTTGGCTGATGATCCCGAAGAAAAGCTCCCAAGGGTCGGTGGTTAGGAGAGCCCGAGTTGCATCAGCTAACTGAACTTGTTCTACTGCAGCCCAATCGATGCAGCGGCCCGCAATTAAAGGTCGGGCCCTGAGTATTTGAAGAAGTTCTTCTTGGGCCCAATGGGGAACTGCAGGAAAGGGTGGCGAATTTCTACGGTAGGACCTACGGAAGATGACGCTCCCTTCCTTTTCTTTGAAGTAGGGACGGCGACCTTTTTACCACGTGAAGACGACATTGTATACCTGCAATATAAAAAAATTAATAGTAGGTAAACAAATTTGAAAAGGAAAAAGCCATGAATTTAAACTAACAATTTAAGCCAAAACTACTAATACTAACCAAACTCAACCAAAATAATCAATTTCATAGCATAATTTTGTGACATTAGCATGGTAATAGCATGAGAATGAGCATAGTAATGGCATGGGTATGACAACAGAATGAGGTTTTCCTAACAACTCGATTTAACATGAAATGTTATGATAAATAACCTAAGAATGCAAATTAAATGATAGAAAAATGCACAAAATGAAAATATTATGAGAAAAATGAAGATTATTTTGATAATAAGCATTAGAAATAAGTAAAATAGAAGTGAAAAGAGTAAACAAACGCTAAGGGAGAGAGATTGGGCGTCAAAAATTGAGTGGGAAGTAGCGCACGGGCGTAGCAGGGAGGCCGAGTGGACTTGCAGTGGGTAGGGTTAGGGATTTTGAGTGAAGAAGACAATGAATAGTGTAGGGTATTTATAGATTTTGGGACACACGGCCATGGAACACGCCCGTGTTCCCCAATTTTTGCCCGTGTGATTCGCGAATTTTAAATTTGGGCGCGTCTGACAATTGGCCCAGGCTCGTGTTCCTTGGGCGTGTAAGTGCACACGGCCGTGTCGCACGGCCATGTTTGTCTTCGTTCGCTTCTCCCACGCCTGTGTATGTAGGACCACTCCTGTGTTAATCTAACAGGTTCGACCACAGTTGCTTGGCATGGGCGTGTCACACGCCCGTGTTAATTTGATAGGTTTGGCCACGATTTCAAGGCACGAGCGTGTTGCACGCCCGTGTTGCTTTGGCAGGTTCACCCATGGTCATGTCGCACGGCCGTGGCGATTTATCGTAACCCGTGCTGGGAAAAATATTTTCCCTATTTTCACACGGCCTTAAGGCACGCCCCTGTACTAGGCCGTGTCTGTGTGGGAAACCTGTATTCAAGAGCTTCGTTAGTAAGTTAGGTGTTCAAACACTAAAATTTAAAGAAGTTAATACAGCTAGGCGCTTATTTATAGTCTAAGCTTGACTTACCTCTCTATTGAATGGTCATGGTGGTTCGAGGAGTTTATACTCCTCATTCCTGCTGTGAATTTCATCAAAATAAGGTTTTAGACGAGTATTATTTACCTTAAAAGTGCCGAACTTAGGATGATTTACATCAACTGTACCAAATGGGAAAATACTGTGACAGTCCTAAGTAGACCCTAGTCGAAAAGTGGTTTCGGGACCACGAAACCGAGTTTTATAAATAATTGAAAGTTATATTCTATGTTCATGATGTGAGTAAATGCATGTGTAAAAAAAAATTCAAGCATTAATTTTGCCATTTGTATGTAAAATTTTGGAACGGGACTTATGTGAAACATTGGTAAAATAGGTTAGGTAAATATATAAAGTGATCTAATAGAACATGTATTCAAAAATGGGGGCTTGCATGTCAAATTCCCCACTTTAGAGGAAGTGGCCGGCCATGATGGTATGGGATACAAAATATATGCATTTTTTATTAATATTATAATGACTACATGGTTTTATAATAGGAAATAAGTATTAAAAAAAAGATGTTAGATAATAGTTAGTGGGAGGAGAAACCAAAGTTGGTTCATCCTTGTCCTCCATTGCCGTAGCCTAAAGGGAGGGAGAAGAAAGTTTGGTTGCTTTGATTTTTGGCTTAGAAGATGGCTAGAATGAGGTATGTATTGAATGATTCTTGAAAATCTATGCATGTTTGAGATGATTAGTTCAAACTCTACTTATCCCATAGATTAAACTTAGAATTTTGAGGTTTGAGATTTGGTCAATAAGCTTGAAACTCATAGTAGTTTGTTTTGGTAAGCTTGGTATACGGATGATAGATGTGTTTTGGTTTTGGTTTGATAACGATGTTAATGATGGTGATTTTCGGTCATGTATTAACTTAAATTGTAAGTATGATTTATGGTATAATTTGTGTGATGGAATGGTCTTGAGATTTGGCTTGATTAAATGGGTAAAATGCTAAGTGTATTAAAGATGATGTAATGGTTATTTCGGTTTATGTGAAGTAAATATAGATGATGGTTATAAGCTGTTTTATGATTTGATAATGGTGATTAAATCTTGTAGTTAAGTGTTTAGTTATATATATTAATAATGAATTTAGTTGTACTTGCTATGTGAGAAATGTGCAATGCTATAGGTATTTGATTGTTAGATATGGTTATTTTAAGTTGATTTGTAATGGTATGATTGCATTGATGAATTGGTTTGGAAATGGTGGGAAGAATTGGCTATTATGCTTGATACTAATGCCGAATATGAGAATGTTGTACTTGAAAAATGTAGGTGAACATGACAAGTGTATTCGGCTTAGGGCATAAAGGATATGAAAATTTGGTATTTATTTTTGATTGTGTGTGTATGACCATGGATAATTGGCTGCACAAATATTATGAATACATAATGTATGTTAAATTTATTAAGCTACAAAACATTATACATGATCGGCCAAGGTAAATTATTTGAGTAAAGTATATCTTGATGGTACATTTCGGCTAGTATAAATGTATATGGATGTCGTATGACTATGTTTAATTTGGGAAGTAAATTGTCTGATTTAGCTCAAGAGCCTAGAGGATCAAAGTTGGATAAGGGAAAGGAAAAAGTGATCGAATAGCCGTCGTAATCGTTCGGTAACTTCCGAGGTAAGTTTTAAGTGATTTAATGTTGAGTAAATTCAATCATAATAGGACATAAAGAGTTGATTTAATAAGATATGATGTGGCCATGATATGTCTTAAACTCAAATGGTAAGTTCGTAAGTGTTTGGACTTGGAAATTTAAGAGCAAATTGTAATAATTTGTTTAGGAGAGCAACAGTAACGTGATTTTAGAAAATCACTATAAATTGTTGGTGTGGAATTATAGGCTGAATAAAATATGTATTCAAAGCTTAATTAGTCTAGTTTCTTGTAAAAGAGACCGTGTAAGCAAAGAAATTTCCTATAAAGAGATATTTAAAGTTGTGTGAGATAGTGTCAGAATGACTCCGAAATCCCCTGTTCTGTTTTTAGAAAATCATTATAATTTGTACAAAAATGGTTATAAGATAAAATTTATATGCTTAGACTCCTTAATGAGTCTAGTTTCAAATGAAATCAAATAGAACATATTTTGAATTCTGTACAATGAGAAATTTGATTCGTAGTGAAGAGTGGTCAGATTAGTCAAATAGTGAAACAGGGGAAACTTTAAGAAAAATCTGGTATTGATTGGAAAAACCTAAAATTCTGAAAATTTTATGGATAGAAGATATATGAGTCTATATTCAGGGAAAATTAACGGCAATTGATTTTGATTTTTTTAACTCCAGTTATAAATAATTTAGTGACTATTGCTCAGGAAAACAGCTTGTAGTGAATATGTGAAGTTGTTGTAAACATTGATGAAACTATTTGAGTTGCTTATAAGCTATTGCTGAAATTGATGTACAAGATAAATATATATGTGTGTGGTAAAGCCGAATGACTAGTGTGAAATATGTATGAGATATGTATATGTGGTAAAGCCGAATGGCTAGTGTGAAATATGTATGAGATACGTATATGTGTGGTAAAGCCGAATGGCTAGTGTGAAATATGTATGAGATATGTATATGTGGTAAAGCTGAATGGCTAATGTGAAATATATATGAGATATGTATATGTGGTAAAGCCGAATGGCTAATGTGAAATATATATGAGATATGTATATGTGGTAAAGCCGAATGGCTAGTGTGAAATATGTATGAGATATGTATATGTGGTAAAGACGAATGGCTAATGTGAAATATATATGAGATATGTATATGTGGTAAAGCCGAATGGCTAGTGTGAAATATGTATGAGATATGTATATGTGGTAAAGCCGAATGGCTAGTGTGAAATATGTAGGAGATGTGTGTACATTGTGGCCGAATGACCAAATGTGAAAGGTGTGTATTATTGGATATTTGATGAGGCAAATGAATTACAAATATGACAGTCGATGTGAATGTTGTAACATGTGATTAAATGTACATGAAACTTGGAAATATATTCCGGGTAAGACCCGATGACTACGTGTGGAGATTATGTCCGGGTAAGACCCGATGACTACGTGTGGAGATTTTGTCTGGGTAAGACCCGATAACTACGTGTGGGGACTATTTGAGTTAAAGGTTTCGCTGAAGATTCGAGTAAAGCATAAGATTATACGACTTCACAGTAATAATTGGTAATAAATACGTTCAATGCGTTAAGTTGGTCAGGTATGTATTTTGAGATTATATTTAAGCTTGATTTGGACTAAATCACAAGGTCGTTATGTGATGCATATGTGAGTAAAGCAATAAGACTGTTCTATGATTATTGTGCGTTTGGTCAATGTGGAAAGTTAGGTGAAAATATGTAATGTACCTATGTTTATAAGAGATCACTATCAAGTGAGAATTTATCTGCCTATTATATATGATGAGATGTGCATGTTCGGTAAAGGGATGGTATGCCCGAAGGAAGAGTGAAATAAAAATACGAACAACTATGTTATAATTTGATTGTTATCTGTTGACTTTGCTTAAAACTTACTAAGCATTGTAATGCTTACTCCGTTTACTTTGTTTCCTCTGTTTTATAGATCTCATTTGGAAGCTACAGGCTCGGGGATCGTCAGCAACTAGTCACACTATCACTATCCACTGCTTGTTACTGTTATGTTTTGAATTATTTTATGGCATGTAAAGAATAGACCAGTGGCCGAAGAATATTTTGGTTAATGTATATAAGCCATGCGAAAATGGCATCTTTTGAATGTGTACTTATAGAAGTTAAATCGTATCCCTGACTGTCTTTAGTATTTACCTAAAGGAACGTTCATTATAAAAATAAAATAAAATATTCAAAATTTTTACTGTTCGGATATGAGTTTCAAGTCCGGTAATGCCCCTTTACCTATTCCGGCGACGGATACGGGATAGGGGTGTTACAAATACTATGTACCGTAAGAGGGATTTCTTCATTCGGTTTGGTAGTGACAATGTGAGGATCTGCGACATCTAATAAAACTTTATCTCCAACCTTAAGTTGATTTGGAAAGGTATTGAGCTCATCCTGCCGTAGTTTTGGTTTATTGTGTGTTCTTAGTTTATGCGTCTGCCATTCATCTAGCTCCTCGATTTGTAGCCTTCATTCTTCATGAATAGGTCCTTACTATTTCTTGAGAATGGATCATGTACTTCCTTCAGACTCATTTCTTGCAAAGTAGGTTGCATCATATTGTCAATTTTAGTAGAATGGTTTAGACAATCACCTTCAATTTCCAATGTGTTGCCAGAATTGCGAGCTTGAAGGGTGATTCTTTCGTCTCCCACGCGAAGTGTGAGCTCACTTGTGCCAACATCAATAATCGTTCTAGGAGTTGCTAAAAAGGGCTTTCCTAAAATCAAAGGAGTGTTGCTATCCTCCTCTATGTCTAGAACAACGAAGTCAATGGGAAATATAAATTTATCGATTTTAACTAGCACATCTTCAATAATACCCCTAGGAAATCTTATAGTTTCATCTGGTAATTGAATGCTCATCCTAGTCTATTTGGTTTCCCAAGACCTAGTTGTTTAAACATTTTGTGAGGCATGACGTTAATACTAGCCCCTCTAAATCAGCTAATGCATTATTAACATCTAAACTACCAATTAAGCAAGGAATTGTAAAACTCTCTGGATCTTTCAATTTTTTGGGTAGCTTATTCTGTAGAATAGC
Organism: Gossypium hirsutum; assembly: GCF_007990345.1. Taxonomy (NCBI): domain Eukaryota; kingdom Viridiplantae; phylum Streptophyta; class Magnoliopsida; order Malvales; family Malvaceae; genus Gossypium; species Gossypium hirsutum. Next base: position 38,579,843 of record NC_053431.1, on the reverse strand, counting down.
TGAACAAATGCATTTAGCTTCACATGTGAAGCCTCGTCTAACTTCCGCTTATTTGCTAAAAGCTCCTTTAAAAATTTCATTGCGTTTGGCATCTGCGATAGAGCTTCTATAAACAGTAAGTTAATATGTAATTTTTTTAAGAGTTTTAGGAATTTACCAAATTGTTCATCTAAGCGGTCTTTCCTTGTCGCATTAGGGTATGGCACATGAGGTTTGTATTCTGTACTTACCGGTTTCTACTTATTGTGGTCTACCTCACCTTTGTCTTTACTTATCTCAGTTTCTTGCCTTGGTTTTGGTTCAAATGTGACTAACCCTTCTTCATCTTGACTAGTAATCGTGTTGAGTTGCTCCCTTGGGTTAGATTCTGTTTTGCTTGGCAAGCTACATTGTGGTCATTCAGAAATCAACTTGGCAAGCTGTCCAATCTGAGTTTCGAGCCCTTGGATCAATGCTTGTTGATTCTTAAGTGCTGTCTCGGTATTTTGAAAACGGGTTTCTGACACTGAGATGAATTTGGTTAGCATCTCCTCAAGGTTTAGCTTCTTTTCTTGCTGGTAAGGAGGTAGTTGAAAGCTCGGAGGATGTTGTGGCCTTTGATTTCCTTGACCGCCCCATGAGAAATTGGGATGGTTCCTCCAACCTGCATTATAAGTGTTACTATATTGGTTATTTTGGGACCTAGAGTTATTGTTACCCATTTATTGGACTTGTTCTTCCTCGATGCTAGGGTTGAACGGTTGATATTCTGTGCATGCTCCTCCTCCATTCGAATCACACCTCATCACTGGATGTACCTGAGTAAAACCACACAAATCGGAAATCTTTTTATTTAAGTGTTCTACTTGGTTAGATAGCATAGTAACCGCGTCGAGTTGAAAACACCGGCTACTTTTGTTGGCTTTGTTCTCATAACTTGCCACTGATAGTTATTCAGTGAAATCTCCTCAATAAATTCGTAAGCTGCCTCAGGTGTTTTATTATTGATAGTTCCTCCAGCGGCTGCATCAATCATTTGCCGAATGAAGGATTCAGGCCATTATGGAACGTTTGAACCTGTAGCCAAAGTGGTAACCCATGGTGAGGGTATCTTTGCAAAAGGTCCTTGTATCTCTCCCATGCATCGTAGAGTGTCTCTAAATCCATCTGCACAAAAGATGAGATATCATTACGTAATTTGGCTATTTTAGCCGGTGGAAAATATTTTAATAAAAAAATTTCAGTCATTTGTTCCCAAGTAGTAATTGACCCTCGTGGTAACGAGTTCAACCACTGTTTAGCTTTGTTCCTTAATGAAAAGGGAAACAACCGAAGATGGATGGCGTCATCAGAAACGCCATTAATTTTAAAGGTATCGCAAAATTATAGAAAATTTGCCAAGTGAGCGTTGGGATCCTCATCCTGCAAACCATCAAACTGAACAAACTATTGTATCATTTTAATTGTGTTAGGTTTCAGTTCAAAATTATTTGCAGCAAGAGCAGATCTAGCCATACTTGACTCAGTTCCTGTTAAATTAGGTTTAGCATAATCATACATAGTGCGCGGAGCAGGATTCTGATTAACATAGTGCGCGGAGCAGGATTCTGATTAACAACAATCGCAGGAGGTAGCGGATTTTCTTGGTTTTCAGCCATCTCCTCGGTTGTGGTTTGAATATCGTCCTCTTGCTCGTTCTCTATGTATCTTAAGCTTCGCCTTATTTCTCTTTGGTTTCTGTGAACTGTGCGATCGATTTCTTCATCAAAAAGCAGTGATCCTGATGGTTTCTTCTAGTCATAAACTATAAAAAACTGCTAAGAGAAAGAAAAGTAAATTAATAAATAATAATAAAATAAAATAAAATAAACTTGCAAGAAAATAAATGGCTAAAGTAATAAAAATTGAGTGTTCCTAATATCTTAGTTGCCCGGCAACGGCGCCAAAAAGTTGATCGTGATTTTGTCTGTGATAAGTTTTATAAATTTATAATGAGTTTTTCTTGAAACTAACTATTATCACAATGAATGCAAGTGTACCTATCAAACAGTAGAATAGTTTTAGCAAAACCGAATTGTCAAACCCAAAGGAACTAAAAGTACTAGTAATAACTGTCTTTTTATTATCTAGCCTAAGAATAATGGGGTTTCTTTTAACTAACTAATTAACTAAACTAAGAATTTACAGAAAATAGAATTGGGGAATTACTTTTGGAAAAACGATTGAATTAAGACAATACCTATGGAAAAATCCACCTTGACTTCACTTGTTATTTGATTCTGAATCAGACGATTTATTCATTTAACGTGATTCGTAGAAATCCCTAAGTTATATTATTATCTCTCTCGAGACTAACAACGCTAACCCTAGGTTGAATAATTGAAATCTATTTCTAATTAACTCCCTAGGGTTGCATTAACTCGATCTATGGATCCCCTTATTAGGTTTCACCCTAATCCGAAAAAATCTTGTCACCCTATCTCTAGGCGCGCAACCAACTCCGCTTAATTATGACAAATGTACTATTAGACAGGGTCTATTCCTCCTCTGAATAAGAGCTTAACTTGAATCAATATCCTGGAATATCAAGACAAGAATTAAGAACACATAATTAAGAACAAGCCAAATATTTATCATATAATTCAGAAAATAATAACAAGATTCGTCTTAGGTTTCATTCCCCTTAGGTATTTAGGGGATTTAGTTCATAACTAAAAAGGAAAACATCTCAAAAGAATAATGAATACAAAACATAAAGAAAACCCAAAACTCCTGAAGGGAAATTGAGGGAAGATCTCCAGTCCTAATGATGAATTCGACTTCTGAGATGGATCAATCGGCTTTAGAATGCCTAAGAACCCTCAAAATTAGCCTTTTTCGAATTGGACTCAACTTGGGATTGGTAGGGACACGCCCGTGTACGATTACTTCAGGTCGTGCTCAAGCCTATTAGAATGGCACAAGCGTGTGTTCTACCCGTGTGAGCAGTGCTTTGATTCTACCAAATTGACACGACCGTGTGGTCTGCCTGTGTATGGAAGTCTAGGCCATGTTGATTTCGTACGTTTCCTATTTTCTCCATTTTTGGCCCGTTTCTCGTTCCTTTCGCTCTCCTACGCTCACCTAAGTATAAAACATGAAATTAAGACATTAGGAGCATCGAATTCACCAATTCTAAGGAAAAATCATTCATAAAATGTGTTAAGCATGGGGTAAAAATATGTATAAATTTTGGTTTATCATTTTGTTAGTAAATTACATATTTGTAACAGTAAAATTCGGCTTAAGTATGCAGCTCGTGTGTGTGGTTGATTATATTAGTTAGATTGTGAATTAGGTATGGAATGATTTGACATCGTGATAAAGAAATGGTCCAATTTGATTTGGTAAAATGCGTATAATGTTATATTGTTTAAAATGCTAAGATTTGGTACTTGTTTTTTTTTTAAATGGATTGATAATCTTTAAAGTATAGTTGGTTATGTTATATAGTTACCTAATGTTTTATGTGCAAATAAATATTCAATCGTGATATAAAGTCATGGTTTAATATGAGCATTTATAAAGATTTTAAACTGTTATGGTTGTATTTAGCTAAGGATATAGATGTCTTGTTATATGCTATGTATATGAAATGAATTTTGGTTGAGTTATGACTTGGGTATCCGAATGATATAGAAATGATTGCTATATGGTTTGAACTTTGAAATTATGGAACTTGTATGAATTAGTTTTGATATTTGACTATGATTTGACGGTGTAAGACTTTTGATTGTGAAATGAGTGTGAAACGTTCCATTTTGTCCGGTAATGCCTTGTAACCCTAGTCCGGTGACGGATACGGGTTAGGGGTGTTATAGATGGTGGCATTTGTATACAAAAAGTGTGCATTTTGAGGATAGTCTAAGGGACAGCCTGAGGGTTCTAATAGCTCCGCAGAGGAAGCGAGAGTTTGTCGTTCTAGTGGACTAGGCAAAAATCACCGAAGAGGTTAAGGGCATTGAGCGCCAGAATATGGATCGAGAGAGAGGTAAGAATAAGAGGGATTCCGAGCCCTCTAGTTCTGCTCAGGGGCCTAAGAAATGGGCCAGACTGATAGGTCTTCTAGAGTGGGAGTTCTAGTTGCTCCTATTATTGTTCAACCATGCAGTGACTGTGGTAGGTGCCATCTGGGCGAGTGTTAGGAGAGGTTGGGAGCATGACTGTATTGTGGGTCGATGGACCATCATATTAGAGAGTGGTCATAGAATTCTAATCAAATGCAAGCTTTGGTTCTGGGTTTTGTTCAGCCTCAGAGGGCAGTACACCAGCCGCCTAGGAGCCGTAGTCTGACCAAGGGTGATAATGGCTTGGGTATAGGATAGAGAGCACTGGGTAGAGGTGCTAATCAGACTGAGACGATGTAGCTTGTATCAGTTTTTGCTACTAGACGTCGTGAGGATAGAGACGCCCCTAATGTGATTACGGGTACGTTCCTTATTTTTTATGCCCCTTATATTGCTCTTTTAGACATAGGGTCAACACACTCTCACATAGCTAGTTCAGTCTCTAAAAACTTGAGGATTACTGTTGAAAGTACTTCGATTGAGATTTATATATTGAGTCCATTGGGTTAGTCGGTTCAGGTGAATAGACTGTATAGAAACGTACCGCTGAAAGTACAAGGGGTATGTTTTTGGCATATTTGACTGAGTTACCGTTTGGAGAGCTTGATTTGATTCTGGGTATGGATTGGTTTGTAGAGCACCGAGTCATTTTGCATTGCGCAAGTAACCAGGTAGTTCTAAGAACTGAGGATGATGTGGAGGTTGTTGTGATCGGTGAGCATCAAGATTACTTGTCTAACATAATCTTCGCTCTAGTGGCTAAAAAACTAGTTCGGAAAGGGTGTGAAGCATATCTGATCTACGTAAGTGTTTCAGTTTCTAGGGCCTCTTCTATTGAGAACATCAGAACAGTGAGGGTATTTTTGAATGTTTTTCCCAAGGAGTTATTGAGTTTACCTCAAAATTGGGAAGTTGAGCTTGGCATTGAGCTTTTATTTGGTACAGCTCTAGTGTCCATCACTCCTTATCGAATGGCATCGAAAGAGCTTACAAAGCTAAAGGCGCAGCCTCAGGAGCTTCTGGATCATGGATTCATTCGTCCTAATGTGTCTCCATAGGGAGCCCCAGTTTTGTTTGTAAAGAAAAAGGACGGTACCATGGGTATGTGCATTGACTAGTGACAGTTAAATAAGTTGAGTATGAAGAATAAGTACCCACTTCCGAGGATCGACGATTTGTTTGATCAGTTTCATGGGGCTTCAGTATTCTCTAAGATAGATCTCCGTTTTGGGTATCATTATCTTAGAGTTAAGGAAGTTGATGTTCATAATACGGCTTTTAGGACTCATTATAGGCACTGCAATTTCCTAGTCATGCCTTTTGGTTTGACGAACACTCCAGCTGCGTTCATGAATCTGATGAACCAGGTTTTCTAGTCGTATTTGGATTAGTTCATTGTATTTTTCATCTACGATATTCTGGTATACTCTAAGACTGAAGATGAACATGATGAGCATCTTATAGTAGTCCTTCAAATACTTCGAGAGAAGGAACTCTATGCTAAGTTGAGCAAGTGTGACTTTTGGTTGCGGGAAGTACATTTCTAGGGCACGTGGTTTTTGTTGAAGGGATCCGAGTTGAACTTAGAAAGATTGAGGCTGTACTTGATTGATAACAGCCTAAGAATGTTTCTGAGATCCGTAATTTTCTGGCTCTTACGGGTTATTATCGAAGGTTTGTTAAGGGGTTCTCGTTGGTTGCAGCTCCTTTAACTAAGCTTTTACGCAATAATACTCCTTTTGTCTGGATTGACGAGCAGCAATCGAGCTTTGAGAAGCTCAAGTCTATTTTGACTTAGGCTCCTATTCTAATACAGCCTGAATTTGGTAAAGAGTTCGTAGTTTATAGTGATGTGTCACATGTCAGTTTGGGATGTGTTCTAATGTAAGATGGAAAGGTTGTGGCTTATGCATCCTGACAGCTTAAGTTATACAAGGAAAAGTATTTGAAGCACGATCTCGAGTTGGCTACCGTGGTTGTTGCCTTAAAGATTTGGAGGCAGTATCTGTATGGTGAGAGGTGTATTATCTACACTGATCACAAGAGCATTAAGTACCTCTTACTCAAAAGGAGTTGAACCTTAGGCAGCGTAGATGGATTGAGCTGCTCAAGGATTACGACTGCACGATAGAGTACCATCCCGATAAAGCCAATGTGGTGGCCGATGCTCTTAGCCGTAGAGCAGTGTCTAATCTAAGGGTGATGTTTGCTCGCCTAAGTCATTTTAAGGATGGGAGTTTGTTAGCTGAGTTGCAAGTTAAACCGATTTGGATTAATCAGATTTGGGATAAATAGTTGAGGGATGATTCTCTGATTTTATGCTTTCGTCAAGTAGAAGTACGTCGGATTTTGGACTGAATAGTGATAGGGTTCTGTGTTCCCAAGGTCGAGTTTTTGTATCAAACGACTCTAATTTGAGACAATCGATTCTGAAGGAAGTACATAGTAGCCCTTATGCTATGCATCCCGATAAAAATAAGATATACTAGTGGCCGAGTTTGAAACGAGAGGCAACAGATTTTTTTCTTGTTGTCTAACGTGTCAGAAAGTTAAGGCTGAGCATCAGTTGCCTTCAGGTTTGCTCTAACCCATTAAGATTCCCTTATGTAAATGAGAATGTGTAACTATGGACTTCATTAGTGGGTTGCCTTTAACACCTACTAAGAAGGATTCCATATGGGTCATCACGGATCGGTTGACCAAGTCCACCCATTTCATTCCTGTTCAAACAAATTATTCACTCAAAAGTTGGCCAAACTCTACATTTTTGAGATTGTAGGACTTCAAGGGATTCTGGTTTCGATAATTTTTTATAGTGATCCTTGTTTTACTTCTTGATTTTTGAAAAAATTCATGAAGCTCTGGGTTCGACCTTGGGTTTAGTACTGCGTTCCATCCTTAGACTGATGGTCAATCCGAGAGGGTGATTCAGATACTGGAGGATATGCTTTGGAGTTATGTAATTGATTTGCAAGGGAGTTGGGAGGATTTTCTACCTTTGGCTGAGTTCGCCTACAACAACAGTTTTCAATCTAGCATCTAGATGGCACCTTACGAGGCTCTGTATGGTAATAAGTGTCGTACTCCACTGTGTTGGATTGAGTTGGGTGAAAAATGGGTTTTGGGTCCTAAGTTGGTTTCTGAGACTGAAGACAAAATCAGATTGATACGGGATCATCTTAAGGCAGCTTCTAATAAACAAAAGTCCTATGAAGATATATAAAGAAGGGATATCGAGTATTTTGTGGGTGATTATGTATTCCTCAAGGTGTTTCCATGGAATAAAGTTGTATAGTTTGGACATAAGGGCAAGTTAAGCTCTAGGTTCATTGGGTTGTATCAGATTCTAAGTGTGTGGGACCGGTTGCTTATCAGTTTGAGTTACCTCTAGAGTTAGACCGTATTCATGACATATTTCACGTCTCTATGTTGAGGTGGTATCGATCTAACCCATCACATGTTGTTTTTGTTGAGGAGATCGAGTTTAGACTAGATTTGACACTTGAGGAGGAGTCGGTTCAAATTTTAGATCAGGATATAAAGATTTTGAGAAAGAAGTCTATTTCATTAGTTAAGGTTCTGTATCAGAATCATAGCATCGAGGAAGCCAAGTAGGAACCTAAGGACTTATGCATCAGTAGTATCCTCATCTGTTCGAATCAGGTAAATTTTGAGGTCGAAGTTTCTTTTAGGGGGTAGAGTTGTAATGTAACATCCTGATTTTCGGATTTATTCGCGGTTTTCAATATTTTGTAAAGATTTTTAAAATCTTGTATTTGGATGTGAAATTAATATTTTGAGTAGGTAAATGGGCTTATAGAAGGCCCATGTGTTGGCCAAAACCCGGTTGAATTTTTGAATTTTGGACTTAAAAGGTTAGGGGTTCTGGCTAAGTGGCCTTAAGTTGAGTGATGGGTAAATTGCATCACAAATGAGCCTCTGGTAAAGTGGCAAGGGTGACGCCACTAGGTTCCTAGAAAAGTGGAGTGTGGAGCATTGGGGAAGGCATGGGATCGATTCCCTGTGTTGGGAAATAGATGCATTTATTTTTAAGTGCAGGATGGGTAAGTGTTGGAGTCCAGGTGGATTCTGCTAGAGGAGAGTTTGGATCATTCCAAACGCTTGGATTAAGGAGTGATAAGGGGAGAGATTTAAGGGATTGGGAGAGGCTAGGAGTTGGCCGAATTTAGGGCATTGAAGAGGGAGAAATTGGCAGGGGGTTTTTGAGGTTAGTATTTCGGCACTTAGGGTATTGAGTGGTGTCGTTTTCTTCTGCTTAAACACCTTAAGGTTTTTCTTTTCTCTCTTCTTCCTCTCTAGCCGAAACTACCACCTCCCTATTCTTCTTTTCTATTTTTCTTCTTCAAAACCATTCATCAAACCTGCTATTCATCAGCACCTTTGCCGAAGTCGCAAAAGCCAAAATCCTGTGATCACTGCTTGTGCCGATTTCTTCAAAGCCAGGTCCTTCTATGTTCTTTTGTTTTTATTAAATCTACGATTATCTTTTCTTAATCCTAGATACCTGACGGCAATTTTACTTCAAGGTTATAGTTCCATATTGTCATCTCCTTCACCACCCAAAAGCCGAAAAACTATTGGTTTAGGGGCTTATAGTTGAAACTTCTTCAACCCTTGGATTCGGGTTTTACCATTGTTCTAAGGATAAATCTGCACCGGATTGTGTGGAAATCAAGTAGGAGTAAGGGGTAAGTACTTATCATCTCAGATCTGCTCTTATTTTACGACGTTAGGAAAAGCCGAAATCCCTAAAAATTAGGGAGGCTGTCGATTTGAGCATAAGGCTTTAAGGGTTTGTAACTGATGTTTTCTTTTGGTGATTAGAGTCTTCTTAAGCGTTGGATCAAAAGCGTGAATCATTGGAACAATCGGATTCGGAGCTAGCTATCGATTTTGGCAAAAAGGTAAGGTTTCAAAGGCTTTTAGGGGCATGGTTCGATCATGGATAAGTAAGTTTTGGGGTTTAGTGATTATGGTTTGTAAATAAGAACTGTGCTAATCAATTGTAGGACATCGGAAGAGATCTCAGTAGCAGTCGTCGCGAATCAGATGTGTACCGAACACCCTTTCTTAGTTCAATTCGGCAAAAGCCGAAATGCCGAAATTCCGGCATATCATAGGCTTGTGAGTATGCGAATGCTCTCAAGACATAGAGTAATTGTTAGATCTGGCACCGTAAAGTGGTAAGTAAGTTCGTGTGACGTTTTAACGTACTTCGAAAAAAGGGGCTCGATGGGCCAAAACTGGGCCCAATGGGCTTACGGACCAATATGGGTAAGAGATGGGCAAATTAGCCTATTAATTAGATGGTGGAACCAAATGGCATAAAACTGATTAAAATTATTGAAATAGCTTGTGTAGTTGCGTAAGTACGAAATTACCCCTAAAGAGCATAATTACCGAAATACCCCTAGGGTTTAAATTGGCTAAATGGCATGATTGATTAATACTGTATTTTACATGATATGCTTGTATTAATATCTGTTGCATGGGGTTGGAGTATTGATGGAGGAAGTATTGAAAGTGGTTCATCCACGTACTGGAGGCTTTGGCTCAACTTACTGATATTTGAGCAGCGTTGCTGCAATTGTGGAGTGTAGGGCTAGGTGGGTTGAGATATTCCCCACATAGAGTGTAGGGCTGGTACGAGGCAGTGTAGCGGTTGGTGGGTTGAGTAGTCTCCCCAGTTGGGCTTGCATACATTACTACTACTGTTACTTATGTTACTGAATTGGGCCTATGGGCCACACTGTTGTGTTAAAAAGGGCTAAGGCCTTGCTACTGTGTTCTGAAAAGGGCTTTTGGTCCACTGTGTGCTGTTATCTGAATAGGGCTTAGGCCCAATGGGCTCGAGCTGATTTGGGCTTTGGATGGGTTTCTGTATACACTGAGTTTTCCCAAACTCACCCCTTCCTCTTCCATCCTTGCAGGTGAGCCCTAGTTGGTGGACTTGGAGCTGGGCGGGATTCAGAGTGGTCATGAAGATTAATTGCCGATTTTAAATAAGTTTAGCATTTAATTTGGATTATTTTGATTATGCTTAAAGTTGTAATAAGGCCGCTCTTTTTAATTAATTTTATTTTGGGGATTATTAAACTGGTTAGCACTAGTGTTCGTTTTATAAAAACTACTTGTTTTTAAAAGATCACGATGACACGCAAAGTTTCCGCAAAGTAATTGTTTTTTTCCAAGAAAATAAATATTTTAAGCAAACGTTTTACAACCTTAATCATTTTCTTAAGATGGACATAACCAAACGGTTTTCTCCAAATTATACGAGATGTTAGAGTGTGGCAATGGCGGTGTGCATGTCTAGGATTGGATCCGAAGGGAGCTTGGTACTTAAGCAGTCCGACGGACTCACCTCCTCTCCTTCCTGGTTTCCTACCTGGTGCACAGCTTCCATTCACTTTAACCTACTTTTAAAAGTGTCTTTTACAACACCAACTAAGTTTTTCCAAACTAAGTAATACGGAATGTTTTGAACGCTTCGATGTGGCGCATCAGATCCGGTCATAACGTCCAGGCCGGGTTTGGGGTGTTACATGTAACGCCCTGAATTATTTAATTTTGTTGTTGTGGATTTCGACATAAATGAGTATTTGCTTCAATGGTTAAGTGATTAGAGTGTATGCTTGAGGTCTTGGGTTCATTGTTGGATTATTGTTGACAAATTTGTAAATTAACTGCTAAAACAGTGTTTGGTATTCTGTTTTTAGGTTTCGAAGGTCTCGGTATTACTTTCACATAAAAAATGAACCAAGTGTGTAACGATATATTGGCAGCTTGGCTACAAACTATTCTAATAAGTTTCGTATAAACACTATATGGTGTGTTAGGATGGGTGGGTGTTTTATACCCCACGTGGTGTGTTGGGATGGTTGAAGATGATATGTAGAGGATGGGGGTAGGACTTTGCATATCTGTATTATTCTGATAACCTCATTTTCCTAAGGAGTTATGTCCGTATCTAATCTGCTACATGAGAAATCTAAGTTTCTGTGTATGTATGTCTCTGTTTGGGTACACACTGAGTTTTGAAAACTCACATCTGTTTGTCTATTCGTTCATGTAATCCTCAGACATAGACAGGTCAGTGTAACAGAGACTCAGCGGTGACCACTAGTCTAGAAATGATTGTAAATAATTAAGAATTTATAAAAGTTTCTAGATTATTATTGAGAGTTTTGTAATTTTAAGACTCTCTGTGTAACACCCCAAACCCGTACCCGTTGCCAGAACAGGGTTTTGGAGCATTACCAGAACATTTAGAACATTTTTCAATTAATTTACGTAAATTGCTATTTGTTTATCAATATCATGCATAACATCCCTTGATTTGACCCTCAAGGCCCAATACGAGCTTTAGAAAAGAGTCGGTACTTATTCAGAACCTTTAAGAATTTTTCGGGACTTTTCAAAATTTTTCCAAGCTACAGGACTCCCGTGTGGTCCAAGGGACACTCCCGTGACACTCCCGTGTAACCCTGGGACACGCCCGTGTTAGAGGCCATTTTTGACCCCGTGTAACTCTCTGACTTGCACACACGGCCATGCCACATGCCCGTGTGCTAGGCCGTGTGGTTAATTAATTTAATTCGAATTAGGTGTAGGTTTCACAAGACCGAGATAAACGCCCGTGTTCCAGGCTATGTGGTACACACGACTGAGACACACGCTCAGGTCCCTGCCCGTGTGCCTAATTCTGAGCATTCTGTTTCTCAAAATTTAGGTGCAGGGGACACACGGCCTAACCACATACCCATGTTACCAGGCCATGTGTCACACATGGTCTACACAAACGCCCGTGTGTCTTCCCGTCTGGACAAAATAAAGTCATTCCTAGCTCTATTTTTTCACCCAAAACCTGCACTTGAGATACACAACCAATACCAACTAATTCAACTATTTAAAGTAGGCAAATTCATCGTTTAACAAGGCATTCCACAACATGCATAAATGATTATAAATGTACCTTGGATTAACTTAGGCCATAGCAACCTTTGCAAACACGTTCATAACATTTCACATATGAATATAACATTATAAATCGTACTTTATACATACTTTTACCCCATGCTTAACGCATTTTATGGATGATTTTCCATTAGAATTGGTGAATTCGATGCTCCTAATGCTTTAATTTCATGTTTTATACTTAGGAGAGCATAGGAGAATAAAAGGAACAAGAAACGGGTCAAAATAGAGAAAATGGGCCAAAGTACGAAATCAACACGGCCTGGACCTCATCACATGGGCAGAACACATAGCTATGCCAATTTGGCAGGCTCGAGCACGGCCTGAAGTAATCGCACACGGGCGTGTCCCTATCGAGCCCAAGTTGAGTCCAATTCAGAAAAGGCTAATTTTGAGGGTTCCTAGGCATTCCAAAGCCTATAAATACACCCTATAAGAGGAAGAAAAGGAGACACAGAATAGGGAGTAAGGCATTACTCCAAGAAAGCCGATTGATCCATCTCAGAAGCGGGATTCATCATCAAGACTGAACATCTCTCCTCAATTTCCCCTTCAGGAGGTTTGGGTTTTCTTTATGTTTTGTATTCTTTATTATTCTGAGATGTTTTCTTATTTAGTTATGAACTAAATCCCCTAAATACCTAAGGGGAATGAAACCTAAGACGAATCTTGTTATTATTTTTTGAATTGTATGATAAATATTTAACTTGTTCTTAAGTATGTGTTCTTAATTCTTGTTTTGATATCCCAGGATATTGATTCAAGGTAAGCTCTTATTTAGAGGAGGAATAGACCCTGTCTAAGAGTACATTTGTCATAATTAAGCAGAGTTGATTGCGAGCCTAGACATAGGGTGACAAGATTTTACCAGATTAGGGTGAAACCTAATAAGGGGATCCATAGATCGAGTTAATGCAACCCTAGAGTGTTAATTAGAAAAAGGTCTCAATTATTCAATCTAGGGATTAGACGTTATTAGTCTTGAATAAGGATAATAACATAACTTAGGTATCTCTATGAAACAAGTTAAAAGAATAAATCGTCCGATTCGGAGCCAGAATAACAAGTACAGTCTAGGTGGATTTTTCCTTAGGTATTGTCTTAATTCAATCGATTTTCCCAAAAGCAATTCCCCAATTTTATTCTCTGTGAATTCTTAGTTTAGATAATTAGTTAGTTAAAACAAAACCTCTTTATTCTTAGGCTAGATGATAAAAAGATAGTCATTACTACTACTTTTAGTTCCTTTGGGTTCGACAATCCGGTCTTGCTAAAACTATACTACTGTTTGATAAGTACACTTTCCTACATCGAGATAATAGTTAGTTTCAAGAATGATTAATTATAAATATTTAAAACCTATCACGAAATCACACGAACAAGTTTTTGCCGCTATTGCCGGGGAACTAAAATATTAGGAACACTCAATTCGAAACCAAAGAAAAATAAGGCGAAGCCTAAGATACACAGGGAACGAGCAAGAAGACGATACTCAACTCCCAACCAAAGAGATGGCTGAAAACCAAAACAATCAGCTACCTCCTACAATTGCGGCTAATCAAAATCCTGCTCCATGCACTATGTATGATTATGCTAAACTTTCTTTAACAGGAACTGAATCAAGCATAGTTAGACCTGCTGTAGTTGCAAATACTTTTGAACTGAAACCTAACACAATTCAAATGATACGACAGTTTGTTTAGTTTGATGGTTTGTAGGATGAAGATCCCAACGCTCACTTAGCAAACTTTTTGGAACTATGCGGCATATTTAAAATTAATGGCATTTCTGACGATGCCATTTGTCTTTGGTTATTCTCTTTCTCCTTGAGGAACAAAGCTAAACAGTGGTTGAACTCGTTACCACGAGGGTCAATTACTACTTGGGAACAAATGACCGAAAAATTTTTAGTAAAATATTTTCCGTCGGCTAAAACGGCTTAATTACGTAATGATATCTCTTCTTTTGTGCAGATGGATTTAGAAACATTCTACGATGCATGGGAGATATACAAGGACCTTTTAAGAAGGTGCCCTCACCATGGGTTACCGCTTTGACTTCAGGTTCAAACATTCCACAATAGTCTGAATCCTTCGACTCGGCAAATGGTTGATGCAGCTATTGGCAGAACCATCAATAATAAAACACCTAAAGATGCATATGAGTTCATAGAGGAGATGTCATTGAATAACTATCAGTGGCAAGTCCTGAGGACAAAGCCAACGAAAACAGCCAGTGTTTATAACGTCGATTCGGTCACTATGCTCTCTAATCAGGTAGAACTCTTGAATAAAAAGATTGATGGTTTTCTTAGTTCTTCACAGGTTCACTCAGTAATGCAGTGCGAAGCAAGTGGAGGTCGAACAAGCCATTCAGAATACCAACCTTATGGCCACAACATCGATAACGAGCAATTAAATTACATGGGTAATAATTCTCGACCTCAAAACAATCCATATAGCAATACTTACAATGCAGGTTGGAGGAACCACCCCAATTTCTCGTGGGGTAGTCAAGGAAGTCAAAAACCACAACCACCTCCAGGCTACCAACAACCACCCTACCAATAGGAAAAGAATCCGAACCTTGAAGAGATGCTCTCAAATTTTATCTCGGTGTCAGAAACCCGTTTCCAAAACATCGAGACAGCACTTAAAAATCAACAAGCGTCGATCCAAGGGCTTGAAACTAAGATAGGCCAACTTTCCAAACTAATCTCTGAACGGCCACAAGGAAGCTTGCCAAGTAACACTGAACCTAACCCAAGGGAACAGCTTAACGCAATTAATGTTCAAAATGAAGAAGGTTTTGTTGAGCCTGAGCCTGAGCCAGAACCGAGGCAAGAAACGGTGGTAAGCAAAGGTAAAGGTGAGGTAGATTATAATAAAAACAAACCAGTGACTGTCGAATATAAACCTCGTGTGCCATACCCCAACGTGACAAGGAAAGACCGCTCGATGAACAATTTGGTAAATTCCTTAAACTCTTAAAAAAATTACATATTAACTTACAGTTTATTGAAGCTTTATCACAGATGCCAAACGCAATGAAATTTTTAAAGGAGCTTTTAGCAAATAAGCAGAAGATGGACGAGGCATCGCATGTAGAGCTCAATGTATTTTGCTAAGCTATTCTCCAGAATAAACTACCCAACAAACTTAAAGATCCAGGGAGTTTTACAATTCCTTACTTAATTGGTAGTTTAGATGTTAATAATGCATTAGCTGATTTAGGGGCTAGTATTAACGTCATGCCTTACAAAATGTTTAAACAATTAGGTCTCGGGAAACCCAAACATACTAGGATGAGCATTCAATTAGCAGATAAAACTATAAGATTTCCTAGGGGTATTATTCAAGATGTGCTAGTTAAAATCGATAAATTTATATTTCCCGTTGACTTCATTATTCTAGACATAGAGAAGGATAGCAACACTCCTTTAATTATAGGAAGGCCCTTTTTAGCAACTGCTAAAACAATTATTGATGTCGGCACAGGTGAACTCACACTCTGTGTGGGAGACGAAACAATCATTCTTTAAGCTCGCAATTTTGGCAACATATCAAAAATTGAAGGTGATCGTTTAACCCATTCTACTAAAACTGACAATATGGTACAACATACTTTGCAGGAAATGAGTCTGAAGGTAGCACATGAGTCATTCACAAGCAATAGTAGAGGACCCATTCATGAAGATCAAAGGCTACAAATCGAGGAGCTAGATGACTGGCGGATGCATAAACTGAGAACACCTGACAAACCGAATCTACGACAGAACAAGCTCAATCCTTTTCCAAATCAACTTAAGGTTGGAGATAGAGTCTTATTAGATGCCACAGATCCCCACATTGTCGCTACCACATCAAATGAAGAAATCCATCTTACGGTACTCAGCATTTTCCCATTCAGTACCGTCGAGGTGAACCATCCCAAGTTTGGCACTTTTAAGATAAACAACACCCATTTAAAACCTTATTTTAATGTGATTAATAGCAGGAGTGAGGAGTATAAACTCCTCAAACTACCATGATCATTCAACGGAGAGGTAAGTCAAGCTTAGACTATAAATAAGCGCTTCTTGGGAGGTAACCCCAGCACTAACTGTATTAACTTCTTTAAAATTTAGTCTTCAACATCTAACTTACTAACGGAGTACTTGAATACAGGTTTTCCATAGGGACACGGCTAAGAATACGGGCATGCTTAGGGCCGTGTGAAAAAAGGACAAAAATTTTTCCCAAACACGGGCTACGATAATAAGCCACGGCCATACGACATGGCCGTGGTCGAACCTGCCAAAACAACACGGGGGTGAGACACGCCCGTGTGGAAGAATTGTGGGTAAACCTGTTAAAATAGCATGGGCGTGCAACACGCCCGTGTCTAGCACTCGTGGTTGAACCTGTTAGATTGACACGGGCGTGGGAAAAGCGAACAACGTCAGACACGGCCGTGCGCACCCACACGCCTAAGGAACATGGGCGTGTACTAAATGTCAAACACGCCCAAATTCAAAATTCACGAATCACACGGGCTAAAATTGGGGAACACGGGCATGTTACCTGGCCGTGTGCCCCAAAATATATAAATACCCTGCACTATTCATTGTCTCCCCACTCAAAAGCCCTAACCCTAGCCGCTACAATTGCACACGGCCTCCTTTCCATGCCCGTGCGCCACCTCCAACTCCATTTTTTGACTCCCATTCTCCTCTTTCTAGTGTTTGTTCACTCTTTTCTCATTTATTCTTACTAATTTCTAGGGCTATTTATCATAATAATATGAAATCTTTCATGTTTCTTTCTTATTTTTATCATACAAATGTTATATCTAGAATAGTTATTATCTTTTTCATGTTAAAATTTTTACTCATTAAATGATTCCTGTACTTTATCTGATTAGTTAGAAGTAAATATTCATGATTAGAACAATATATATACTCATGCCTTTAGTATTAACATTTTTCATCCGTCACACATATTGCATTCCATGAAATTCGTTGCCATTTTTATGCCATATAATTGATTGCCTCGATTAACTTGTTAGTCTTAGTAGTTGCTGACATTATGATTGTTATTTATAAATTATCTTCATTTTACTTTGATCATTCCTCAAAATGAATTAATGGTTCTTGATCGCAGGTACCATGTCGTCTTCACGAGGAAAGAAAACCGTCGTACATGCTTCGAAGAAGAGGAAGGGAGTGTCATCTTCTGCGGGTCCAACCACAAAAATTCGTCATCCTCTCATGCAGTTCCCCTGAGGGCCCCAAGAAGAGCTTTTCCAAATACTTCAGGTCCAACCTTTAATTGTGGGCCGCTGTATCGAATGGGCTGCCATAGAACAAGTTTAGTTGGCTGATGCGATTCGAGCCCTCCTAACCACCGACCCTTGGGAGCTGTTCTTTGAGATCATCAAACCAACATACCTCGAGCTCACGATGGAACTATGCTCAATGTTTCATCTTCAGACCGTAATGACGAATTACGATAATCTCTGCACGGTCTAGTTTCACCTAGGCTAGTTAGTCTGCTAGCTAAGCGTCCCAGAGTTTAGTGCTGCACTGGGCTTATATACGGAGGAGTTCAAGGAGGAGAATGAACTACATGCTCTCACTTGCCACATACATTTCTCTCCCTCGAAGTGCTGGCACACTTTGGCCCCTGGCACAGCCTCCTACAATCCTAGCCGCTCTAAGGCATCAGTTCTCCCACCATCTCTGAGATACCTACACGCCATTTTGGCTCACATGATTACAGGGAGGCAAGAGAACACTAGCGTCATCAACACTCACGACGCCTACTTCTTATGGTGTATGTCGCACGGACACATCATCGACCTTGCCTATTTCATTGCCCTCGCGATTCAGCACTAGACGGAGCGGCATAGGAAGAGGGTCATCTCCATTGGCCCCTATGTTACTCGGTTGGCTCGACACCGCAGCCCAAGAATCATCCTTGACCCTCATTGGCCAGATGTCTTCACAAGGCATCTCGAGCATGCTTAGCATGAGGATAATCGAGAGGCGCCGAGGAACCTACCCTCCTCAATATCGTCTTGCTCAATCTACCGAAGAGGAGGCCTACGAGGACATTCATGATGATGTCCCTCTGCAGCACGAGGACCCACCATCCCAACCACTACCACCCTCTCGTCCAGTTCATGCGGTGGCTTCATATGCTGACATCTCTGAGCGCCTCACTCAATTCAAGCAGCAGTGTTTTCAACGATTTGACAACATTGATGTTACTTTACAGCAGATTTTCCAACACCTCCACATCTCATCACTAGTCCCACCTCGCGAATCATCCAGCGATGAAGATGTTTAAAAATATTTATTTATTATTTTATGTTTTTAATTTTTATTAAAACTACTTTTTATTTTGATTAGATTTTAGAATTTTATTTTTAATTACCAATTTCGGTTATTTCTTTATGAATAATTATTCTCCCTAATATCCTCTAAAAAGTTCCTGATCTTATCACAGTTATATAGAGCTCTTAAAGCTAATCATCGTATAGGAACTAAAAAATCCACCGGGAAAGGTTCTCCACGACTACCATGTCCTGATCGACCACGACCATAGCTACCACTAGATATAATATTCTTTTGGCACAGGACTTATGGACTAATGAACCTTTACGACCATCGGAGTATCATTCTCCACTCTCGAACCGATCACTCTCCAAAACTCCAGTTCGAGGAATTCATCACACAGGAAGTTTCAATTCTCTCCCTATCTTATTTTTATTCTAATATCAATTCCTAAATAACTGCCTTGCTCTCTTGGAAAGTTTTCATATCGTATTTAGGATAAATTTTGATTGATTTATGACGATGATTGATATATCTTGAATTAAAACATAGGCATTTATGCATTGATTGTTTAAACCTCAAGACATTAGAGAATCAAGCATGATAAGTTGATTTTTAAGAATTTAAAATCTTAGGTTATTTCCCCAAAGTTTAGGTATTACTTTAATTTGGAATTCAAAAGTTTTAAACATCAAAAATCCATAATTTTTGTGAGATTTTTTAGCCTTTTGAGCATCTACTAATTCTTTCATGCTCACTTTTATTACTGCTTTGAGTGCGTCAGTATTGAACTGTTATTTTGGAACTTGCTTGATTATGCATGTCAAGACCACACCATTTGATTTGATATGTAAAAATGATTAAGGCACTTAAGATTAACCCACTTACGCCATGAAAAGCCTACCTCCACGATTAACCCCTAGTAAACCCCCTTGAGCCTAACAAGCCATTTCTTGTATTACCCTTAATATTAACCCTTAACCCATTATTGTTGAAATCCCCTAAATTAATCCCTATTTTTGTCGAGATTTGAGTTGAATAAATTGCTTAGCTATGTCTTGTTCTTAATAGTTAGTCTATGTTATTTAACTTGTTCTTAAAAAAAATTGTATATATACATCAGTAATTCCATATTCTGAGAAAAAGCTTTGTTGTACGCAAGTGATGATTAATTCTTTTTCTAGTTAGGCAAATTTTTCAATTCAATTTCGATTCTAACCCTTTCTTTCAGATTGTGACCACACCCCCTAACCAAGCCTCATTACAACCCTCTAAAGACCTTTTGATTGATGTTTCATCTCAATTTATCAGTGGCGGAGATTTGATTTTCATGCAGGCCTATGGTAATTACTTTTCATTATTGACTATTGAGTGCTTCATTTATTGTCCTTAAAACACCTCGAGTGATTTGACTGAATCTTTAGTGAGGATGTGAAACTCTGTGATATTCCGAATCAAAGGTAATTACTTAAATGAGGAGAAACACCTATGTTTTTAGGAGAAAATGCTCAACTTGGAATGTTTGAAACTTTTATGTTCTTTTAGTTAAATTGTCAATGTATGATTACCTATGAATTATTTTGAGATATTATTGATAGAAACTATAAGTTGAGAAGAATTTATTTTGATTATGAGTTGAAAATTTTACTTGAGGACAAACAAATGCTTAAGTGTGGGGGTATTTGATAAACTGTAATTTATACATACTTCTACCCCATGCTTAACGCATTTTATGGATGATTTTCCGTTAGAATTGGTGAATTCGATGCTCCTAATGCTTTAATTTCATGTTTTATACTTAGGAGAGCATAGGAGAGCAAAAGGAACGAGAAACGAGCCAAAAACGGAGAAAATTGGCCAAAGTACGAAATCAACACGGCTTGAACCTCATCACACGAGCAGACCACACGGGCGTGCCAATTTGGCAGGCTCGAGCACGGCTTGAAGTATTTGCACACGAGCGTGTCCCTGCCGAACCCAAGTTGAGTCCAATTCGAAAAAGGCTAATTTTGAGGGTTCTTAGGCATTCCAAAGCCTATAAATACACCCTAGAGGAGGAAGAAAATGAGACACAGAATAGGGAGTAAGGCATTACTCCAAGAAAGCCAATTGATCCATCTCAGAAGCTAGATTCATCATCAAGACTGAAGATCTCTCCTCAATTTCCCTTTCAAGAGGTGTGGGTTTTCCTTATGTTTTGTATTCTTTATTATTCTGAGATATTTTCTTATTTAGTTATGAACTAAATCCCCTAAATACCTAAGGGGAATGAAACCTAAGACGAATCTTCTTATTATTTTCTGAATTGTATGATAAATATTTCACTTGTTCTTAATTATGTGTTCTTAATTCTTGTTTTGATATCCCAGGATACTGGTTCAAGATAAGCTCTTATTCAGAGGAGGAATAGACCCTGTCTAAGAGTACATTTGTCATAATTAAGAGGAGTTGATTGCGAGCCTAGACATAGGGTGACAAGATTTTACCGGATTAGGGTGAAACCTAATAAGGGGATCCATAGATCGAGTTAATGCAACCCTAGGGTGTTAATTAGAGAAAGGTCTCAATTATTCAATCTAGGGATTAGACGTTATTAGTCTTGAATAGGGATAATAACATAACTTAAGGATCTCTACGGAACAAGTTAAATGAATAAATCGTTCGATTCGGAGCCAGAAGAACAAGTACAGTCTAGGTGGATTTTTCCTTAGGTATTGTCTTAATTCAATCAATTTTCCCAAAAGTAATTCCCCAATTCTATTCTCTGTGAATTATTAATTTAGATAATTATTTAGTTAAAACAAAACCTCTTTATTCTTAGGCTAGATGATAAAAAGACAGTCATTACGAGTACTTTTAGTTCCTTTGGGTTCGACAATCCGGTCTTGCTAAAACTATACTACTGTTCGATAGGTACACTTGCCTACATCGCGATAATAGTTAGTTTCAAGAATGATTAATTATAAATATTTAAAACCTATCATGAAATCACGTGATCAAACATCTTAATCTAGTTAATCAAACCAAAATAACCCCTTACTAAATCATACCCAAAATGAACCATCACTAGCCATTCCAATGGCTAGGTTACAAGATAACATTTCAAGCCACTATTGGCCAAGTTTCCCTATACATGACATTATACCAAAATGATTTCACCAAATATACCTAAAATGCGAGACGATAGTGTGACAAAGCTCCAACGATCTTCCAACCTTCACAAGCTTCCGACCACTATTAAACAGGGGTTAAAATAATGGAGTAAGCATTATATGCTTAGTAAGTACGTATAACTAAAACTAAACTTACCAATCTTGTTTATTTAAACCTAGACAAACAATATTATGTTTCTGGCCATTTGGCTAAATGGTCTAATCACATACATTCCATCAAACAATGTCAGTGACCAAAATCTTCATATAAATTAAGCAACATAGATGAGCTTATCAAGCAATATTCTTTCAAGTCATTATCAATTCATCTCAAAGTTTTTGTGCCATGTCAAGAGTTATATGTCCATTGAATCATTGAAATTCAGATGAAGGCTCAGATAGTATACTCGAGGTGTACAATTCATTAATTCGTCAATTCTTATCAAGGTTACTCCTTAAAGTACTTAACTGAGGAACTCACTCATGAGCCACATGTCATATAACAGGATTACCAGTCCAGGCTAAATCCTTTATGTAGCGTATGCTCACAACAGCTCAATTAGGGTTATCAGTTCAGGATAAACCCTAATCATAACGTATGCTCGAGAGGTATTATATCGGTATTACCTATCCAGGCTAAATTCTTTTTATAACAAGGTCATTGCGATTACTCGTCCGAGCTAAATCCCGTCCGCAACAAATGTAGGACCCTACTTGTTCCGGGAAAGTGTACACAATCATCAAAATTCAATATCCAATCGAGACTAACCCTTTATCACCATTCAAGCTTATTTTCATTTTTCACAATAGCATACAAGTGAAGCACATCAACATAAATCACCTTACATACAACACAACAATCAATTAATACAATTACATGTCTGATTAAGTTAGACAAACTTATCTCGACACTTGTTTGCGTAAAAGTCTACCAATCCGAAATCTTTTCTTTTCCTCAATCTAACCTCGAATTAGTGTTGTCTGATTAAGATACACGCCCGTGTGCCTAATCTGTCTGGACAAAAATAAGGCTATTTACCAAGCTATTTTGCCACCCTTTGTTGCACACACCTACACAACATAACATAGAACCAATCCAAACATTTACATACAACCAAAGCAACCATAACCAAGACATTAACACCTTATTCACATAATCACATTTATCATACACAAACTTTACATACATATCAATTCAAATCATGCAAATTTCTACATCCATGAAAAAGCATCATCATATGTATATACATATACCAATATTAGCCAATTTCAAATGGTCATTTACAAGATGAATGACTAACCAACAAAGGCCAACACATTAGGCCAATTCAATTATGACACATAGCAAAATAACCAAGCCCCCTATACATGGCATAACTCAAAATAGTGCATTCATTAGTACCTAAAATAATAAGTTGATAGTGTGAGTGGATCTCCGACAGTCTCTGATCCTTGAGCTAGCTTGGTGACACTATAAGGCAAGGGAAAAGAAAGGGGAGTAAACTATATAGCTTAGTAAGTTCCCATGCAAATAATAAGCATCATATCCAAATATTTAACACACAATTAACATGACAACAAATGGCATAAATATGACTAAGGTCTTATAATCATAACTTACTCAATCATAACCCCACCGAGGGTTCATCACATATCGAACTCATTATATGAGTTTTACGTTCATACCTAAGTCATCTCGAATTGGATTTGCATGCAATTCACCTTTGACATATTCATTAAATTACCCGTTGTACCACTTGGAATACTATAGGATACTCAGGAATCTCGTACACATATTAATGTACCAATGCCATATCCCAGATATGGTCTTACATGTAATCTCGTATCGATGCCAATAGCCCAGCTATGGTCTTACACAAAGTCTCATATCGATGCCATATCCCAGATATGGTTTTACAAGTAATCTCACTAACCCTAATGTCATGACATTTGTATCCTATCTATTCTTAAGATTCAACCGAGATTTCACGCTTTTCGAAAATTTTTCGAATAAGTCCAAGGGTCAATCACAGTTCATACAATAATAAAGCATTTAAAACATAATTAAAACAATGCATTATTTACATACAAACTTACCTCTGTGCAAAATAGTAGAAATGGGACCTAATCGTCAAACACTTTGTTTTTCCCCTGATCTAGGTCTGAACCTCATTTCTCTTGATCTATAATAGCATAACTCATTTAATATTCACATTGTTCAAGTCAACCCAAAAATTACATTTTGGCAAAGTTACATTTTTGCCGCCTAAACTTTGACATTTTTACAATTTAGTGCCTAGGCTCATAAAATGATTTTTATCAAATTTCTTCATTACCCAAGCCTAGCTGAAACTTTATTGTACTCATACCATCCCACGTTTTTCATTAAATCACACTTTTACTACTTATTTTATAACTTTTACAAATAGGTCCTTTTTTACATTTTTACCGAAAATCACTTAGTAAAAGTCATTTTTCAAACATCAAAGTTCATAATCTACCATTAAACATCAAAATACACGCATATCTAACATCAAACCCTAGACCTTAATCATTCCTCAAATTAGTTGTACATATAGGTAGATCGAGTGATAACGACTTTAAAAATGTAAAGAGCATTAAAAATGGAACAATAATTGACTTACAATCGAGCTTGAAAGTTGGCAAAACCCTAGTTATGTCTTCCTTCTAAATTTTGACACAAGGAGGAGAAGATGGACAAGATTTTGGCTTGATTTTTGTCTTTTTAATTCATTTAATTACCAAATGACCAAAATATCATTTTATTAAAACATTAAAATTCTCTTACTTCATGTCTATTTTTGTCCACTAACTTAACAAATGTTCTAATTACCATCTAAGGACCTCTAATTTAAAATTTCATAGCAATTAGACACCTCTAGCATGTAAAACTCAAGCGTTGCACTTTTTTTTTACAATTTAGTTCTTTTTGCTAAATTGAGTGCTCAAATGTCAAAACTTTCGAACAAAAATTTTACAGAATTATTCTGTAAAACTGTAGACCATGAAATTATAAGAAAAATAATTTTTTTACATTGAATTTGTGGTCCCGAAACCATTATTCTGACTAGGCCCAAAATTGGGCTGTTACATTTTCGATTTCACTAAAAAATGGGTTGTTACAACTCTCCCCTTTTAAGGATTTTTGCCCTCGAAAATCTTATCAGTAAAAAAATTCGGGTATTGCTTCCTCATAGCATCCTCTGGTTCCCAAGTAGCTTCCTCTATACCATGTCATTACCAAAGAACTTTTACCAAAGCTATCTTTTATTTATTAACTCTTTTGTTTCCCGAGCTAAGATTTTGATTGGCTCCTCACCATATGTCATATCAGGCTGGATCTCTACCTCTTTCAGAGAGATAACATGTGAAGGATCAAATCAATACCGCCGTAACATAGACATATGAAAAAACATTATGAATCCGGTCAAGCTCAGGTGGTAAAGCTAACTGATATGCAACCGGTCCAATTCTTTCTGTAATCTCATATGGTCCAATGAATCATGGACTCAATTTTCCTTTTCAACCAAACCGGAGTACTTTCTTCCAAGGTGACACTTTCAACAATACCTAGTCACCAACTTGAAATTGTATTTCCTTTCTCTTCAAATCAGCATAAGATTTTTTTCGATCAGAGGCTACTTTTAGGCTATCTCGAATTACCTTCACCTTTTCTTCGGTCTCTCGGGCCAATTCAAATCTGTGTAACTTTTTCTCACTAAGTTTTGTCCAGTATAATGGAGTTATACAAGGCCTCATACGGTGCCATTTTAATACTAGAGTGATAACTGTTATTATAAGCAAATTCAACTAGAGGCAAATACCTTTCCCAGTTACCTTCAAACTCAAGTACACAACACCGAAGCATATCTTCCAAGATCTATATTACCCGTTTAGATTGACCATTTGTTTGGCGATGAAATGCAGTACTAAAGTGTAACTGAGTATCCAGAGCTTCTTGCAATTTGCTCTAGAATCGAGATGTAAACCAAGGATATCTGTCTGAAATAATAGAGACAGGCACTCCATGCAATCTGACTATATTAGAAACATATAACTCAGCCAATCTATCCAAGAAAAAATCCATACGTACCGAGACAAACTGTGCAGCCTTTGTCAACCAATCAATAATTACCCGAATGGCATCTTTCTTATTTGGAGACAAGGGTAACCCCGATACAAAGTCCATAGTAATTCTTTTCCATTTCCATTTCGAATCGTAACTGGTTGTAATAGTCCAAAAGGTAACGGATGTTCAGCTTTTACTTGCTGGCATATCAAGCATTTAGATACAAACTCAAAAATATCTCGTTTCATTCCCGGCCACCAATACATCTTTTTTAGATCGTTATACATTTTATTACTACCAGGATAAACAGACATGTTACCATTGTGAGCTTCATTCAAGATCTTCTGTACTAGTTTAGAACCTTTCGGTACACATGCTTTGCCTCTGAATAACAAACAACCATCAGTCCCAGTCTAAAATTCTGAATCAGGAGTCAATTCACTCTGTACCTGTCTTACTTGCAACTTGTTATCATTTTTCTGAGCTTCAAAAATTTGCTGTAAAAGCATTGGTCTAGCTTTTAACTCAGCTATGATTGAACTATCATCAGACAATGACAATCATGTGTTCATTGCTCACAAAGCATACAGGGATTTTCTTCTTAAAGTATTTGTCACTACATTGGCTTTCCCCTGATGGTAGCCAATAACAAGATCATAATCTTTCAATAACTCAAGCCATTTGCATTGTCTCAAATTCAAATCTTTCTATGACATCAAAGATTTAAGACTTTTATGATTAGTGAATATGTGACATTTTTCACCAAACAAGTAATGCCGCTAGATTTTTAATGCAAACACTATGGCAGCTAATTCAAGATCATGTGTCTGGTAGTTCTTTTCATGTGGCTTTAGTTGTCTTGAAGCATAGGCTACTACCTTACCATCTTGCATCAAAATATAGCCTAAACCATTCAATGACGCATCACAGTAAACAGTAAATTCCTTACCTGATTTAGGCTGGACTAACACAAGTGCGTCTGTCAATAAAGCCTTTAATCTGTCAAAGCTCTGTTGACTTTTATTAGTCCACTCGAATTTCACATCTTTCTACAACAATTAGGTCATTGGAGAAGCTATCATTGAAAATTTTTTTACAAATCTCTGACAATAACTAGCTAGCCCCTGAAAACTTTAGACTTTAGACACATTCTTAGGTGGTTTCCAATTAACAATGGCTGAAATTTTATTCGAGTCTACTCAGACACCTTCAGCAGATACTACATGCCCAAGGAAGCTAACCTCCCTTAGCTAAAATTCACATTTACTGAATTTGGTGTTTCTCTCGCAAAGTTTGCAACACTACTCTTAAATGCTCAACATGCTCATTTTCATTCTAAGAGTAAATCAAAATATCATCAATAAATACCACCACAAACCTATCTAAATATAGGCTGAAAATTCTGTTCATCAAATCCACAAACACTGCAGGTGCATTTGTCAAGCCAATGGAATCACAAGAAACTCATAGTGTCCATACCTGGTTCTAAAAGTTGTCTTTGGCACATCCGATTCATTTACCCGTAGTTGATAATAACCAAAACGGAGATCAATCTTTGAAAATACAGTAGCACACTTTAACTGGGCAAGCAATTCATCGATCCGAGGCAATGCATACTTGTTCTTTATTGTAACTTTGTTGAGCTATCTGTAATCAATACACCACCTCAACAATCAATCCTTCTTCTTTACAAATAAAATCGGCACACCCCAAGGTGAGTAACTAGGTCGAGCAAAACCTCTACCAATCAATTCTTCCAATTGTACTTTCAGCTCTTTCAACTCAGTAGGAGCCGTTCTATAAGGTGCTATAGATATCAATGTCGTTTCCGAAACAAGATCTATAGAGAATTCTACTTTTCTATCCGGTGTTAAACCAGGTAATTCTTCTGGGAATACATCAGGAAATTTACATACTACAGGCACTAATTGAATCTTTGACTCAGATACTTTGGTATCCATCACATACGCAAGATAAGCATCATACCCCTTTCTAAAATATTTCTATGTCGAAACTGCTGAAATCACATTGGGTAATCCATCTAGTTTATCAAATTCAACACAAAGCAATTCACCATTCTGACATTTCAATACAATATATTTCTGCTTACAATTTTCCACTACATCATATCGGGTTAATCAATCCATTCCCAAAATCACGTCAAACTCATCAAATGGCAATAACATCAAGTCAGCCGAAAAGCAATAACCTTTTACCATCAATGGACAATTCTTACAGACTTTATCCACCATAACACACTGGCCCAGGGGGTTTGAAACTTTAACCACAAATTTAGTGAATTCGATAGGTAAATTTTTAACAGATACTAAGGCCATGCATATATATATGAATGTGTGGAACCAAGGTCAATCAATGCAGTAATATTAGTATCAAGTAGAGAAAATGTACCAGTAATGACGTCTGGTGCAAAGGCATCTTCTCTAGCACGAATAGCATATGTCCTCACAGGTGCGCATGCCTTAGATCTAATTGTCGTGTCCTTGGTAATACCTGAACTACCACTAACATTACCGGGATGATGGGGTGGTCTGTCTCTCGCAACAAGATTGCTCAGCTTTGGAGCTGGTTCTATCTCCTTTTCAACTCTTCTCGGACAATCCTTGAGAAAATGGTCAAGTGAACCGCATCCAAAATAAGTTCCACTTCTAGACCGACATTTCCCATGAAAAAACTTGTTACAATGTTTACATTTCGATATGGGATTAACGGTACTACCCACATTGGTCACAGATGGAGTTAAAGACCTCGGGTTAGATTGTTGAGAGCCCCGTTCCCTTCCAGAATATCCCGTGGAAGTGGTCACATGATCATAATACTTCTTTAATTTCTTAGAAGCAAATGGTTGTGACTTATTCATAGCTTTTTTTCCAAAAATCTGAACCTCTCTTTCGGCTTATTTCTTTTCTTTA
Organism: Gossypium hirsutum; assembly: GCF_007990345.1. NCBI lineage: Eukaryota > Viridiplantae > Streptophyta > Magnoliopsida > Malvales > Malvaceae > Gossypium > Gossypium hirsutum. Next base: position 38,551,272 of record NC_053431.1, on the reverse strand, counting down.
CTCAGTTCCTCAACTTTGTGTGCTAAGTCGGCTAATGCCGTAAATTCCCTTATTTCGAGAATCCTAATCAGTAGCTTGATATCTTCATTTAGGCCCTCTTCAAAACATTTACACATTTCGGCCTCGGTTAAAACCCATTCTCTAGCATACTTACTCAGTCGAACAAATTCTCGTTCATATTCAGATATAGTCATGCTTTCCTGCTTGAGTTCCAGAAAGTCTTTCTTTTTCTGGTCCATAAATCTCTGACTAACATATTTCTTTCTAAATTCAGTCTGGGAAAATTCCCAAGTAATATTCTCTCTCGGTACAGTGGAAGTTATGGTATTCCACCAATGATAAGCCTATCTTTTAGTAAGGATACTGCACATTTTAGGCACTCGCCAAGTGTGTAGGATAGTTCATCAAAAATTCAGATAGTGTTTTCTAGCCAAAACTCGGCCCTTTCTAGATCATCATCTATATTAGCCCTAAATTCTTCTGCCCCATGTTTGCGGATTTTATCTATCGGAGGCTTACCAATTCTAACAGGTTCAGCACCTTGTGGTACCTCAGGAACTGGTTGAGGAGCAAGTGGGAGAGGTCGTTATATAGCAAGGTTTGTTCTCAAGTATTGTGTAAACCATCCATTCACCATTTGAAAGAAAGATTGTTTTGTCTCCTTGCTTCAGCCCTCAGATACGCCTTTCACTACCAGAAACAGAGGCGACTCTTTGTACTGAAGCTAAAGCATTGCTCTCAACTTCCTCGGATTCAACTCTAGTTCGGTTGGATGACATTACTATATGAAAAACACATTTAAAATGATCAGGAGTCATCACACTATCTCAATTTATATATGGCATGTATATCAAAACTCGGTCTGCTACATCAAATTTGAGAATTGGCTAAACCATAGCTCTAATACCACTAAATGTAACATTCCTAACCCATACTCGTCGCCAAAACAAGGTTTCAGAGTATTACCAGAACATTCAGAATATTTTTCAATTAATTTACGTAAACTGCTATCTGTTTACCGAGATCGTTCATAACGTCCTTTAATTTGATCCTCGAGGCCCAATACAACTTTAGAAATGAGTCGAGACTTAATCGAAACCTTTAAGAATTTTTCGTGACATTTTAAGATTTTTCCAAGGTGCAGGGCCCACACACCTATGTGACCCTGGAGCACACCTGTGCTAGGGGCCGTGTTCGACCCTGCGTAACTCTTTAACTTGCACACACGGCCATGCCACACACCCGTGTGCTCGATCGTGTGGTTAATTAATTTAATTCAAATTAGGTGTAGGTTTCACATTGCCGAGATACACACCCATGTTCCAGGCCGTGTGGTACATACAGCTGAGGCTCACGCCCGTGCCCCTGCCCGTGTGCCCAATTCTGAGCATTCTGTTTCTCAAAATTTAGGTGCAGGGGACATATAGCCTAACCACATACCCGTGTTCCCAGGCCGTGTGTCACACACGGTCTAGACGTACGCCCGTATGTCTACCTGTGCCAACAAAATGAAGCCAATCCTAGCTCTATTTTTCACCTAAGTTCTTACCCAGGACCTGTACTTGAGATACACAACCAATACCAACCAATTCAAGTATTTAAAGCAGGTCATCATTTAACCACGCATTCCACTGCATGCATAAATGATTATAAATTTACCTTGGATTAACTTAAGCAATAGAAACCTTTGATAACATGTTCATAACATTTCACATGTGAATATAACATCTTAATCTACATAATCATACCAAAATAAGCCCTTACTAAATCATACCCAAAATTAACCATCACCAGCCATTCCAATGGCTAGGTTACAAAATAACATTTCAAACCACTATTGGCCAAGTTTCCCTGTAACACCCCTTACCCGTACCCGAGGCTGGGATAAGGTACGAGGCGTTACCGGACAAAAATACAAACATTAAACTAAAACATGGGCCATAAAATTTCATTCATATTTCAAAGCGTTCATTCACTTACACATAGTCCCTTATTTGAGTTTACGGAGCCCAAAACAAACTTTAGAAAGGGTTCGGGACTAAACCGAGAACTTACGAAAATCTTGTAAATTTTGCTTTAAGGCTCCACATACCCGTGTCCCAAAGTCGTGTTCCATACACGGCTGAGACACATGGTCGTGTCTCTGCCTGTGTGGAATATACCTAGGCTATTTTCCAAGCTTTGGTCAACCTTGATCTCTTACACACTTATACAAAATCAAAAGCATATAACATGGTATTCATTTAATGATTAAACATCCTCAATTAAACCACAAACATAGCATTTGTATGTCGTGTCTCTCATACTCATTTTACCTTGTTTATTAGAGTACCACTTATACATTTATACCAAGATTATCATCTTATCAAATATCTTCAGCCTAATCATCAAGCATTCATATTTAAAGCTAGATCATATCTTTATAAAATAGCACAATTCAGATGCGCAGAATAACATGTTTGCCTGAAACATTTCAATTCAATTCCATACCCAACAAGCATTACATTGAGACTAGTCATATATATATACATGTCATGATACATAACATTCTTTTTCTGTTTTCTTATAAATACATATCTTTTATTTCATTATATCAATATTTCATATACCATAGTTTCCATGTATTCCACATATATTTATTTTTCCTCCTCCTCCTCTTCATTCCACATCCTTAATGTATATAGCATTCTTGTAAGTACGATTTCACAATTTACTAATAAATGCTCACAACAAACTGTCCACACCAGTCATAGTCACTTAATTATTTATAATTCGAGCTACAGAGCTCAAAATTAAGATCCGTAAATTTCCACTAAAACTAGACTCACATATCTTTCCACCATAAAATTTTCATAATTTTTGGTTCAGCCAAATAGTATAGTTTATTCATTAAAATTTCCCCTATTTCACTTTCTGACAGTTCTGACCTCTCTTCACTAAAAATTAATTATATCACAGTACAGAACTCAGATAATTTTCTTGTTGATTTATCTTGAAAATATACTCATTAGTGATTTTAAAAATATAATTTTAAGCCTCTAATTATTTTTATCCAAAATTTTGTGATTTTCCAAAGTCAGAACAGGGGATCATGTAATCATTCTGAACCAGTCTCACAGAAACATAAATATCTCAATATATAGAACTCCTTTGCTTGCTATGTTTCTTTTATATCAAAATAGACTCATTAAGCTTTAATTTGATATCTAATTCAGTCTCTGATTCAATTTCTAATATTTTTGGTGATTTTTCAAAATCATATCACTACTACTGTCCAAAACAGTTTAATTGCTAATTCACTCTTTCACACTTTCTTTGTATTAACCTCATTTTAACATACATATCACAAATCATTTTCACCGCATTTCATACATCACAAGTATAGGCCCATGATCACAAGGTCACCATAAAATCATTCTCATGTATAACTTACTTGTTTATAACCTTACCACATCCTAGTCACTTAATGAACACATCATTCACATAACCAAGTTCCTGCACTAATTCATCACAAAACTCACAAAGCAATACATAGAGAGTCTCCCGTTGAACACTTTGGATCAATCCTCGATACTTGGTGGTTTCAGCACATAGCTCCACCCATCATATAGTTCGGCTCTCTTGTACACATGGTGAACACTTAGTACCACCCATGTGACCTAGCCAGTTTATCTCGTAGCTCTCTTGTCTACATGGTGTCCTTCACCTGGAACCACGCATGCGACCTAGCTACATATATCCCGTAGCTCTATTGTCTACATGGTGTACACATAGTATCACCCATACGACCTAGCTACATCATAATGTCTCTTAGCTGTCTTGTACACATGATGTGCACTCAGCACCATACATGTAACCTAGCTACATACCATCTGTATCATCCAATCTTTCCGAATGTTCAACCGGGATTTCTCTCTCTTTTCCAACAATTTCACCAATCAAGTAATTATCCACAAACATATTTTCAATATTATTATAAAATATCATAATACAAGTAATAGTGATGTATTACTTACATATAAACTTACATCTTATTTAATATCAAGGCAATAACATTAAATTACACATTGCCTTATTAAAATCATATGAACTTACAATTTCCCATAATATCCATAATCATAAAAATCACATTTATGTATGATAATTCAATGCACTTCATGTACCATAGACATATTTTTAAATCAATTCATAAACTGGGCACCATAAACATTTAATTTAACATAATTCAATTAATTCACTAAATTTAACTTTCAAATATAAATTACAGCATTATTGTTGTATTATTATCATACCAACTTACATACTTTCAACACCTCAGAAATCATAGTAAATATATCAATTTTACATTGAAAAATGCATAAATTAATGCTTATTATACATATGAACTTACCTCGATACTCAAACAGCCATTTTACCAACTTTCCCAATTTTCGATTTTTCTCTCATTCTAGGTTCAAATCTCATTTTTTGGGATCTAAAACATCATATTTTACTTATTCAATTAATATACTATTCAAAACAGTCCTTAACTCAAACTTTGGAAAAATTACAATTTTTCCCCTAAACTTTTGCATATTTCCACTTTTGCCCCTAGGCTCGGGAATTAAACTTCATCCCTTATTCTTATGTTTTATGACATGCTGATCATTTTTCCCTTTTATGGCAACATCAAATTCTCACTCTAACATATACTTATTACTATTAGGTATTTTTAGCGATTAAGCCCTTTTGCTGGTTTTCACTTAAAACCGAGTAGCACAAGTTATATAACATAATTTAAAACCTCATATTGTATCATAAAACACTAGAATACACAAATTTCACCTATGGGTATTTTTCCAAATATGAACCCTAGGTTGAATTATTACTAGCATAAGCTAAATCATGTTACCGGGACTCAAAAACGTAAAGAACATGAAAAACGGGGTTAGAACGGACTTACTATTGAGCTTGGAAAGCTTGAAAACCCTAACCATGGAGTATCCCTTGGTATACATGTCCAAGGTGAAGAAGATGAGCAAAATTGGCTTTTAATTTTGTATTTTAATTCATTTTACCCCTAAATGACCAAAATGCCCTTACTACAAAACTTTCCAAAAATTCCATCCATGTCCAATTTTTGTCCATAACTTAGAAATTGGTAAAATTGCTATTTAAGACCTCCTAATTAATATTTCAAAGCAATTTCATACTAGAAACTTCTAGAATGCAAGTTTTGCAACTTATTCAATTTAGTCCCTAACTTCAAATTAAGCACTTTATGCATAGAATTTCTTCACAAAATTTTCACATAATCATGCAATCATATCATAGACCTCAAATAATCATAAAATAATTATTTATATCTCGAATTTTGTGGTCCCAAAACCTTTGTTCCAACTAGACCCGATTTTGGGCTATTACATTCCCTATACATGCCATTATACCAAAATGATTTCACTAAATATACCTAAAATGCTAGACGATAGTGTGACAATGCTCCAAGGATCTTCCAACCTTCACGAGCTTCCAACCACTATAAAATAAGGGGAAAATAAAGGAGTAAGCATTATATGCTTAGTAAGTTCGTATAACTAAAACTAAACTTACCAATCTTGTTTATTTAAACCTAGACATACAATATTATGTTTCCATCCATTTGGCTAAATGGCCCAATCACATACATTCCATCAAACAATGTCAGTGACCAAAATCTTCATATAAATTAAGTAACATAGATGAGCTTATCAAACAATATTCTTTCAAGTCATTATCAATTCATCTCAAAGTTCTTGTGCCATGTCAAGAGTTATATGTTCGTTGAATCATTGAAATTTTGATGAAGGCTCAAATAGTACACTCGAGTGTACGATTCATTAATTCATCAATTCCTATCAAGGTTACTCCTTAGAGTACTTAACCGAAGAACACACTCATGAGCCACATGTCGTATAACAGGATTACTAGTCCAGGCTAAATCCGTTATATAGCGTATGCTCACAACAGGTCAATTAGGGTTACCAGTCTAGGCTAAACCCTAATCATAATGTATGCTCGAGAGGTATTATATCGAGATTACTCGTTCGGGCTAAATCCTTTTTATAACAAGGTCAATGGGATTACTTGTCTAAGCTAAATCCCGTCTGCAACAAATGCAGGACCCTACTTGTTTCGGGAAACGCATACAATCATTGGAATTCAACATCCAATCGAGACTAACCGTTTATCACCATTCAAGCTTATTTTCATTTTTCATCATAGCATGCAAGTGAAGCACATCAACATAAATTACATTACATACAGTACAACAATTTGTTAACATAATTACATTTCTGATTAAGTTACATGAACTCACCTCGACACTTGTTTGCGTAAAAGTCTACCAATCCGAAATCTTTTCTTTTCCTTGATCTAAACTCAAATTAGTGTTGTCTAGATCTATATAAATGAATTTAATCATTAATTTCATACATTTCATTGTTAGACGAACTCAATTTACGTCCTAGGCAAAATTACCATTTTTCCCCTAACTTTCCAAAAATTTCGATTTTGTCCCTAGGCCTGGAAAATGAAACTTGTACAAATTACTCCCTATTCCAAGCCCAGCCAAAGCCCCATTGCAAAATTTACAGCACATGTTTACATCAAATTCTAGAATTTTTCCTTCAATTTCACAAGTGTACATTTTAGTGCCTAAATCAAGTTTTCATCAAAAATCATTTTACAAAATTATTTATCTATCAATAATCTTTCATTTTGTACCATAAATTTTTACTTTCCAGCATAATACATCCATGACCCATTTTCATACCTTGATAACTTTTCAAATTAATCCCTCAAATGGAGAGATTAAGCTATCCCGGTTTCAAAAATACCAAAATTACTAAAAACGGGACAAGGAAACTTACCCAATTAGGCCTTGAAAGCTTCTTTTCTCTCTCCTAGGGTTTCCTTGTATTTTTAAGGTTGAAGATGACAAAATAAGATGATATAATTCTTTTCATCTTTCAATTAATTAATATTTTGCTATTTCCAATTTAGTCCTTATCCTTTTTCTATAATTCCATGGATGAGTCACCATAAAAATCTACATAATTTTATTAATGGTCTAATTACCATATAAGGACCTTAAGTTTTGAATTCCATAGCTATTTGATCTTTATAGCTACTAGAATTCAACTTTTGCATTTTATGCTATTTAGTCCTTCTCGTAATTAAAACTTAATCGATAAAATTTTCATATCAAAATTTTCACACTTCATTTCTAACATAATACAGGCCATATGATAAAATAAAAATAAAATATATTTTGGGTCAGATTTGTGGTCCCGAAACCACTGTTCTGATTTCACTAAAAAATGGGTTGTTACACTCTGAACTATTGGTTTTAAAATTTTGGATTTGGATACGTTTATGATTTTTTCTTATCCTGCGACATTTTACACCATGGTTTTACGTAAACAAATGTTTTTGAAAATACACACTCTGTTATTAAATATTACGGGTTTCAAACTTCTGCTGCGAATTATGTTTTCTAAAAGTGCAAACTGTCGGTGGTTCATTAATAAATATAATAATGATACGTTTTAAAAATTTGGACTCTTATAGTAATAAACTATATGAGGTCTTTAACATAATAAGACTGGATTCGAAACTCTTCTTCGTAACATTCCCAGATTCGGCTATAACGTCTAAGCTAGGTTTCGGGTGTTACAAGCATGGGATGAAAAAGCTCAAGTATTGGACTGAAAGAATTAATTCTAACCCAGCTTGGAAGTGGGTTGATGAAAGGAACAAGTCTGCTATTCACATTGAAGCCCAAACCGCCCATTAAGGGGAAAAGAGTCAAAATTTGGCAATGAGCAACCCAACCAACTTTGGAAGAATTAATTAAGGGTCCCTACATGTATAAATTGTTAGAATTAAATGACCTGAATCCTTATTTAAATAAAATACAGTGGTAAAATAAAATAGAAGTAAAATTCATATAGAACTACACTTCTTTTATTTTATTTTAGAATAAGGTTTTTTAAACCTCATTAAAATCCATCTATTTTATATTGATTAGAATAAGGTGTTTCAATCTTACTAGAATATGGCTTTACAAGCCTATAAATAGACATAGTCTATTCCTCTTGTAATTAAATTCGAATTTGGCATAATCAATTTTCTTCTCCGCTGCCCGTGGTTTTTTTCCTGAAAGGGTTTCCACGTAAAATTTGTGTGTTCTTTATTTTATTTTCACAAAGTGGTATCCGAGCTTCCGGATAGTTCATCTCGATCACGGTAATGGTGCCTTTGAAGTATGAAATTTTAGTGTTGGATCGTAACACCAGATTTGCATTGTGGTAGATTAAGATGCAAGAAGTTCTTACGCAAATGGATCTGAAGAATGCCTTGCTAGGGATAGATAAGATGCCTTCGACATTAACAGATGAAGAGAAGAAGCGTAAGGATCGAAAGGCGTTAACACAATTACATCTGTATTTGTCCAATGAAATTTTACAGGATGTAATGAAGGAGAAGACCGCCGCTGCATTATGGAAGAGGCTGGAATAAATATATATGTCGAAAACTCTAACAAGCAAGTTGCATATGAAGCAGCGCCTTTATGCTCATCGTTTGGAGGAAGGTGTGTCTATACACGAACACTTAACAGTGTTTAAAGAAATTCTCTCAAACTTGGAGGCCATGGAGGTTCAGTATGATAAGGAAGATTTAGGGTTGATTCTACTTTGTTCATTGTCCCCGTCTTATTCAACCTTTAGAGACACGATCACAATAGATGAGGTTTATGATTCTTTAACCTCGTATGATAAGATGAAGCATCTTGTGGTTAAACTCGAGTCTCAGGGAGAGGGTCTTATTGTTCGTAAGAGACAAGATTGAAATGTTGATGATGATTGTGGAAGGACACAGAAACGGAATCCTCATAGTAAATCTAAGGGTAGATCGAAGTCTTCAAACAGAGGTAAAACTTGTAACTTTTGCAAGAAGAAATGGCACATTAAATCTGAGTGTTATAAGCTACAGAACAAGATTAAAAGGGAGGTTGCGAATCAAAAGGCAAAACAACCAGAAAATTTCAGTGAAGTTGATGTTGTAGAAGACTACAGTGATGGTGAACTTCTAGTCACTTCTGTTAATGATTCTAAAGTAAGCGAGTAGTGGATACTTGATTCGGGCTATGCCTTCCACATGAGTCCTAATCAGGATTGGTTTAGAACTTACGAAACAGTGTCTGAAGGTGTTGTTTTGATGGGAAATAATGTTTCATGTAAAATCGCAGGTGTTGGTACAATTAAAGTTAAGATGTTTGATGGAGTTGTCACAACATTTAGTGACATACGACATGTTCTAGAATTGGAGAGAAATTTAATTTCGTTAAGTGCTCTTGATTCAAAAGGGTACAGATACACAGCTGAAAGTGGAGTTTTAAAGATTTCCAAAGGTTCCCTTGTTGTGATGAAAGGGCAGAGAAAGACTACCAAGTTATATGTTTTGTAGCGTTCTACTGTTACTAGTGATGCAGCTGTCACTTCCTCTTCCTTTTCAGATGATGATATTACTAAACTTTGGCATATGCGTCTAGGGCATATGAGTAAGAATGGCATGACAGAATTGAGCAAAAGAGGACTTCTTGATGGGAAAGGAATTTGCAAACTAAAATTCTGTGAGCACTGTATTTTTTGGAAGCAAAAGAGAGTTCGACTCACCAGAGGAATCCATTACACAAAAGGAACATTGGAGTATATTCATTCTGATCTATGGGGGCCATCCAGAGTGCTTTCGAAAGGTGGAGCTAATTATATGCTAACTTTTTATTGATAATTTTTTTAGAAAAGTTTGGGCGTTCTTCCTAAAGCAGAAAAGTGATATGTTTTTTGCATTTAAGTCTTGGAAAATTATGATTGAAAAATAAACGGGAAAACAAATAAAATACCTTCGTACAGACAATAGCTTAGAGTTTTGTTTTGATGAGTTTAGTAGATTGTGCAAGTCATAAGGGATCATGAGACACTTGACAGTTCATCATACTCCACAGCAAAACGGCATTGCAGAACGAATGAACAGAATGATTATGGAGAAGGTTCAATGTATGTTGTCAAATGCCAACTTACCGAAGTCGTTTTTGGCAGAAATAGCCTTTACTGCATGTTTTTTGATCAACCAATCTCCATCCGTTACCATTGAGAAAAAGACTCCACAAGAGGTATTGTCTGGTAATCTTGCTAATTGTTCTGACTTAAAGATCTTTAGGTGTCCTGCGTATGCTCATGTTGATAATGGAAAATTGGAACCGAGATCCATCAAATGTGTTTTTCTTGATTATAAAGCTAGTGTAAAAGGGTATAAGTTATGGTGTCCTGAAAATAGAAAAGTTGTGATTAGCAGAGATGTTGTTTTTTATGAAACTGCTATGTTAACTAACTTATCTCTTAAAGACTCTTCCAATAAAAAAATCAAAAATAGGTGGAGTATCAGATTAATACAAAGTCGACTCCTCAAGCCAGTACAAAAATTGAAAATAGAGTTGCTTCTTCATCGCAATACTTTATCGCCAAAAACAGAACTAGAAGAGAAATTAAACCTCCAAAGAAGTATGCCGAGGCTGATCTAGTTGCTTATGCTTTAAATGTGGCTGAAGATATAGATGTGAATCAAGAGCTATCTAATTATTCTGAGGAGGTTAGCTGTGAAAACTCAGAAAAGTGGATGTTTGTTATGCAAAAGGAGATGGAATCACTCCATAAAAATAGAACATGGGATCTTGTAAAACTTCCTAAAGGTAAAAAGGTTGTTCATTGTAAATGGGACTTTAAAAAGAAAGAAGGGACTCCAGGAGTTGAAGAACCCATATATAAAGTAAGGCTTGTTGCAAAGGGCTACAGTCAAATTCCAGGAGTTGACTTCACAGATGTGTTCTCCCTAGTTGTTAAGCATAGTTTGATTCGAGCTTTACTTGGGATTGTGGCAATGCATGATTTGGAGCTTGAGCAGTTAGATGTAAAAACTGCATTTTTGCATGGAAAACTTGAGGAAGATATTTACATGCAACAGCCAGAGGGTTTTATAGTCTCAGAGAAATAGGACTATGTTTGCTTGCTAAATAAGTCCCTTTACGGTTTGAAACAGTCACCAAAACAGTGGTACAAAAGGTTTGATTCCTTTACGGCTTCTCATGATTTCAAAAGAAGTAGTTTTGACAGTTGTGTTTACTTTAAGAAAAATAGTGATGGTTCTTTTGTGTATCTACTTCTTTATGTTGATGACATGTTGATAGCAGCAAAAGATTCAGGAGAGATAAGAAAGGTCAAAGCCCAACTAAGTAAAGAATTTGAGATGAAAAATTTGGGACCAGCAAAGAAGATACTTGGTATGGAGATTCTCAGAGATAGAAAAGCAAGTAAATTGTACCTAATTTAGAAGGGGTACATTGAGAAAGTTCTTTGCAGGTTCAATATGCAGAGTGCTAAGCCAATTAGTACTCCTTTAGTAGCTATTTCAATCTTTCATCGGCTTTGTCTCCACAATCAGATGATGAGATTGAGTACATGTCACATGTTCCATACTCTAATGCAGTGGGATCTCTCATGTATGCTATTGTTTGTTCACGTCCAGATTTATCATATGCAGTCAGTGCAGTTAGAAGATACATGGTGAATCCCGATAAAGAACACTGAAAAGTAGTTCAGTGGATTTTAAGATACTTATGAAGTACTACTGATGTCTACTTACAGTTTGGAAGAACAAGAGATGGAGTCATTGGATATGTTGATGCTGATTTTGCTGGAGACCTTGATAGAAAATGATCTCTCACAGGCTATGTCTTTACAATTGGAGGTTGTGCAATTAGTTGGAAAGCAACTTTACAAACTATAGTTGCTTTGTCTACCACTGAAGCTGAGTACATAGCGATTACTGAGGCTTGTAAAGAAACTATTTGGTTGAAGGGACTCTTTAATAAACTTAATGAAGACCTTCAAATCAGTACAGTATTTTGTGACAGTCAGAGTGCAATCTTCCTTACAAAAGATCAAATGTTTCATGAGAGAACAAAACACATTGATGTTCGGTACCATTTTGTTCGTGATATTATTGCTCATGGTGATATTGTTGTAAGCAAAATTAGTACTCATGAAAATCCTCCAGATATGATGACTAAGTCAATTCCTATAACCAAGTTTGAGTATTGCTTAGACTTGGTTGGTGTTCATTGTTGAAGTTAAACCCTTAAAGGGTTTTATGGAAGAGGTGGAGAACTTGTTCATTGAGTGTTCGCGATGAAGAACTTATTCATTGAGAATTCGTGTCAAAGTGGAGATTGTTAGAATTAAATGACCCAAATCCTTATTTAAAAAAATACAACTGTAAAATAAAATAGAAGTAAAATTCATATAGAACTACACTTCTTTTATTTTATTTTAGAATAAGGTTTTTTAAACCTTATTAAACTCCATATATTTTATATTGATTAGAATAAGGTGTTTCCATCTATTTTAGACAAGCCCGTGTGTCTTGCCTGTGTGGACAAACTAGGCTATTTTCCAAGCTATTTTGTCACCCATTTTGCACAACCTACACAAGATCATTTTAATATACTAATTCCATCCCAAAAGACATAAATTCATTCATAGAAGGAACATCATATACATTTACCAAAATGAATAATAGCCATTATCCAGGCTGAATACAAAATGAAGGGCTTTTATCTTAAACCAATATACATAAACAATTTCTCAAAAAAACTTCCTAGCCTAGCTCGATACATGCCATAATCAAAAAATAAATCCAACTATACCAAGTATTACGGCCGATAGTGTGATCGATATCTCTAACTTCAAGGGATCCTTGAGCAATTTGGCAGTACTAAAAGAAAAGGGAAAAGGAAGAAAGTAAGCATAAGGCTTAGTAAGTTGCATGCAAATAAATATACAACAACAGTTTCACCATTTATCATCATGCTCATAGTTCAAAGGTAAGCATAACTTGACTTACTCATTACCATCGACTCAAGTCACATTTTCTAATTGAGATCATGACACATGTATACCAAAATAGGTACCTGTAACACTCAAAACATTATTATACTTTCCTTATTAAATCTCTTTCTTAACCTTTAGAGTTGAACCTTTTGGAATACTACTGGATATTCTATAAGCCTCAAACATGGGTTAAGTTGCCGATGCCATGTCCTAGACATGGTCTTACACTGGCTATCTTCATCGAGGCCGATGCCATGTCCCAGACATGGTTTTACACTAATTCTCATGTATACGTGCTGATGCATGTCCCAGACATGTCTTACACTAGCACGAAGCTTAGTCGATGCATGTCCCAGACGCGTCTTACACTGGCTATCATCGTCGAGGCCGATGCATGTCTTAGACATGTCTCACATTGGCACTCCTCTCTACACTAATGCCATGTCCCAGACATGGTCTTACACTGGCTGTCATAACGTGGTTGATGCATGTCCCAGACATGTCTTACACTAGCCCTCGTCTCAATGCTGATGCCATGTCCCAGACATGGTCTTACACTGGCTCTCGCATAATTCAATGTTATGGCACAAACATCCGGTTTGTTTCCTTGGGTTCTCACTGGATCTTTCTACTTTCTCAATCATAAATATGCACACTCAATTCAAATTCTAGAAATTCATGCTATCTCAAATCAATAACAATCAAATACATGCATTTAACAATATAGTTGTATCATTTACATACAACTTACCTCGGTTTACAAAAAATACTTGACTAGACGGCTTAATCGGATTGCTTGGCTTTGCCCCAGTCTAGGTCGGTTTTGGAAAATCTTGATCTATAATAATAAAATGCACTCATTTAGTCACAAATTACAATTAGGCATTCATAATTTCACATCTTTGGTAAAATGACCATTTTGCCCCTAGGCCTTGGCAAAATGACCATTTACCCCTATGCTGGAAAATCAATTTTTATCGAATTTCTTCGTATTTCAAGCCTAGATAAACTCTTTTTACTCTTATAGCAACCCCAAATTCTCATTATGAAATTTCATACACTTATTACCTAGCAACTCATCAGGTGTGCATGATAGCCCATCGAATACCCTCATGGTATTTTCTAGCCAAAACCCTGCTCTGTACAGGTCATCATCTACACTAGCCTGAAATTCCTCGGCCCCTTGCTTCTGGATCTTGTCTACCGGAGGTTTCTCTCTCCTGAGCATGTCTCCACCTTACGGAGCCACCAGGGCATACTGAGGAATCGGAAGAGGTGAAGGAGGTGGAGTGTTCGGGTTCGTACGAACGAACTTTGTATACCAAGCATCCATCATTCGGAGGTAGGCTTCCTTAGCCCTTCCACCTTGGCCCATTCTTACGGGCTCACTCTCTACCGGTGCAGTCCCTTCTGCGGGAGCTGGCGCATTACTTTCCACGTCATTTGCCGTGGTTCTATCAGGATCCATTTACTATATAAGAAAAACACAATTTATATTTTTCAGGAATCATCACACTATCAATATATATATGGCATGTATGGCTAGACTCGTACTTTAGCTAGGTTAGTCCTAGATCGACTAAACCATGCTCTGATACCACTAAATGTAACACCCCTTGCCCGGTATCCGACGCCGGGATAGGGTTCGAAGTGTCACTAGACTTAACTCAAACATACGCATGCAAAACTAGGCCATGAAATTTTGATCAATTTAAAACTTTTCATTTCATACTCAATCTGTCCCTTAAATGGGCTTTTGAGGCCCAAAACATGCATTTGAGATGATTTAAGTTTAAACTGAGAACTTAAGAAAATCTTGGAGAAATTTATGCCTTAGGGTTCCACACGCCTGTGTGACTTTGGACACGCCCATGCCCTTGGCCCGTGTGTAACACTGACATTAGGGCACGGCCATGACACACACCCTGTGGCCTGCCCGTAGACAATACTGACTTAGAGACACAGCTATGGCACACTCCTGTGTGGCCTACCCGTGGACAATACTGACTTAAAAGTTTAAGTACAGGGGACGCACGGCCATAACACACACCCATGGGGGTGAGCCGTGTGTTACACACAGCCTAGACACACGCTCGTGCGTCTTGCCTGTATGGACAAACTAGGCTATTTTCCAAGCTATTTTGTCACCCATTTTGGACAACCTACACAATATCATTTCAATATACTAATTCCATCCCAAAAGACATCAATTCATTCATAGAAAGAACATCATATACATTTACTAAAATGAATGATAACCATTATCTAGGCTTAATACAAAATGAGGGGCTTTTATCTTAAACCAATATACATAAACAATTTCTCCATAAAACAACTTCCTAGCCTAGCCCTATACATGCCATAATCAAAAATATAAATCCAACTATACCAAGTATTACGACCGATAGTGTGATTGATATCTCTGACTTCAAAGGATACTTGAGCAATTTGGCAGGACTGAAAGAAAAGGGAAAAGGGAAGAAAGTAAGCATAAGGCTTAGTAAGTTGCATGCAAATAAATATACAACAACAGTTTCAGCATTTATCATCATGCTCATAGTTAAAAGGTAAACATAACTTGACTTACTCATTACCGTCGACACAAGTCACATTTTTTAATTGAGATCATTACACATGTTTACCAAAATAGGTACCTGTAACACTTAAAACATTATCATACTTTCCTTATTAAATCTCTTTCTTAACCCTTAGAGTTGAACCTTTTGGAATACTATCGGATATTCTATAAGCCTCAAACATGGGTTAAGTTGTCGATGCCATGTCCCAGACATGGTCTTATACTAGCTCTCGTGTATACGTGCTGATGCATGTTCTAAACATGTCTTACACTAGCATGAAGCTTAGCCTATGCATGTCCCAGGCACGTCTTACACTGGCTATCATCGTTGAGGCCGATGCATGTCCCAAACATGTCCTACATTGGCACTCCTCTTTAAGCTGATGCCATGTCCCAAACATGGTCTTACACTAGCTATCATAATATGGCTAATGCATGTCCCAGACATGTCTTACACTAGCCTTCATCTCAATGCTGATGCCATGTCCCAGACATGGTCTTACACTGGCTCTCACCTAATTCAATATTATGGCACAAACATCCGGTTTGTTTCCTGGGGTTCTCACTGGATCTTTCTACTTTCTCAATCATAAATATGCACACTCAATTCAAATTCTAGAAATACATGCTATATCAAATCAATAACAATTGAATACATGCATTTAACAATATAGTTGTATCATTTACATACAACTTACCTCGGTTTACAAAAAATACTTGACTAGACGGCTTAATCGGATTGCTTGGCTTTTCCCCGGTCTAGGTCGGTTTTGGAAAATTTTGATCTATAATAAAAAATGCACTCATTTAGTCACTAATTACAATTAGGCATTCATAATTTCACATCTTTGGTAAAATGACCATTTTGCCCCTAGGCCTTGGCAAAATGACCATTTACCCCTATGCTGGAAAATCAATTTTTATCAAATTTCTTCGTATTTCAAGCTTAGATAAACTCTTTTTACTCTTATAGCAACCCCAAATTCTCATTATAAAATTTCATACACTTATTACCTATTTTGCAACTTATGCAAAATAGTCCCTTTAGGTGTTTTCAAGCTAACACCTTTTACAAAAGTTTCTTATAACACAACTAGGACTCGTACTCATCCATAAAAACTCAGCATCTATCACGAATATATCCATGGAAAAATCCTAAACTCTTGAACATTTTGCAAGATATCACCCTCATTTGAAAGCTCATGCTTCAACGGTCTCAAAAATGTGAAAATCTTGAAGAAAACTCATTAAAATCACTTACTTGTAAGAGGAAAAAGTTGCTGCAAAATTTAAGTTTTCAAACCCCTTCTCATGGCTGATATTTTCGGTGGAAAGAGTTGAGAAGAAAGAAAATGACAACCTTTTTCTATTTTGTTTCTTTTTGGTCAAACTAGCTACCAAATTTCTATCTACTTTTAAAATTTGTCTCCTATATGTCTCATGGCCGGCTATGTTTTCGATTAAGGGCTTATTTGCCCATTAAAGACCCCTATTTTTGGTTCTTTAATAAAATAACACCTTTAGCTATCAAATTATGACTTTCGCACCTTATGCGATTTAGTCCTTTTTTGCAATTGGGCTCACAATCGTTAAGATTAACTCATCAAATTTTTCAAACACTAATATAATCATGCTAAAATCTCATAATTATAATAAAAATAATTTTCCCAACTTCAAATTTGTGGTCCCGAGACCACTGTTCTAACTAGGCCCTAAATCGGGCTATTACACATTCTCCTTTCTCTCCCATGCATAAGCCTTCCATCTTCTCTGATTTTTCCTTCCTCTCTATGAGAGTTCATTTAGTAAGCAATTGTTGAGTTGAATCTCTCACGGCAAACCACCTTGAGAAGTAGTCTGCATCGGAGCAACGACAGAATTAGGAAGAAGCCATCACATATAGTTATCGAAGAATCATTGAAATCTTCTTAGAGTTTTTTCTTCCTTTCTCTTTTAATTGTTCTTACTTTAAAAACATGATTACAAATTATTTGATTTTTTTTGTTTAATGATAATGGCTTAATTTGTTTCTACTAGAATGATTACAATTTCTTGATTTAATTATATTGATGTATGTTTATAATGTTATGTGTCTCAAATTATTAGAACAGTAGTTTCGTAACCAAGAATCCGGTTTAAAGAGAAATTATTTTAAAAAATTATTGCATGAATATTAATATAATAGCAAAACGTATGAAAATATCGATAGAAAAATTTTACCAATTTAGTGGTTAGTTAGAAAAAGAAATTATTGAAGAAATTGGGTAATAACAAGGTATCGAGATCTTGATCTCATAAAATTGAGTCGAAATTTTTTTTATAAATATTTATGAAATGTTAGTGATGTGGTATTAAAATTTCGTTAGGAAATTTTACTGTTTAGGTAGTCAATTAAATGAAAAGGACTAAATTGGAAAAGGTGTAAAAGTTGCTAGAATGACTAAATAACTTAAGTGTCTAATGAGAAAGGATTTAAAAGGCAGTTAGACCCAAAATTTATTTGGGCTGGACAGCAAGGGCATGAAAAATTGATGATTTAAGGGCAAAATTGGAATATTGCATAATTAACTAAATAAAGATAGGACTAAATAGGAAATATCTAGATTTCTCTTCATTTTTCTTCATTATCATCAGCCAAAACGCCATAGGAGGGGTTCTTTAAGCTGGTATTCCATAATTTTTGCACCAAGTGAGTTATCCTTGCCTATTTCTTGTAATTTTTGTGTTTCTCAGACTTTTACAACTAGGTCCTACTATTAAATTCATTAGTTTTTTATTTCATGGATGAAATTGAAAGTCACCATGGTTGAGTTCTGTAAGTTTATGATGAAATAACATTAAATTGAAGCTTTAATTTGTTTATGAGATGATTTTATTAGGTAATTTCAATAGAAATTGATTTTTAAGACCTAATTCTGAAAATATTTGGAATTAAAGCCTAGTGCTGAAATTTTGATTCCCAAAGGTTAAAAAGTAGTTTAAAATGATAGAATAAAGTGTTAATTGAGAAAAATCATCTCAATTGAGAGGCTAATTGATTAGAGACGAAATTATTATTTATTAAAAGCTTAGGGGAAAATGGTAATAAACAACTTGTACTAAAACAATTTTGGACAGCAGCAGTAGGCTAATTTTGAAAAATCACCCTATATTTTAGAAATCGAATTAGAAGATGAAAAAAATATGTAATTAAATATTATTGAGTCTAGTTTCTCATAGAAGAAACGGTGTAAGTAATGGATTTGTAAATCATGAGATATAATAAATTTTTTGAGACAATGTCAGAATGAATTTGGGTTCCCCTGTTCTGATTTTGAAAAATCATAAAAAAATTTAAGAAAAATAATTAGGGATTTAAATTTATATTTTTAGAATCCTGAATAAGTCTATTTTCAAGAGAAACAAATGGGAACATCATTTGAATCCTTTATGAAGAGATAATTAATTTTTAGTGAAGAAGGGTTAGAACTATCAGACAGCAAAACAGGGGTGACTTTAAAGAATAAACTGTACTTATTGGCTAAACCAAAAATTCTGAAAATCTTATGGTAAGAAGATATGTGAGTCTAGTTTTAAGGAAATTAGCATATTCTAATTTGGAGTTCTGTATCTCAAGGTAAAAATTATTTAGTGACTATGACTCAAGTAGACAACTTTGAATGAACTATAAATAATAGTGGAATTATAGAGAATGTTGCATATGAATATGAAATGTATTAAATTGATAATTAAATTTATTTATTTAGATCCAGAAAATTCAACTGCGAAGCTAGATCGAGGAAAGGAAAAAGTTCGAGATTAGTAGATTTTTGTATATGAACAAGTATCAAAGTAAGTTTGTGTAACTTGAATTATATTATTAAATACTTGAAATGTATATTATTGATGTGAATATGATTTGAATGTTCATTAACATTGATATATTTGATAAAAGGGGATCATTAACATTGATATATTTGATAAAAGGGGAAGAAATCCAGGTTGAATGTAAGGAAAATTCGATGGATATCTGAAAAGGATTTGACAGTAAAAAGGATCTAGCTCAGACGGGTGATCCTATCTTGACATAGCCCTCCCGAAGAATATGTGGAAAATGGATTTAGCCCGGACAGGTAATCCGAATTACGGTCTAAATTTAGCCTGGACTGGTAATTCAAATCCAAGCTCATTAGAGCAATTGTTGTTGTAGGGGATTTAGCCTAGACTGGTAATCCCGAGAATACTCTATGAGTTTATTTTACAGGGGATTTAGCCTGGATTGGTAATCCGACTGTAAGAATGAGGTTTGCGGGAGTGTGTTATCTGAAATGGAAATGTGCGCACATGGATATGAATTGACGGACCTGGATTTGTACACTAAAAGTGTACCTTTGAAAATCCATTGAAATTTTGAGAAATTCAACGGGATAAATATATAAAAATAGCAAGGCAATGGAAATCATGGTATTGATGAACTCATCAATCATGTATATATTATTGATACATGGAAATTATTGGACTAACTTGAATGTTGAGTTTGTGCATGTTAGGGTAATAACGCATTGAATGGATATTTGAATGTTTATTGCATTGTGTTGAAAATATTAGGTAAGTATAATTCTTGTTACATGAGCTTACTAAGCACAAAGTGCTTACCCTGTTTCCTTTTCCGCTGTTTTGTAGTGTTAAGAACTCCGAGGTCGAATTCGATCGGAGACATATCACACTATCAACCTCAAGATTTCGGTATATAAAGAAAATTTATTTTGGAAATCAATGGCATGTATAAGTTAATAAAGTAAATGTTAATGTGAAATGAATGAAGGTTAGAAATTGGTATGGCTAACAAATCTTGGTTTTGGTATGTGATGATATTATCTTATAAATATGCATGAATCTATCTTGAAAATATGTTGAATTGGAGTGGTTGATGTGGATTGGTCTTGGTTTAAAATTGCAGGGAAGGTTAGATATCTATAAAGGGGTTATATTAAGTTAAAAAAAATTAATTCGTAAACTCTGGTAATACCTGGTACCCTATTCCAGCAACGAATACGGGTAGGGGTGTTACAAACACACTTATGACAAGGTCATTGGATGAGCATTGAATAACTGCTTTCATAATAGTATGTTGTTAAGGAGAGCTAAGTCATAGTACTATAGTGGAATTACTTCGTGACTAAATAAGTTTATAATTAATAGACAAAAAGCCGAAACTTATTTATAAATCTTTTGAGCCCTAATTACATATGTCTAAGCAGTCCCTCTAATAGCTCATTGAAACCAGAAATAAATTATGTCCCTCCAATAGCTTATGGATTTTCGTTTTTCTAGTATTCAATTGGTTCGAGCCCACACTCAAAGCAGTTCGTGGTATGAGAGTAATAGAGAAGATCGTTTGGTTGAAAGCCAAAAAACGTCAAGGATCCGCTTATCCAAAAACATAGGTATAGTTTCTGTCTAAGGTTTGTTGTTATAAATATCACAAACCGAGTCGATTTTCAAATTTTTAATTTTTTGCTATGTAAGAAAACAGTTTTCAAACCGGATTTTTTCCAACAGTTTAGTATTAGTTAAACATTAGATAATCAATGAGTCGATATTTGCTTTAATTTTTTTTTACGTGTAAAAACCATTAAGGATAATATATAAAAGATATTAATGATAATGTTAGAGTTTTAGTAATTCAATTTGTTTGAAAAATTAAAAATACATAAACGTAATCACTACACTATAGGCACTAGATCTCAACAATTTTGTGTAATGAGAATGAATAATAATTATTGATAAAAACTTGTCTAATTTGGAAATGGATCTAAGATAAGTGATATGAAAATGTAAATTGAATCACACCAATGTGTTCAGTCTTAATGCGATATTTAAATGAAATGGTTTAACCTTAAGGTAATAAAATACTCAACAATAACATGGGTAAGTTGGGATAGGAAATCCTTATGTATTTATTGAGCTCATCAAGCTCACACATTAGTTTTCTAAAATGCATAGGTTATGGATTTGATGAGAAGATTGATAACTTGAGGCATGTATACAATGACATAAATTGAATTGAATTTTAAAACTAATTTGAAAATTTGATAAAATAGTAGAAAGTTGTTTGCATGGCATGACTTCATTTACAATAACAGAATCCATAGTCTGATAAAATGTAAATGGTATCCTCTCATAGGCAATACATGGTTGATGGAAAAGTAACATGGTTATGAGTCATTTATGTAAGACCAATAATTTAATTTCATATGTTAGTAATTGAATTTTTCATGAAAGAAGATATTTTGGTTTCCATGTGATAAAAGAAGATCATATTAAGTGAACGAAAATAACCCAAAGAGATTAAGGATATCATATGAGGGTGACAAACATATAATAAGACCATTGGACAAGTATAAAATAAGTTGCTTTCGTAATGACATATAATAAGGGAAAGTTCAGTCATGGTACTTTTACTAGATTGACTCTATGATTAAATAATATTTTAATTAATAGATGAAGAGTCAAGACTTAATTATAAATTATTTGAGTCATAATTATATATGTTTAATCGGTCTCCCTGCTCGCTCACCATAACCTTTTATAGATTGCAATTGAACCAATACATTGAATGAATGAAAACCACAAATTAGAGAAACTGGTCGCATGTATCACTATCCATAATGAATGTGTTTTCACTCTATGAGTAAAAGATGACTTAGAGATTAAATCAATATCTTCGAATTATTATTCAATTGATTATAATTAAATAATTGAAGCTCAAGCTTGAAATTAAATTAATTAGTCTTCGCAGTTTTATAGAACAAGACAATTAAATTTATTTACTCATAGATTGTAGTATGATGAAGTCATCATGACTTTAGCGAAATTGTAATTGAGTTGAGAAAATAATGTAATTAAATAAAATATATAAATTAATATTTTGGGAATAAAAAATTTATTGTTGGGTTAAATAGTTTGTATGAGTTGGTTAAAGGTTCAAATAACACGTATAATTGTACAAAATATATGAAACATGCCCGATAGGCCCATTTGACATATGCTGGCGGTAACCCTAGGTTCTAAGAGAGGGAGTGTCGCCTACCTCCTTATAGTCTTAGTGGGATTATGTATTTTCTATTAAAATATTATTATTTTGTTACCACTTGTTCTAGATTTTTGTGTTTTTTCTCTATAAATAGAGACTATGGTTAGGTCAAAATAACCATTTTTTAGCGAAGTTACTCTGTTAGAATTTAGTGAACCTTTCTTTTCAAGTAAATTAATTTTTTAAGAGAACTTCTATTAGCTTTTTAGTCCTTAGGAAGAATTAATTTTCCCTATAAGAAAACTAATTAGTTTTCATTGTGTTATCGGTTCATGAATTTAGATCCCACTCTTTAAAAAAATTGAGGGTTCTAGAATAACGAAAAAGATCGTGTTGGTAGAAAGTCGAGAAATGACCAAATTCACTTAACCCAAAACACAAACACTAATTTCATAAAGGTTTATTACTATAATTAACATAAAAGCTAGATTTTTAGGAAAAAGATATCAATTCCCCACTGTCCAACAAATATGTTCTCTAAATTGAATTTTTCCAACGGCATAACTTCATTAATATCTCAAATAAAATTGACCATGTTACCACAAAGGGGCTAATGGTCTCCAATAAAGAGGCAGCTATGATATTACCATCCTATTTAAAGAGTTGTGCAAAATAAGAAACACAACTTCATTAATATCTCGAATAGAATTGACCATGTTACCATAACCAGTTTTAATGCCCTTGATTCAATTCTTTTTCCTTCAAGAATTAGCTCCTTAATATCAGGGTTGAGCCTTCTTTGTTGGGTACTTTTATTTTGTGGGGGAACTTAAATGAACTTATTCATTTGTATAGCCACGTGTGAAGGAACTTGCCGATGTTGATAACCCATATTTGTTTAAGCTTTTGCTAGTGGGAAAAAGTATAGCTCATGTTGCTAGGAGTTTGGGTGGCAATGATGTTATTTTAAGCTTTGAAAACCTAATTTAATATTATTGGGTTCAAATGAGTTTCGAAACTAGCCACTGTTTGGGAGCTTCAACAAGATACTTGTGGAGTTTTTAATACTTCTATTACAACAATTAGATTTATTGAGGTTGATGATGTTGATTCTTCTATTACAACACTGTCTCGGAGGGAAGATGCGTAATGGCTCCGAGCTTTCAGAAGGAGACTATTATTTTATGGTTATGGACATGTTTAGGGCCAGCCGATGGGATGTTTCGAATTTTTTCGAGCAAACTAGAAATCGGAATTGGTAGTTTGGATTCTTGGTTAACTATTTAGTTGTGAAATGTTTGAAATGTAAATCCAAATTTTCAAATTCATTTCCTCAAACATAACATTACAAAAATCCCAAAATCGCAGCCCTTATTTGTTTTATATTAAAGATACCACAATTTATGATATAAAAGAATTTCTAACTATGGAGATTCATTGGATGTGGACGTGTCTAAACCTAATGAAAATGTTCGTAATTTTGATATGTAATCATAAATTAAAGTAAAAAAGGAATAAAAGAATGAACGAAACCGTCCAATTGAATCTTTTATTCTCATATTAATGCATGGTTGATTCCTTCTTTTTTGTCCTAATGAATTTGCTTGTACACAGAGACTGGTATTGAGATATATTGATTACAATACACAAATAATAATTAATTCGTTGGAACTATTCATATAAAGCAGGAGAACAATATCAAATTGAGGAATTATAGAGGCCTATCATAGAAACATCAGTTTTTATTGATATCTTTGGATTAACAATAATTTGAGAAACACATAAACTTCTCTCATATATATTCCAGCCACATATTAGTCACCATAAAAATTCTAAATAAAAGATAAAAGAAACAAATCATAAAAAGTATTAAAGAAAATCAGTTTAACAAAGATATATAGTGAACGCATGAAACTCAATAGATATATCAGAATAGTTGAACGCCTTTTTGTTTCTGTGTCTCATCGTTTCTTTGCAGCTTCTTCCCCATATTCATATCCGAGAGTTAAAAAATTAAGCTAAGATAATAAAATTGGGAGAAAAAACTTGGAAGAAGTCTTGAACTTTTGGTGGGAGCTCCTTTGAGAGGGAGGCAATAACAAATAACTAGGCTTCTTTTTTCATCTCTATTTCAAAAGAAAAACAGGATCCTTATAACTATTCTAATCCATAAAAGAAAAACCACCTCTGGCTTTACTCTCTTCATCACCCTCTGAATTTATAAGGATTATTATTATTATTATTATTATGAGTACGTAGGAGGGAAGAAGTATGAAGTGATAATAGTGAATATTGACTACCCCCACCAGATTTTGTTCGTTGTAAGCCACGTAGTTGCAAGCTGTATGCCTTTTATTTGCCGTTTTTCATGGTTCTTGCCTTTTTGTTTCCAATCCTCATTTAATTTCCGTTTCTAGACATATTATCTGGCCATCAGGCCATGCATGGCATTAATGAATAAGGTGCCTGCTGCCCTTATTGGTCTATATATTTTTGTTTTTGTGTGTGTTTTATAGTTTTTTAATTTTCACCGAATATTTTGGTTTTCTTTTTCATGTCTTATTTTATAGTTTATCTTCAATATTTGTGGTTATTTTTTCTAACAATGTTTCCAACTTACATTCTTTTCTTGTGAGTGCAATATATCTAACCAATGCATCCAACACTTATTGGTATTCTAATTTTTATTTAATATGTAATTTGTCAAATACATATAATATATATTTAATTATGAGATAATCAAACTTTTAAGAAATTACAAATATATTATAAATACATTCACAAGTACAATTATAAATAATATATTTATAATTATAATTAGATAGCTGTTATAAAATATGATCAACTTAATATTTAGATATACTTAAATTTAGACTAAAATAAACTATGACAAGATAAGATTTAAACTAAAATAAAATCTCCAAAGAATATATATAATTTACATAAGATAAATAATCATTAAGATAATTATTAATATAAATAATGTTTTGTTTTTTTGCTTAAACCAAATTTTAAGATTTTATTTTTTTCCTCGTAATAATTGAATAGATTGTAAATATTTAATATAAAATCTTACACTGCATTTGGATGAGATTGAAGAAATTTGAAATAAAAGCATTGTAATTGCATCATATTTCAAAATACTATCAACATTTATAATTATTTTGTTTGGATAATTTTTTTTAAGTAAAAGATTTAGGATATTGTTATTTGATTGAATAGAACGAGGAACTATAGTAATAACAAAAGTAAAAATTATACGGTATAGAATTTTTTCATTTAGTAAATATATGTAGATATGATTATTAATATAAAAAATAATTTGTTTTTAGGTTTTTATTCTATAGTGAACAATGTGGGTGAAGATGAAGAATTTTAGAAAACCATTCTTTAAATCATATTTGAAAATGAAATTAGAAGTGTTGAAATCTGTTTTTGAAATTCTTCTTAAAATTAATATCTTGTTTATTTTTACTCAAACAGATAAATTTACTTTTGAATATTTAAAATTCTTCATTAAAATGAATGAAATCATTTAAATATTTATAAATCCAAATATATATATAAAATACCTAACTTTTCATCTCCCGAGAACTAATAATTGGATTGTGAAGTTAGTCTTTAAGTAATTAAGATTGAGCGGTGTATCTAAGAGGCTACGCCAATTAATATTTGATCAAACTTTAGTCTCAAATAATTAATACTGGCAATTTACTCCACGCTGAAAAAGTTTAAAAAGGACAGGAGCAAAAGAGGGGAGGGGAAGGCTGCAGCAGCTGCAGGGCTAAGGAGTAAAAAGCGGCATGCATATTTTGAAATGGAATGAATGGAAGGATCAGCTTTTATGTTCAAAAAGGAAAATGCAGCCATTTTCCGTTCTCATAGACTGAAAGTCTGATAATGATGCTCTAACAGTTAATAACGTGACCCTGTCTTTCCTTTCCTACCAAATCAAAATAATTTTGGTCAAATGGCGTGGCTTGTTAGGACTTTGAGATTTAGAGAAACCTTATACAATTAAAATCGAGAAGGGAAATTAAAAAATTATATATAAATTTAATAAACTATTAATAAGGTTATGTTTAGGTTATTTAACTTTAAAAAATTATAAAATAATTATTGATCTATTTAAATTCATTTAAGTTATAGAGATGTTAAAATTGTAACTATATTTCTTTATCTGTTCACACTACCTACACCAACTCAAAGTTCTTATTCACTTTCTCTTCTATTGATACATACACGGATCGAATAAAATTTATTAAATTCCATGCTCCAAATGAGCCAAATTTCAAGTTCGGAAAATTAGTTGACTTGCGACGAGTTTTTGAATGAGATCCAAATATTTTTGGGTTGAGGTGTCTCGTAGCATTTGAATATCTATCTCTTAGCTTCAAAACGCACTTTGAATCACTCGATTTAGAGTTCGGGAGCTCAAGTTATTACCGCTTTAGTGAAGACTATGCAAATAGAATTTTTAAATGGGATTATTCTGAAAATTATGAGTTTCAGGTTTTTAATTTGAGTTTAAATCATATTGGATTTGCTTTTTAAGCTTAGTTTTTATTATATATGATCTCATTATTGTATTTATTAGGTATTATATTTTATTATTTATTTATTCTGAATTTAGGATATTTTTTAAGTATTTTATGTTATTTATGAGTTTTATGGTTTTTTTATTGTATATATTTATTAGAGTTTTAGCATAGTCGTGTAACACCCCTTACTCAGCCTGATCGTCGAACCCGATTTATAGAATGCTACAAACAAATACTAAATTATTACATGCAAATTATAGTTTGGAATCTCAATTAATTATCAACATATCATATATACAATCTAGTTTAACATGTAGTTCAATTAATTTTAGGTTAATATAGAGCTTATGAAAGTTTAAAACCAACCCGATATCAAACAAGGATCATTTTGAAACAAAAACAAAAAGGTAGGAAAAATCTGTAAACAGGGATCACACGGCCGTGTTCCCTGACCATGTGGAAATGCTAAGGCTGTGTGGGATGGAACACACGGCCGTGTAGGCAAGCTGTGCAACAGACTATTGCCATATGGGGTTGGAGTCACAGAACCGTGGGAACAACCATGTACAGTCAACAAGACCGTATGGGTCAAAAGTGTAAATATTTAAAAATATGTCATAGAGCCGTGTTGTTAGGTCGTGTAATAGATTGTGACCATGTGCACCAAAAATCAACCAAAACGTACAGGCCACACATCTATGTCATATGTCATGTAAGGCACAGGGCCATGACCCAGGCTGTGTGTACCTGAAAAATACCTTCCAAAACAAGCTATTCAACTTTAACACACTTATACCACAAGTAACACATTATACCAATTCTTTACCATTTCAATAACATCAACTTAATACCAAAAATATCTTTTTAAACAATCAACCTAAGTGCGTAACCAATATGCTACAATTAGTACCTCAATTAATAATTCAAAACTAAGCAAAAACACCAAATTTAACCATACCAATATGCCTTTAATGACACCTCAAAATAAAAAGCCAAACATGGATGCATTCAACCATTCAAACCATCTCACAATTGGTTTCATATTAACCTTATAACCTAAGCATTAGAACTATCAAATCACTTCAAGCATACATAAGCTTATAAATCACTTTATACACCTATTGCTTGGTACATCTTCTAATAACCATCTAAGCAAGTAAATATTCAAATCAACTACTCATCAAGAATGCTATTTTCATGATCATTGCCATCACACACATATATACATTACATAATTCTCAAAATGCCACAATAATCTCAAAATAGAACATTAATGCCCAAATGACACTTTAGGTACATTCCATGACCAAAATTTAAAACATCACCAATGATTGAGTTCGGGATTGCCACTAGATGTTGAGTCAATGATTAAATCGTAAAGTACCTAACCTGCGCACGGAAAATAGAACCATACGTTGAGTATAACTCAGGCTGTGTTTCGTATTGCTTCTAAGAATCACTTTTGGAAAAAAAGCACATTTGGACGAAAGTATTCCTAAACAAGCTACTTTTTGAGAGAAAAGTGCTTCTCCCAAGCCAAATATTGGCCTAAAAGCACTTTTTTGAGACTCTAAAAATTTTAGCTTCTCCTAAAAAGTGTCTTTTTTCCCAAAAGCACTTTTAAGAAGCACTTCTAAACTAGGCGTCAATGATATTTCTATAATCTGAACATTAAAACATATCATATGTATGTCATTTAAGATGTTTAAATTAAAACAAGTGATGCTATGCAATTAATCTATCCAATATGCCAATTCATAGATTTTTTGTTCACAAATATCATGCTTTACTAACATTAAGACTTGGCAATTCCATTACATATGTCAATTGATAAATTCATTTCATACAGTAACATATTCCATCTCAATTTCCAATTTCATAAATCCCATACACATAATTATCAATTTTTCAACTCATTTCACAATAGCATATTTTATTCCATATTTCACTTCCATTTCTTTCCATTTACCATTTCAATATCAAACATTTCATCTCATATAGATTTTTCCAATCACATGGAATTGTGAGGACTTTCTCAATATCATCATTTCTATTTTAAACCTTTCGTTTTATCTTTTTAACTCAATATTAAGATGACTCTTTTTAACTCACTATTAACATGACTCAGACTCAGACAGATACACAGATCCAACCAACACATCAGTTTGGCACTGGATGCCTTATCAATTAAATCCAAAGCAAATAGTTGCGCCCAGCGCTATCAATAAGTTTGGCACCCAGTGTCTTATCAATTTAACTGAAGCAAATTGGCACCTAGTGCCTCATCTACTCGTAGTTGAAGTATCCCTGAACTCTTCCTATCCTATGACATGCCAACTATATCCAACTCTACTCGAACAGTTAATAAGGTATTCGTTACTCAATTCATCAACATTTAATATCTCAATTTACAAGAATTTTTATCATGAATTGATTTATTCAAACATACAGAAGCATTAATTATTTAAAAATATATTCAATTCCATATTTATATAAACATTCACACTTTTCACATATATTTGATATAGTCCTCATGAACATCAATCAATGCAAATCAATCCCAATACATCTCATTATCACAAATTGTCTCACCTTATGTTCTTACCATGCACAAACAGTTTAATATGCAACAATTCATAAGTAGTTCGGATTATAAACACACAAACGGTAAACTCCGAGCTATTCGTTGACGACTTTGTCTTCTCTTTTCTTTTTCAAGGAATTCAGGTCAACGTTAGCTACGGTTGAAAACAAACAAGATATTTCATCAATATTCAACCATTTTAACATTCAATTTCTAAATTACGCAACATTTGCATTTTATTCAATTTAGTCTCTAAAATCAGGACTAACTTAACTTTCAAATTCAACCTCCAAATTCTATATTGATTTCACCCTAGGCCTAATTAACTTCCTATATCTCATTTCTACCACAAATTTCAAAATTCGTGCAATTTATTCCTTATTGCACAAAATAATCAATTGACTTTACAATTTAGTCCTTTTTCATCTCCAAACTTAAAATCTATTAAAATATCACCAAAAGCTTCAACTATCTAACAATGGTAACATCCACAATATTTAATAGTACCAAAAAATACAACATAGGTCAACTAACTTAAGCTTCCAGAATTCTAAAAACATAAAAATTACAAAAAAATGATTAAATTGAGCATGCCAATTGAAGCTTTAAACTTTGAAACCCTTGATCATTTGTCTCCTATTTTTCTTTCTCCTCAATTCAGTTTTTGCATGAGAATTGATGAAATGTTTTTTTTTTTGTTTTTCACCTACCTTTCACACTAACTTGTTTATTATTATGTTTTATTTATTAAATTACTTTATTAAAATTTCATCACATTTTCTTCATTTACAAAGCACATTATTGTCCACTATCGCTATAATAATGGTTTAATTACTATAAGAGTACCTCAACCAAGTTTTACTTATTAATTCACTAACAATTAAACTTTTTACACTTAGACGATTTAGTCCTTAGACCTTAATTAAGCACTAATTTGATAAAATTACCCGACCGAAATTCAATTCACTTCTAACACAACTCCGTAAATATTTAATAAAAATATTTAGGTTTTTGGATTACAAAAACTGGGTTCCAAAACTACAGTTTTCGGCACCACTGGCTTTCGGGTCGTTACAATTCTCCCCCTTAAGAAATTTTGTCCCAAAAATTTATCTAAAAAGAGTTGGGGATACCGGGATGTCATCGTCTCTTCCATTTATGAATTCACTTCCTTGACACTGTGGCTATGACACAAAACTTTCACGAGCGGGACACGTTTATTTTGTAATTCTTTCACCTCGTAAAATATTGACCATTTCTTCCTCGTATGACAAGTCAAGCTGAATTTCAATTTCTTCCATCAAAATAACGTGAGACGGATCCAATCAGTATCTTGAAGCATTGACATGTGAATAACATCGTGTATTTTCTATAACTCTACCGGTAATGCTAGCCAATATGCAATTAGTCCAACTCTTTCAGTGATTTCGTACGGTCTGATAAATTAATGACTCAACTTTCCCTTTCGACCAAATCATGTGTAACACCCCTAACCTATATCTGTCGTCGGAATAAGGTTACAGAGCATTACCAGAATTTACAGAATAATTTCATGTGATTTATATCATTTACTGTTTATATCTGAAACTAACCATATTGTCCCTTATATGGACCCTTAAGACCCAATTTAAACATTTGAATCGAATCGGGATTGAATCGGGAACTCAAAAAAAAAGTCACGAAATTTTAAAATTTTTCCTAGATGCAAGGCACACACGCCCGTGTGGTCATGGGACACTCCCGGGTGACCATAGGACACGCCCGTGCTATAGGCAGTGTCTAACCCTGTGTAACTCCCTAATTGTGCCACACGGCCAGCCACAAGCCCGTGTGCTAGGCCATGTGTCACACATGGCTGAGCATTTTGTTTCTCAAATTTAAGATGTTGGGGACACACGGCCAAACCACATGCCCATGTACCAAGCCGTGTTTCACACACTGTCAAGACACACGCCTATGTGTCTACCCGTGTGGACAAAATAACGTCATGTTCTAGCTTTATTTCTCATCCAAATTTACTATGAACCTACAACCACACCTTCATATATAACAACCTATTCAATACATATTATCCAAGCCAATTGCAAGAATTATGTGTGATATATTATCACTTATGTTCATGTGTTCCCAAACTTACCTCAAATCCAATTAAGCTTGTATATTTAATGCTTAATAAGTTCGTATAACAGAAATTAAACTTACCAATCATATACTCATTTAAATAAGCATAACAATATCATGCTTCCAAACAAATTAGTAAATTTGCCCAATCACATATACTCAAATAAGCAAGTTAATCACATATACTCAAGTTAATCACATAATTCACATATACATCAAATAAGTATAGATGAGCTCATCATGTTACAAACTTTCAAGTTTTTTAGGAATATTCGAGATATGTAATCCATTTGATCTCATAGTTTCTCATTTCAGGAATTTATCGGTTGAATCATTGAAATTTCGATGGATACTTAGGTAGTACACATAAAGTGTACAAAACTGTAAACCATCAACTCATAATCAAGGGTACCCATTAAGGCACTTAATCAGGGAGCATAGTCTCGAGCCACATATCAGGATGCTCAATTAAGCCGTGTAACAAGACACTTATCCGGGCTAAACAGGAAACTCATGAGATTTTTATTCAGGAAGCTCATAAAGCTTAACAGATAACTCCAAAGAGTTAATATTAGGGAGCACTGGACAAGAAAATAGGGAGTTCAAGCGAGCCATGTCAGGAAGCCCATAAGAGCTTATATCAGGATACTCACATAGAGCTGCATTGTGTCCACATTATATACTAGATCACAACCGATCGAATCATGTAACAGGACGCTCAAATAGACAACACATGCAAAATCACTAACGATAAAGATGCTCGCAGGAACTATATATCAGGATGCTCGAAAGGGATATTATAGGATTGCTCATCCGAGCTATTTTTCTATTCGCAACATATGCAGGACCTCATTCAATAAGGGAAATCACATATATCCATCGAATTTTTTAATTCAATCGGAACTTGTCATATATTCAAGCAATATCAGACATATAATTTATTTCATACTCTAAGTATTAATATAATTCATCCAAAAACATCATTCATTTTCAAACATATTAACATCCATAATTAAGTTACACGAACTTACCTCGATACTTGTTCGTATTCGAAAATCTAATAATTCGAAACTTTTTCTTTTCCTCGATCTAGCTTCAAATTTGAATTGTCCGGATCTATATAAATGAATTTAATCATTAATTTATTACATTTCACATTCAATTAGATTCAATTTACACTCTAGGAAAAATTACCATTTTCCCCTAAACTTTCCATAAATTCCAATTTCGTCCCTAGGCTTGGAAAATGGAATTCATGCAATTTAATCCTTATTCCAAGCCTAACCGAATTTTACTTGTTACAATAACAACCCATGAATTTCACAAAAATCACAATTTTTCTATGGGTTTTACCACTTCTCAATTTAGTCCCTAAATCAAGATTTCAGTAAAATTTCCTTTGTAAAAGTTGTTTATCTATCAACAACCTATTATTTTCTACTATAAATTTCAAATTTTCAGCATATTGATCCATGTCAAAACTTATTTACTTTGATAACTTTTCAAATTAATCCCCAAAATAAATAGATTAGACTATTTCGATCTCAAAAATATAAAAATTACTAAAAACGAGACAAGAAAACATACCTAATTAAGCTTGATAGTTTCCTTTTTCTCTCCTAAGGTTTTCGTAGAATTTGAGGATAAAGGTGATGAAAATAAGATGATATTTTCTATTTAATTAGTTATCATCTTTTAATTTTTTTCATTTCCAATTTAGTCATTGGCCTTTTCTAATTTTCCCATAGATGAATCACCAAAAATATCTATTAAATTTTCTTTAATGGTCTAATTACCATATAAGGACCTCAAGCTTTGAATTCCATAGTTATTTGATCATTCCAGCTACTAGAATTCAACTTTTGCATTTTATACAATTTGGTTCTTTCCATAATTAAGCACGTAATCAGTAAAATTTTCTTATCAGAATTTTCATATGACATTACTATCATAATGCAAACCATGAAATAATATTAAGATAAATTTTCTTTTTGGCTCGGATTTGTGGTCCCAAAACCACTATTCCGATTTCACTGAAAATGGGTTGTTACAACTATCCCCTTTAAGAATTTGTCCTCAAAAATCTTACTAGTAAAAAGATTCGGGTATTGGTTTCTCATGGTATCCTTTCGTTACCAGGTAGCTTTTTCAGTCCCATGTCGTTCCCAAAGAACTTTCACTAAGGCTACCTTTTTATTTCTTAACTCTTTTGTTTCATGTGCCAAGATTTTAATCGGTTCCTCACTGTAAGTTATATCAGGTTGAATCTCAACTTCTATCAGAGAAATAACATGTAAAGGATCCGATTGATACCGTCGCAACATAGACACATGAAAAATATTATGAATTCTGTCAAGTTCTGGTGGTGTGACACCTCTTACTCGTATTCAATGCCGAAATAGGGTACGAGGCATTACCGGACTTATACACAAGCAATCATATAAAATCGAGACGTAAATTTCCATCCAAATTTAAAACTTTTCATTTACATTCATATCGTCCCTAAAATGAGCCTACGAGGCCCAAAACATGCATTGGAAGCAGTTCGGGACTAAATCGAGAACTTTGGAAAATTTCATACACTTAGAAAAAATTTTATGTTTTAAGAGTCATACGCCAGTGTGGCTTGGGACATGCCCGTGTAGGCAGGCTGTGTGGTCATGCATGCCCGTGTCCCTAACCCATGTAACTCTTTGTTTGTCACCCATTAACAAATTGAAGTCACACGGCTAAGGCACATGCCCGTGTGCTTAGGCCATGTGGTCGATTTAATGTTCATAATTTTTAATAAAATAGCTGCAGACTTCACACGCTCGGGGCACACGCCCGTGCCTGAGGTCATGTCATCCACACGACGGAGACACACGCCCGTGTCTCTGCCCGTGTGCTCAAATTTGAGCATTCTATTTTGCAACAATAAAGGTGCAGGGGACACACGACCAGAACACATGCCCATGGGGCAAGGCGTGTGTCACACACGGCCTAGACACACGCCCGTATGTCTACCTGTTTGGACAAAAATAAGGCTACTTACCAAGCCATTTTGTCACCCTTCCATGCATAACCTACACAACAGCACATAACACCATTCCAAGCATATATATTCAACTAAACCAGCTACAACCAAGGCATCAAACCCTCATTCACATACTATCATTTATCATACACAAACATCACATATACTTCAACTCAAATCATGCAATTTTCCACATCCATGAAAGACATCATCATATGCATATATACTTAAATCAATATTAGTCGATTTCAATGGCCATTTACAAAATGAATTATCAACCATCATAAGCCAACACATTTGGCTAATCAATTATGACACTGTAATATCCCGAATTAGGGCCTAATCGGAATAGTGGTTTTGTGACCACAAATCTGAGATAGAAATAATTATTTATAATCATTTTGATGTTTATGATACGATTGCATGATTGTGTGAAAATTTCGTGATGAAATCCTATGCCTAAAGTGCTTAAATTGAAATTAGGGACTAAATCGAATAATTTGCAAAATTTGCATTCTAGGAGTTTTTAGTATGAAATTGCTTTGGAATATTAATGAGGAGGAGGTCTTAAATAGCATTTGACCAATTTCTAAGTCTATGGAAAAAAATTGGACATGGATGGAATTTTTGGAAAGTTTAGTAGTAAGGGCATTTTGGTCATTTGCATATTAAATGAAATAAAATGGGAAAAATAACACAAAATGATCATCTTCTCCATATTGTTGCTACCGAATTTTACCTCTCCCCATAGCTAGGGTTTCTTCAACTTTTAAGCTTCATAGTAAGTGATTTCATGCCCCGTTTTTAATGATTTTTATGTTTTTAGAATCCTAGTGGCTCAAATTAACTTATGCTAGCAATAATTCAACCTAGGATTCATATTTGGATAAGTACCCATAGGTGAAATTTGTGTATTTTGGTGTTTTATGATAGAATATGAGACTTTAAATTATGTTAGACAGCTTGTGCTACTCGGTTTTAAGCGAAAACGAGTAAAATGGCTTAATCGGTAAAAATACCTAATAGTCATAAGTACATGTTAGAGTGTGAATTTGATTTTGCCATAGAAGGGAAAAATGATCAGCATGTCATAAAACATAAGAATAAGGGATGAATTTTAATTCCCGAGCCTAGGGGCAAAAGTGTAATTATGCAAAAGTTTAGGGGCAAAAATGTAATTTTGCCAAAGTTTGTATTAAATGCTGTTTTGATGAATGTATGTATTAAATAAGATTAATTTGACATTATAGATCAAGAGAAACGAGATTCAAGTCGCGATCGAAGGAAAAACAAAGTTTACGAAGAATAGGCTCGATTGCTAATAATTTTGTATCGAGGTAAGTTCATGTGTAAATGTAGTAACATTATTGTCATTTTGAGCAATTTAATGTTGTTTATATGATATGATGATTATTATTATCATGAAATGTTATGTTTTGTGGTTATTGTTGAATAATATGTAATTATGTGAATTACTTGATGAGTATGAACTATCACCGAGTATCGGTTCTAATATTTCGTGGAAGACGGAAAAGATGTGAGATCAAGGAAAAAGCCCGTTTGAACCTTAGGAATAGATTAGAATACAAGTGACATGTCACTAGGATATTTGAGTTCCGAACTCGTTGAGTTGAGTCCGAGTTCGTGAGATGTAACTAGGCATCCGAACTCGTTGAGTTGAGTCCGAGTTCACTTATGGATGTGAACGCCCGAGCTCGTTGAGTTGAGTCCGAGTTCACTTATGGACGGGTTACATAGTAGCTTGGCTACATAAGTTCCGCAGGCTATTGAGTTTGTCTAGCTGCGGGTATGACACATACGTTCATGAAATCCGCGTATTCGAATTATATTCCGATGTGTTCAACGGGTGAATCTTAAGTGAATGAGAAGAATGCCTAAAACGAAGTTGTAACATCCTGATTTTCGGATTTATTCGCGGTTTTCAATATTTTGTATTTGGATGTGAAATTAATATTTTGAGTAGGTAAATGGGCTTATAGAAGGCCCATGAGTTGGCCAAAACCCGGTTGAATTTTTGAATTTTTGGACTTAGGAGTTAGGGGTTCTGGCTAGATGGCCCTTGTATAGAGATATGGGCAAATTGCATCACAAAAAGAGCCTTAGTAGAGTGGCAAGGGTGACGCCACTAGGCTCCTAAAAAGGTGGCGTGTGGAGCATTGGGGAAGGCATGGGATCGATTCCCTGTGTTGACAAATAGATGCATTTATTTTTAAGTGCAGGAGGGGTAGTGTTGGAGTCCAGGTGGAGTCTGCTAAAGGAGAGTTTGAATCTGTCCAAACACTTGGTTTAAGGAGTGGTAAGGGGAGAGATTTAAGGGATTTGGAGAGAGGCTAAGAGTTGGCCGAATTTTGGGAATTGAAGAGGGAAAAATCTGCAGGGGGTTTTGTGGTTAGTATTTCGGCACTTAGGGTATTGAGTGGTGCCGTTTTCTTCTGCTTAAACACCTTAGGGTTGTTCTTTTCTCTCTTCTTCCTCTCTAGCCGAAACTACCACTTCCCCTATTCTTCTTTTTCTATTTTTCTTCAAAACCATTCATCAATTCTGCTGTTCATCGATACTTTTGCCGAACCCATAAAAGCCGAAATCTTGAACACACATTACTGGTACCGATTTCTTCAAAGCCAAACCCTTTAATATTGTGTTTCCATTAATCAACGATTATTCTTTCTAAACTCTAGAGACCTGTCGGCAATTCTACATCCAGGTTATAGTTTCACATTGTCATCTCCTTCATCACCCAAAAGCCGAAAAACCATAGATTTGGGGGCTTATAGCCGAAACTTCAAAACTTCAGGAGTCGAGTTTTACTGTCGTTTGAAAGATAAATCTGTATCAGATTGCGTGGAGATCAAAAAGGAGTAAGGGGTAAGTGTTCATCATCTCAGATCTGGTCCTATTTTACAAAGTTAGGAAAAGCCGAAGTCCCTAAAATCTAGGGAGGCTGTCGATTTGGGCATGTGGCTCTAAGGGTTTTTAACTGACGTTTTCTGTCAATGATTAGTGTCTTCTTAAGTGTTGGATTGAAGGCGTGGGTTGTTGGAGCACTCGGATTCGGAGCTAGCTATCGATTTTTGCAAAAAGGTAAGGTTTCAAAGGCTTTTAGGGACATGGTTCGATCTTGGATGAGTAAGTTTTGGGGTTTAGTGATTATGGTTTGTAAATAAGAACTATGCTAATCAATTGTAGGACATCGAAAGAGATCTCAATAGCAGTCGTCGCGAATCAGGTGTGTACCGAACAACCTTTCTTAGTTCAATTCGGCAAAAGCCGAAATGCCGAAATTCCGGCATTTCATGGGCTTGTGAGTATGCGAATGCTCTCAAGACGTAGAGTAATTGTTAGATCTAGCACCGCAAGGTGGCAAGTAAGTTTGTGTGACGTCTTAACGTACTTCGAAAAAAGAGGGCCTCGATGGGCCAAAACTGGGCCCAATGGGCTTACGGACCAATATGGGTAAGAGATGGGCAAATTAGCCTGTTAGTTAGATGGTGGAACCAAATTGCATAAAACTGCTAAAAATTACTGAAGTAGCTTGTGTAGTTGGGTAAGTTATGAAATTACCCCTAAAGAGCATAATTACCGAAATACCCCTAGGGTTTAAATGGACTAAACTGCATGATTGATTAATACTGTATTTTACATGATATGCTTTTATTAATATCTGTTGCATGGGATTGGGGTATTGATGGAGGAAGTGTTGAAAGTGGTTCATCCACGCACTGGAGGCTTTGCCTCAACTTACTGATATTTGAGCAGCGCTGCTGCAACTGTGGAGTGTAGGGCTGGATGGGTTGAGTTATTCCCCACATGGAGTGTAGGGTTGGTACGAGTGCAGTGTAGCGGTTGGTGGGTTGAGTAGTCTCCCCAGATGGGTTTGCATGCATTATTACTATTGTTACCTATGTTACTGAACTGGGCCTATGGGCCACACTGTTATGTAAAAAGGGGCTAAGGCCTTGCTACTGTATTCTGAAAAGGGCTTCGGTCCATTGTGTACTGTTATCTGAATAGGGCTTAGGCCCAAAGGGCTCGAGCTGATTTGGGCTTTGGATGGGTTTCTGCATGCACTGAGTTTTCCCAAACTCACCCCTTCCTATTCCATCCTTGCAGGTGAGCCCTAGTTGGTGGACTTGGAGCTAGGCGGGATTCAGAGTGGCCATGAAGATTGATTGTCGGATTTAATATGTTTAGAATTTAATTTGGATTATTTTTATTATGCTTAAAGTTGTAATAAGGCCGCTCTTTTTAATTAATTTTATTTTGGGGATTATTAAACTGGTTAGCACTAGGGTTCGTTTTATAAAAACTACTTGTTTTTAAAAGATCACGATGATGCGCAAAGTTTCCGCAAAGTAAATGTTTTTCCAAGAAAATAAATATTTTAAGCAGACTTAAACTTGTTTTAATGTTCGTAGACACGTAACCTGCTTAAAGTGTGGCAATGGATGTGTGCATGTCTAGGATTGGATCCGGAGCTTGGTAGTTAAGCGGTCCTATAAGACTCACCTCCTCTTTTCTAGCTTCCTACCTGGTGCCCAGTTTCCATTCACTTTAACTTAAAACAAGAACAGATTTTTGCTAAGCACTAAACAAAGAATTTAGATAAACACATGTTTTGAAATATCTCCATGTGACATACTAAATTCGACCGTAACGTTTGGGCCGGGTTTGGGGTGTTACAGAAGGTGACATATTGGTAAGTGTGGTGAATGAGAAAATTTGACAGGTATGTGCTTAAATCCTCGGGTTGAGAACTTGGTATGATGAAATCGTAGAAAGATATTAAATGCAAAAGAAACATGAATGTCTTGGTGTTGTTTATGCAAATGATGTTTTATGTGGAATTTCATGATTATGTTACTTGCTATTTGCATGTGAACTTACTAAGCATTTATTCTTATCCCCTCCTTTTCATTCATTGTAGTTGTTGACAAGCCGGCTTGAGAATCGGGATAGGTCGAAGATTCGTCCACACTATCCGAAGGCCTAAATTGGTAAAATGGCTTGTGTGTTTTGAATGTGGCATGTATGGCAAAATACTCACTTTGTGTAAGTGATCTTATGATATGGCTATGGTTTGACAAGAAAAGGGTTTGTAAATGATTAGCCATTGGAATGGCCAATCTAAGTCATATTTGATGTTATGTATGTTTAAAATGCTATTTAGTCCATGAAAATCTATAGTAAAGTAAAATTTGCCATAAAACAAAATCTGACAGTAGCAGTGATGTAAATTTGAAAAATCACTAAAAATATTAGAAATGGAATTAAATGATAAGTAAGTTATAAAATCGAATCTTGATGAGTCTATTTTCATATGGATGGAACAAAACAGGCATATGAATTATATTTTATGAGATATTTAAGTTTTGGTGGAACAGGGTCAAAGTGATCTCTGTATCCCTTGTTCTAACTTTAAAAATTCACTATAAATTGTACAAAAACAATTAGGAGTTTTATCTTACATTTGGGAAATCCTTATTGAGTATAGTTTTATAAGAAACAAAAGGCATAGTCATTGAAACTCTGTACAGGGAGATATCTGATTCGTAATACATAGGGGTTAGAGTAGTCGAACCCTGAAATAGGGGAGACTTTAACTAATAAACTGTACTAATTGGCTCAATCAAAAATTCTATAAAAAAAAGTAAATAGATATATGAGTCTAGTTTCAGGGAAAATTTACAGATCTTAATTTTGAGTTTCAAAACTCGAGATATGAATTTTTAAGCGACTGTGATGCAGTTGGCCAGCTTGTCTGGAAATTTTAAAAATAAATTGTCTGAGTTGTTAAATTGATGAATTAAGTTTAGTAACACCTCAAGCTCGACTGTGGCGACGGTCTCGAGTGTGAGGGCGTTATAGACACATAACAAAATTACCAAGTCCTTATACATGCCATAACTCAAAATATTGAAATCATTGGTACCCAAAATATTAAGTTGATAGTGTGGCTGGATCTCTAACAATTTTCGATCCTTGAGCTGACTTGGTAACACTATAAGACAAGGAAAAAAGAAAAGGAGAGTGAGCTACAAAGCTTAGTAAGTTCCCATGCAAATAATAAGCATTATAAACTCATATTTAACATATAATTAACTTGAAGTAAATTCACATAACATTATAAATCTCATAATCCAACTTACTCAATCACAACCTTACCGAGTGATTCATCACATATCAAGCTCATTAAGCATGAGTTTTATCTACATACATGTACCAATTTACAACATACCATAGTCTTTCACAACTTCGACATTCTCGTTGCATTTCCCGTTGAACCACTAGGAATACTAGAGGATACTCGGGTATCTCGTACACATAGTACCGCACCAATGCCATATCCCAGATATGGTCTTACATGGGGTTCGTATCGATGTCAATAGCCCAACTATGGTCTTACACGAAATCTCATATCGATACCATATCCCAGATATGGTCTTACACGAAAATTCATATTGATGCCATTTCCCAGATATGGTCTTACGCATAGTCTCGGTAACCCTAATGTCATGACATTTGTATCCTATCTATTCCTAAGGTTCAATCGGGATTTCACGATTGTCGTAACTTTGTCGAACACGCTTAATAGTAAATCATAATTCATACAATAATAAAACACTTAAAACATAATTTAAAACAATGCATTATTTACATAAGAACTTACCTCGGTACAAAAATAGTAGGAAATAGACATAATCGTCAAATACTTTATTTTTTCCCCAATCTAGGTCCGAACATGGTTTCTCTTGATCTATAATAGCAAATTTAACTCATTTATTAATTACATTACTCAATTCAGTCTAAAACTTACATTATGGAAAAATTACATTTTTGCTCCTAAACTTTAACATATTTACATTTTAGTCTCTAGGCTCGTAAAATGAAATCTATTCAATTTCATCAAGACCCAAGCCTAGCTGAACCTGTTTCATGTTTATAACAGCTCACATTTTCCATTTAATCACACTTTTATACACATTTTGAAATCTTTTTACAAATAGGTCCTTTTGACATTTTCATCAATAATCACCTAGCAAAAGCTGTTTATCTTACATCTAACATACATTTTCTACCATTAGACATCAAAACGCACAAATATTCTTCATGGGTAAAATTTTAAATTTTGATTTTCTTTCAAATTAATCCTTGAAATAGCTAGATTAGGTTACAAGGATCTTAAAAACATAAAAATCATTAAAAGTGGGGCTAGAACGGACTTACAATCAAGCTTGGAATATGAAAAAACCCTATTTATGGTTCCCCTTTGAAATTTTTGGCCAAGGGTAGAAGATGAGCAAAAAATTGGCTTTTAATTCGATTTTTAATTCATTTATTAGCCAAATGACCAAAATGCCCCTAACTTAAAACATGAAATTTCTCTTACCTCATGTCCATTTTTGTCCACTAACTTAACAAATGGTCTAATTACCATATAAGGAGCTTCAATTTAAAATTTCATAAACAATTTGACACCTCTATCATGTAGAACTCAAGTTTTGCACTTTTTACAATTTAACCCTTTTGACTAAATTAAATGCCCAAACGTCAAAATTTTCGAAAGAAATTTTCATGAAATCATTTCATAAAATTGTAGACCATGAAAATGTAATAAGAATATTTTTTTATGTCTTATTCGTGGTCCCGAAACTACTGTTCCAACTAGGCCCAAAATTGGGTTGTTACAACTCTCCCCCCTTTAGGGATTTTCGTCCCCGAAAATCTTACCGGAAAATAGGTTTGAGTACTATTTTCTCATGGCATCCTCGAGTTCCCACATAGCCTCTTCGACCCCATGTCGTTGCCATAAAAATTTCACTAGGGCTATATTCTTATTTCTCAATTGTTTAACTTCTCGAGCTAAAATCTTGATCGGTTTTTCACCATACGTCATATCCGGTTGAATCTCAATCTCTGTTGGAGAAATCACATGTGAGGGGTTAGAATGATATCGTTGCAACATTGACACATGAAACACATTATAAATCCTTTCCAACTCTGTCGGTAAAGCTAACTTATATGCTACTGGCCTTATTCTTTCAATAACTTTATACGGCCTAATAAAACGTGGACTCAACTTGCCTTTACAGCCAAATCTCAGAATCTTCTTCCACGGTGATACTTTTAGAAATACTTTATCACTGATTTGAAATTCAATCTCTTTTATTTTCAAATTCGAGTATGACTTTTGTCGATCTAAAGCTGCTTTCAAGTAATTACGGATTACCTTTACTTTTTCTTCGGTTTCTCTAACCAAATCAACCCTGTGAATCTGTTTCTCACTAAGCTCGGTTCAATACAAGAGTCCTCGGCACTTGTAGCCATACAATGCCTCATAAGCTGCCATCTTAATACTCAACTGAAAGCTATTTTTATAAGTAAATTCGACCAATGACAAGTATTTTTCCCAACTACCCTCGAATTCTAGAACACAACATCGGAGCATATCTTCTAGTACTTGAATTGTTCTTTCGGACTGACCATCGGTTTATGGATGAAATGCGATACTAAAGTTCAACTTTGTACCCAAAGCCTCTTGTAACTTCTTCCAAAATATCGAAGTAAACCTCAAATATCTATCCAAAATAATAGACATAGGCACTCCGTGCAATCTCATAATCTCTAAAATGTACAATTCGACTAACTTATCAAGTGAGTAGTCAGTACGTACTGGAATAAAATGAGCCGATTTCGTTAATCTATCAACAATAATCTAGACAGCATCTTTCTTTTTTGGAGTCAAAGGCAAACCAGTTACAAAGTCCATAGTAATCTTATCCCACTTCCACTCAGGTACCATCACTAGTTGAAGTAAACCCGAAGGCACTTGGTGTTTGGCTTTCATTTGTTGGCAAATCAAACACTTTGAAACAAACTCAAAAATATCTTGTTTCATACCTAACCACCAATACAATTTCTTCAAATCATTTTACATTTTTGTATTACCCAGATGCACAGATAAACAACCATTATGTGCTTCACGAAGAATTTTCTGAACAAGCTCATCATTTTTCAGTACACAAATTCTATCTCGAAACATCAAACAATCATCGGATCCGATATGAAAGTCTGAATCACTATCTGATTCACAATGAACTCTTTTGGCTTTCAAATCATTGTCACATTTCTAAGCTTCAAAAATTTATTGAAGAAATAATAGTCTAGCACTCAACTCGGCTAGGATCGAACCATTACCGGACAAAATCAATCGTGTATTCATTGCTCCCAAAACAAACAAAGTCTTTCTACTTAAAGCATCTAAAACTACATTTGCCTTACTTGTGGTAGTCAATTACTAGCTCATAATCCTTCAATAACTCGAGCCATCTCCGTGTGGGCAGGCCGTGTGGTCACACACGCCCGTGTCCCTAACTCGTGTAACTCTCTGATTTACGATGCATGAAAACATTGAGATCACACGGCCAAGTCACACTCCATGTGCTAGGCCGTGTGGTTAATTTAATTTTCATAAAATAGGTGCAGACTTCACACGACTGAGCCTGAGGCCATGTCCTTCACACGGCTGAGACACACGCCCGTGTCTTTGGCCGTGTGCTCAATTCTGAGCATTCTGTTTCTTAAAATTAAGGTGTAGAGGACACACGGCCAAAACACATGCCCATGAGGCAAGCCGTGTTTCACACATGCCCATGGGGCAAGCCGTGTGTCACACATAGCTTAGACATATGCCCGAGTGTCTACCCGTGTGGACAAAATAAAGGCTATTTACCAAGCCACTTGTCACCCTTATTTACACCAACACATGCACAAGATCAAGGCAAAATTCATA
Source organism: Gossypium hirsutum (assembly GCF_007990345.1). Taxonomy (NCBI): domain Eukaryota; kingdom Viridiplantae; phylum Streptophyta; class Magnoliopsida; order Malvales; family Malvaceae; genus Gossypium; species Gossypium hirsutum. Next base: position 38,506,641 of record NC_053431.1, on the reverse strand, counting down.
GCACACTTGGACAAGCAATACATCCATAAAACAAGGCCAATTCATATCATTTCGTTATCCACACTCAACATGTTTTAAACATCATATTCTACCAAACCAAATCACACCAACTCACATTCCACAAGTTTCAACATGGCTATCTATAACATGCATAATTTTTCTTAGTTTTCCTAGCATAGCAATGAGCCAATCTTAACCATTCAACAACAAACCCATTAAGCCACATTTAACCATTTATCAAGCATTTATAAACCACATCACACAAGAGATAGTTGCACATGCATGCATATATATATAAGATTACAACCAATTCAACCAAAATAAGCCAAGTTACATGGCCAAATACCACATCAAGCCTTTGACAATTACAAGCCAATACATTTGGCCAAATTCATAATGACACATATAACAAAATGACCAAGTCCCTATACATGCCATATTCTCAAAATGTTTAAAATCATCGATACCCAAAATAACAGTTTCATAGTGTGATGCGATCTCCGGCAATCTCCAATCCAAGCTAGCTTGGTGACACTATAAAACATAGAAATAAAACGGAGTAAGCGATATAGCTTAATAAGCTTGTATGAAATAAATAACCTAACCTTACCATACATTAACATACAAGTAATTTAGCATGAGATACTGCAATTTATCAAAACGTGATGATCATAATTCACTTTCATCAGAACTTACCTTGAAATCGTCATTTCATGAATTAATAATCATAAGCTTAAAGTACATACCTGTACCATATCATAATAATTTCATACTTAGTATCATCGTTGTCATACCCAATGAACCACTCGAAATAATAAATTCGGATACTTGAGAAACCTTGCACACAATGTACCACATATGTAGCCATTGCTACCTCTATCTCATATCACATACATGCTCGCTCTCGAACGAACAACGGGCCTGTTTACACAAGCTGTCAGTCAAGACGTAGCTACTTGGTGTTGCTCACACAAGCTGTCAAGTAACCACAACATATGCCGATATACTCAGCCACTAGTAGGACGTATAGGACCAGCACCCGAATCACATAACATAAAACCTTAGTGACATGCCACTTGTATCCTAATCTATTCCTAAGGTTCGATTGGGATTTCTCGCTTTCCAAATGATCGTCAAATGTGTCCGTAAGGTCGATTACACAAATCATGCATAAATTAAAGCATTTAAAATACATTTAAAGTAAAGCTTATTTAACATACGAACTTATCTCGGTTACAAAAATGGCTAAAGGGATCTATTCCTCAACTACTTTGGTTTTCCCCCGATCTAGACCCAAACTTCATTTTTCTTGATCTATAGTACCACATTTAACTTATTTAATCATCACATTATGGCAAAATTTACATTTTTCCCTAACTTTTCAACATTTTACAATTTAGTCCCTAGGCTCGTAAAATGAATTTCTTTCAATTTCTTCACAACCTGAGCATAGTCGAATATTATTTGTACTCATAACAGTTATTCACACTTTTCTACACATTTTACAAACAAGTCCATATTTGACGTTTTTACCGAAAATCACTTTACAAAAGTTGTTTCACAAACAAAAAACATGCATTTTCTACCATCAAACATCCAAATACAAGCATATTCAACATGGGTAAAATTTAAACTTTACCTTTCTTTCAAATTAGTCCTTGAAATAGCTAAATCAAGTTACAATGATCTCAAAAATATAAAAATAGTTAAAAACGAGACATGAACTGTAACACCCCTCCCCTGTATTCAATGTCGAAATAGGGTTACGGAACATTACTAGACTTACAATACATATAAACATACTTTTCTCTTACATCCAATCATTTCATACAATCATTAAACAAATTCAATCAATTTATCCCTTATACGAGCCTACGAGACCTTAAACATGCTTTGGGAGAGATTTAGGACCTAATTGATAACTTATGAAATTTTTACAAAACTTAAAATTTTTTTCTCAAAACAGGGGACACACGCCCGTGTGGCTAGGACGTGTGAACCAGACACGCCTATGTCACAGGCCACGTGGACATTTGAAATGGGAGTACATGGCCATGTCTCAACCCGTGTCTAACCCCGTGTAACTCTCTGACTTGGGTCACACGGCCAACAGACACACCCATGTGGATAGCTTGTGTGCCCTAAAAATAGTCATACACACCCGTGTGCCAGGCCATGTCAAACCTGTAGGGTATATTGACTTATGCCACATGGCCAAGTCACACACTCGTGTGTGAAGCCGTGTGGAGCATACTAACTTGTTTTCAAATTCAACACCAGGGGACACACGGCTATGTAACATAACCATATGTCGCACACGGCTGAGACACACGCCTCTGTCTCTACCCGTGTGGACAAAAATAGGCTATTTACCAAGCCATGTTGCCACCCATTTTGCACATACCTAAATAACCTCAAATGGTATGATTTTATGGCACAAATATGCATCCAAATACCATCAACCAATGTTCAAATCATACCCATTCTTTACTATCAATACAATTTACAAATATGCTACAAATTGCCATCTAAATTCATACCTAATTCACATATTCAATTCAATCAACTAAACCATTCCATACATACATTATCAAGCACCAATTCAAAAACACATAACTTCCCAAATTATCAACTTCAATCACACATAGGTCAATTACCAAACTTAAAATAGAACCATTTGCACATTTATAAACATCATCAAGTTCATCATCAGATGCCAACTCAAATGGCCAAAATACATGTCTATCAAACATACTAAAATGACACAAGCCTATACATGCCATATACCATAATTACACAACTCAAAAGTACCAAATAGATGTCCGATAGTGCGATGAAGCCTCTAACAATCCACGGATCCGAGCTAGCTTCGTAAAACTATAAAACATCAAAAATTAAACAAAGTATGCTATAAAGCTTAGTAAGTTCGTATGTAAATATAAAATAATCATAACATTCACCACCATTTCAAAATGGATAACATAATTAAAATATAAAGTATTAATCAATGAGCTAACATAAAGTTTAACCATATCGTAACTCATAAGTCCTCAACTTCTTCTATCTCATTTCCTGTATAGTTTTCAGTACACACCTATACTTATACATATCTATTTATCACCAACTCTCTTACCAAATCACTTTGAGCTTATAAATGCTTATGATACAAATACTTTGATTTTTCGATGCCATAGTCCAACTATGGTCTTACACATATATTGTCAAGGCCCTGCCATGGTCTTACATTCACATGCCATAACTCGGTTATGGTCTTATTATCAGATTGCCATAGCCAAGCTATGGTCTTATATAGTAAGTTGCCTTACTTAGATTGTACATTTAATTCCAAATCTCCACATTTAACTAATAGGATAAATACTATCTCAATTTTATCCATCAAATAAATAAATACACATTTAAGTTCAATTATACGAACTTACCTCGTGTAGTGAAATGATGAAACGGACTGACTATTCAATTACTTTGCTTTTTCCCCAATCCAAGTTTGAATTCCTCTTTTCTTGATCTATAAGTAATCAAAATCAACTTATTTATTCTTCTATTTATTCAATTCAATACAGAACACATATTAGGGCTATTTTACACATTTTCCCCTAAACATTCAAAATTTTAGAATTTAGTCCTTATCACATAAAATTGCAAATTCATGCAATTTAGTAGAAACCCATGCTTAGCCTAATTTAATACATGTTATTAGCAGCCCATATTTTCAATTTATTCACACTTTTAACCACCACATTTGACATTTTCTCAATTTAACCCATTTTTGACATTTCTGTCAAAAATTACTTTACAAAAGCTATTAATCTAACATTAAACCTTCCAAATCTATCATAAATAATCAAATTACTTAAGCATTCAACAATGGCAACATGATAAATCTTTAATAGTTTCGAAATTTAAGGTACGAGCTAGCTAAAATACGAAGCAACGATCTCAAAAACGTAGAAATTATTAAAAATGGGACAAAATACATACCTAATTGCTTGAATTTAACTTAGCCAAATGAATAACCTTAGTTTCTTCTTGTTCTTCTTTAATTTTGGTTCAAAGACGATAATGGAACCCTTTAATTTAGTTTGTGTTTTATTTATTTTACATTAATTAATCAAATTACCATTTTAACCTTAATAACCTTTAATAACTACACCAAATACCACTTCACTGGCATCCACTATCTCTAAAATGGGTTAATTTCCATTTAAGGACCTTTACTTTAAGGTTCTATAGCTATTAGACACCTTTAGCTATTAGAATCAAGTTTTACGCTTTACGTGATTTAGTCCTTTTTATCAAATTGAGCAATTAAACGATAAAATTTCTTAACAAAATTTTCACACCAACATGATACCATATTGTAAACATTAAAATAATAATAAAATAATTATTTTGACTTCAACTTTGTGGTTCTGAAACCACTATTCTGATTTGACCAAAAACAGGTTGTTACAACTCCCCCTGTAACACCCCTTACCCGTACCCGAGGTCGGGATAAGGTACAAGGCGTTACCGAACAAACATACAAACATTAAACTAAAATATGGGCCATAAAATTTCATTCATATTTCAAAAGGTTCATTCACTTACACATAGTCCCTTATTTGAATCTACGAAGCCCAAAACATACTTTAGAAAGGGTTCGGGACTGAACCGAGAACTTACGAAAATCTTGGAAATTTTATGCTTTAAGGCTCCACACGCCCGTGTCCCAAAGTCGTGTTCCATACACGGCTGAGACACATGGTCGTGTCTCTGCCTGTGTGGAATATACCTAGGCTATTTTCCAAGCTTTGGTCAACCTTAATCTCTTACACACTTATACAAAATCAAAAGCATATAACATGGTATTCATTTAATGATTAAATATTCTCAATTAAACCACAAACATAGCATTTGTATGTCATCATACATGTGTCTCTCATACTCATTTTACCTTGTTTATTATAGTACCACTTGTACATTTATACCAAGATTATCATCTTACAAAATATCTTCAGCTTAATCATCAAGCATTCATATTTAAAACTAGATCATATCTTTATAAAATACCACAATTCAGATATGCAAAATAACATGTTTTCCTGAAACATTTCAATTCAACTCCATACCCAACAAGCATTACATTGAGACTAGTCATATATGTATATACATTTCATGATACATATCATTCTCTTTCTGTTTTCTTATAAACACATATCATTTATTTCATTATATCAATATTTCATATACCATAGTTTCCATGTATTCCACATATATTTATTTTCCTCCTCCTCCTCTCCATTCCACATCCTTAATGTATATAGCATTCTTGTAAGTACGATTTCACAATTTACTAATAAATGCTCACATCAAACTGTCCACACGAGTCATAGTCACTTACTTATTTATAATTCAAGCTACAAAACTCCAAATTAAGATCCGTAAATTTCCCCTAAAACTATACTCACATATATTTCCACCATAAAATTTTCATAATTTTTGGTTTAGCCAATTAGTACAGTTTATTCATTAAAATTTTCCCATGTTTCACTTTCTGACAGTTCTGAACTCTCTTCACTAAAAATTAATTATCTCATAGTACAGAACTCGGATAATTTTCTTGTTGATTTATCTTGAAAAAAGACTCATTAGGGATTTTAAAAATATAAGTTTAAGCCTCTAATTATTTTTATCCAAAATTTTGTGATTTTCCAAAGTCAGACAGGGGATCACGTAATCATTCTGAACCAGTCTCACAAAAACATAAATATATCAAAATATAGAACTCCTTTTCTTGCTCCGTTTCTTTTATATGAAAATAGACTCATTAAGATTTAAATTGATATCTCATTCAGTGTCTGATTCAATTTCTACTATTTTTGGTGATTTTTCAAAATCACATCACTGCTACTGTCCAAAACAGTTTTATTGCTAATTCACTCTTTCACACTTTCTTGGTATTAACCTCATTTTAACATACATATCACAAATCATTTTCACCACATTTCATACATCACAAGTATAGGCCCATGATCACAAGGTCACTATAAAATCATCCTCATGTATAACTTACTTGTTTATAACCTCACCACATCCTAGTCACTTAATGAACACATCATTCAAATAATCAAGTTCCTGCACTTATTCATCACAAAACTCACAAAGCAATACATAGAAAGTCTCCCGTTGAACACTTCGGATCAATCCTCGATACTTGGTGGTTTCAGTACATAGCTCCACCCATCATATAGTTCGGCTCTCTTGTACACATGGTGAACACTCAGTACCACCCATGTGACCTAGCCAATTTATCTCGTAGCTCTCTTGTCTACATGGTGTCCTTCACCTGGAACCACGCATGCGACCTAGCTACATATATCCCATAGCTCTCTTGTCTACATGGTGTACACATAGTATCACCCATGCGACCTAGCTACATCATAATGTCTTGTAGCTCTCTTGTAACATGATGTGCGCCCAGCACCATACATGTGACCTAGCTACATACTATCTGTATCATCCAATCTTTCCGAAGGTTCAACCGGGATTTCTCACTCTTTTCCAACAATTTCACCAATCAAGTAATTATCCACAAACATATTTCCAATATTATTATAAAATATCATAATACAAGTAATATTGATGTATTATACATATAAACTTACATCTCATTTAATATCAAGGCAATAACATTAAATTGCACATTGCCTTATTAAAAATCATATGAACTTACAATTTCCCATAATATCCATAATCAGAGAAATCACATTTATGTATGATAATTCAATGCACTTCATGTACCATAGACAAATTTTTAAATCAATTCATAAACTTGGCACCATAATCATTTAATTTAATATAATTCAATTAATTCACTAAATTTAACTTCCAAATATAAATTACAGCATTATTGCTGTATTATTATCATACCAACTTACATACTTTAAACACCTCGGAAATCATAATGAATATATCAATTTTACATTGAAACATGCATAAATTAATGCTTATTATACATATGAACTTACCTCGATACTAAAACAGCCATTTTACCAACTTTCCCAATTTTCGATTTTTCTCTCATTCTAGGTTCAAATCTCATTTTCTAGGATCTAAAACATCATATTTTACTTATTTACTTAATGTAATATTCAAAACAGTCCTTAACTCAAACTTTGGAAAAATTACAATTTTGCCCCTAAATTTTTGCATATTTACACTTTTTCCCCTAGGCTCAGGAATTAAACTTCATCCCTTATTCTTATGTTTTATGACATGCTGATCACTTTTACCTTCTATGGCAACATCAAATTCTCACTCTAACATATATTTATGACTATTAGGTTTTTTTACCGATTAAGCCTTTTTACTAGTTTTCACTGAAAACCGAGTAGCACAAGTTGTCTAACATAATTTAAAACCTCATATTCTATTATAAAACAGCAAAATAAACACATTTCACCTATGGGTATTTTTCCAAATATGAACCCGAGCTTAAATTATTGCTAGAATAAGCTTAATCAAATTACCGGGATTCCAAAAACGTAAAGAACTTGAAAAACAAGGTTATAACGGACTTACTATTGAGCTTGGAAAGCTTGAAAACCCTAGCCATGAATTCCCCCATGCTAATTTCGGCCTCCATGAGAAAGATGAGTCAATTTTGGCTTTATTTTCCCTTTTTATTTCTTTTAATTACCAAATGACCAAAATGCCCTTCCTTACTAAACTTTCAAAAATTCCATCTATGTCCAATTTTTGTCCATCACTTAGAAGTTGGTAAAATTTATATTTAAGACTCCTAATTAATATTTCAAAGCAATTTCATACTAGAAACTTCTAGAATGCAAGTTTTGCAACTTATTCAATTTAGTCCCTAACTTCAAATTGGGCATTTTATGCATAGAATTTCTTCACGAAATTTTCACACAATCATTCAATCATGTCATAGACCTCAAAATAATCATAAAATAATTATTTCTATCTCGAATTTTGTGGTCCCGAAACCTCTGTTCCAACTAGACCCAATTTTGGGCTATTACACTCCCCCTTAGGGATTTTCGTCCCCGAAAATCTTACCAGTGTATAGTTAGGATAATGTTTTCTCATAGCTCCCTCGGGCTCCCACAATCATGCAATCATATCATAGACCTCAAAATAATCATAAAATAATTATTTCCATCTCGGATTTTGTGGTCCCGAAACCTCTGTTCCAACTAGACCCAATTTTGGGCTATTACACTCCCCCTTAGGGGTTTTCGTCCCCGAAAATCTTACTAGTGTATAGGTTAGGATAATGGTTTCTCATAGCTCCCTCGGGCTCCCACGTAGCCTCTTCGACACAATGACATTTCCATAAGACTTTTATTAAAGCTATGCATTTATTTCTCAACTCTTTGATCTCTAGGGCTAAAATTCTGATCGGTTCTTTGTTGTTTGTCATATCAGGTTGAATTTCAATATCAAACATAGAAATTATATGTGATGGATCAGATCTATACTGGCGTAGCATTGATACATGAAACACGTTGTGAATCTTTTCTAACTCTGATGGTAGAGATAGCTGATATACTACTGGCCTTATTCTTTCAATGATTTCATACGGGCCGATAAATCTCAGACTCAATTTGCCTTTACGACCAAATCAAAGTATTTTCTTCCATAGGGACACTTTCAGAAACACTTTATCACCAATTTGAAATTCAATATCCTTTCGTTTTAAATTTGCATATGATTTTTGACGATCTAAAGCTTCTTTCAAACAGTCGCAAATTACTTTCACTTTTTCTTCAGTTTCTCTAACCAAATCAACCTTGTGGATCTGTTTCTCACTAAGTTCAGACCAATACAATGGATTTCGCATTTGCGACCATACAAAGCTTCATACAGTGCCATTTTTATGCTCAATTGAAAAGTATTATTATACACAAATTCAACCAGCGACAAATATTTCTCTCAGTTGCCTTTGAATTGTAAAACACAACATCTGAGCATATCTTCGAGAACCTAAATTAGTCGTTCAGACTGTCCATCAGTTTGTGGATGAAAAGCTGTACTAAAATTCAACTTCGTACCTAGGGCTTCTTGCAATTTCATCCAAAATCGTGACATAAACCTTCGATCTCTATTTGAAATAATCAAAATTGGCACACTGTGCAATCTCACAATCTCAGATATGTACAATTCAACCAATTTATCAAGTGAATAGACTGTACGTACAGGAAGAAAATGTGCAAATTTTGTCAGTCGATCAACGACAGCCAAATTGCAACTTTTTTCTTTGTAGACATGGGTAATCCTGATACAAAATCCATCGTCACTCTATCTCATTTCCACTCTAGTATCATCATAGGCTGAAGCAAACCTAAAGGCACTTGATGTTCGGCTTTCACTTATTGATAAACTAAACATTTCGATACAAACTCTGAAATGTCTCGTTTCATACCTGACCACCAATATAACTATTTCAAATCGTTGAACATTTTAGTACTTCTCAGATGTACAGACAAAAAACCATTATGTGATTCATTTAAAATCTTCTGAATAAGCTCAAGATTCCTCGATACACTAATTCTTCCTCAGAACATCAAACAATCATCAGGTTCGATTTGGAACTTTGAATCAAAAGTTGACTCACACTGAACTCATTTGGCTTTCAATTCAATATCACTTTTCTGAGCTTCACAGATTTGCTGAAGAAATAACGGTCTCGCTTTCAACACAACTATAATTGAACCACCATCAAACAAAGCTAACTGTGTATTCATTGCACGCAAAGCAAATAATGACTATTTGCTCAGGTCATTAGCAACCACATTTGCTTTCCTGTGATGATAATCAATTATTAGCTCATAATATTTTAGTAATTCAAGCCATCTTCGTTGTCGCAAATTCAAATCTTTCTGAGTCATTAAATATTTTAAGCTCTTGTGATTTGTATAAATGTGGCATTTCTCACCAAACAAGTGATGTCGCCAAATATTTAATGCAAACACAATCGCAGCCAACTCTAAATCGTGCGTCGGGTAATTCTTTTCATGTGGATTCAACTATCTAAAAGCATAAGCTATTACTTTGCCTTCCTGCATCAATACACAACCTAAACCATTCAATGACGCATCACAAAAAATTACGAATTCTTTACCCGACTCAGGCTGTATAAAACTGATGCCACTGTTAATAATGCTTTCAATTGTTCGAAACTCTTCTGACACTTCTCAAACCATTCGAACTTTACATCTTTCTGAAGCAATCGAGTTTACGGTATAGCAATCATCGAGAACCCTTTAACGAAACATCGATAGTAACCAGCCAGTCCCAGAAAGCTTCTGACTTCGGATACATTTTTAGGTGATTTCTAGTCAACAACTGCAGAAACCTTGCTCGGGTCAACTCTAATACCTTCGGTTGAAACGATATGCCCCAGAAATCTAACCTCTCGGAGCCAAAACTCACATTTAATAAACTTTGCAAACAATTTTTTAACTCTCAAGGTCTGTAACACTATTTTCAAATGCTCGCATGCTCAGACTCATATCATGAATAGATCAAAATGTCGTCAATGAACACAACAACAAATCTATCTAAATACGATCTAAAGATCCAATTCATCAAATCCATAAAAATGGCAGGAGCATTAGTTAGTCCAAAAGGCATAACAAGAAATTCATAATGTTCGTACCTCATTCTGAATGCAGTTTTTGGCACATCTGAGTCTTTAACTCGCAACTGATAATAACCAGATCTCAAATCAATCTTTGAAAACACTGTAGCTCCTTTTAACTGATCAAACAAATTATCAATTCTCAGTAGAGGATATTTACTCTTGATTGTCACTTTGTTGAGCTATTGATAGTCTATACACATTCTCATAGAACCATCCTTTTTCTTTACAAACAACACTGGTGCACCCAGGGCGAGAAACTAGGTCTCGCGAATCCTCTATAAGTTAATTCTTGCAACTGAGCTTTCAACTCTTTTAACTCTGTCAGAGCGATTCTGTACAGAGCTTCGATATCAGTGAATTTCCTAGTATTAAATCAATAGAAAATTCAACCTCTCTGATCCGTGGAAAACTCAGTAACTCTTCTGGAAACACATTTGAATGGTTACAAACAACTGGTTTGTTTTTGACACTTTTGTATCAAGTTTATATGCAAGATATGCGTTGCATCACTTTTTCACATATTTCTAAGATAACATCGACGAGATTACAGTTGGTAAACCATTCAAATCATTTGAATCAATACGAAGTGTTTCATTATTTTGACATTTCAACTCAATTGTCTTTCGTCTACAATTTACTATGGCATCATGCAACGTCAACCAGTCCATACCTAGAATAACATCAAACTTATCAAACGGCAACAACATCAAACTTATCAAACGACAACAACATCAAATTAGCCATAAAACAGTAACCCCGAGTCATTAACGGACAATTCTTACAAACTTTGTCAACCAGGACATATTTGCCTAAAGGGTTCGATACTTTTATAACAAACTTAGTAGAATCAACAAGTAAATTCTTACTAGACACTAAGTTCACACATATATATGAATAAGTTGATTCAGGGTCTATCAATGCAACTACATTAGTGTCATAAAGAGAGAATGTACCGGTAATAACATTTGGAGATGACCATTCTTCACGAGCGCGAATAGAATAAGTTCTAGCAGGTGCTCTAGCCTCTGATCTCACAGCAGTATCTCGTGTTGCACCTCTACCACCACTCACATTTCCAACATTACGGAATGGTCTGCCTCTTGCAGTAGTGTTGCTTTGTCTTGCATTTTGAGATTTTTCTTTCTCATCTAACTCAGGACAATCTTGAACGAAGTGTTCGTGTTAACCACATCTAAGATAGGCTTTATCATTCATTCTACACTCTTCGAAATGTTGTTTTCCACATCATCCACATTTAGGTTTATTCGGTCTAGCATTACTCGCACTTGCCATTGATGTAGTTGGAGTTTTCGAACTCGTAAATTGCTTTTCACGATCTCTATTAGAATATTCCACTAATGCATTTGATCGACTATACGAATATCTAGATTTTTTGATTAAGAGAGATAGGGTTTATTCATTAATCTCTTTCTCGAATCTCTAACTTCAGAATCAACCTTTCTCTTTTCTTTGGCCAATTCTTTAGCTTTGCAGGCACGCTCAACTAATACAACAAATTCTTTTAAATCCAATATCCCGACCAAAATTTTAATATCTTCGTTCAGCCGTCAACAAACTGCTTGCACATTATCTCTTCAGTAGAAACATACTCTCGAGCATATTTATTTAACTGCATAAATTCTCTCTCATACTCGATTACAGTCATGCGGCCTTGTTTCATTCCTAAAAACTCTTTATGCTTTTGATCCAGAAATTGTTGAATTATATACTTTTTTCAGAACTCGGTCTAAAAGAACTCCCAGGTGACTCTCTCTCTTAGCACCACAGATATTTATGTCTTCCACCACTGGTATGCAGTGTCTCTCAAAAGGGATATAACACACTTTAAACATTCAGTCGGTGTGTAGGAAAGTTCATCAAACAATCGGATCGTATTTTCGAGCCAAAACTCGACTCTCTCAAGGTCATCATCAACATTAGCCTTGAACTCTTCAGCCTCATGCTTACGAATTTATCGACTGACAGCTTGTTCAATTGTATTGAATCAATAACTAGAGGAACTACGGGGATTGGTTGAGGATTTGGTGGGGGTAGAGGTTGTTGAATAGCCAGATTTGTTCGGACATATTGAGAGAACCACTCATTCATCATCTGGAAAAAGGCTTCTTTAGCCTCACCTCCGTGACTACTCGACACGGGTCTAGATTCGGACGGCGCTGTCCCTTGAGTAGGAGTTGGCGCATTACTCTCAACATCATATACTATAGATTGTTCGGGATCCATTACTATACGAAAATATAGTATATAATGTCAAGATTCATCACACTATCACAGGTTATATATGGCATGTATAGCTAGACTCACACACACGCTACGTTAGTCCTAGAATTGACTAATTCATAGCTCTGATACCAATAAATATAACACCCCTCACCCGTATTCAATACTAAAATAGGGTTACGAAGCATTACTGGACTTACAATACATATAAACATACTTTTCTCATACATTCAATCATTTCATACACTTATCATACAAATTCAATCAATTTATCCCTTATACGAACCTACGAGACCCTAAACATGCTTTGGGAGCGGTTCAGGACTAAATTGATAACTTATGAAAATTTCACGAAACTTAGAAAATTTTTCTCAAAATAGGGGACACACGTCTGTGTGGCAAGGCCGTGTGAGACACGCCCGTGTCACAGGTCGTGTGGACATTCGAAATGGGAGCACATGGCCGAGACCCAGCTTCTGTTTGACCCCGTATAACTCTCTGACTTGGGTCACATGACCAACACACACACCCATGCGGATAGCCCGTGTGACCTAAAAATGGTCTTACACGCCCATGTGCTAGGTCATTTACTAGGCCGTGTCAAACCTGTAAGGTATACTGACTTATGCCACACGGCCAGGTCACACGCCCATGTGGGAGGCCATGTGGAGCATACTAACTTGTTTTCAAATTCAACATCGAGGGACACACGACCGTGTAACAAAACCATGTGTCGCACACGGCTGAGACACAAGCCCATTTCTCTACCCGTGTGGACAAAAATAGACTATTTACCAAGCCACTTTGCCACCCATTTTGCACATACCTCAACAAGCTCAAATGGTACCATTTTATGGCACAAATATGCTACAATTTCCCATCTAAATTCATACCTAATTCACATATTCAATTCAATCAACTAAACCATTCCATACAGATATTATCAAGCACCAATTCAGAAACACATAACTTCCCAAATTACCAAACTCAAAATAGAACCATTTGCATATTTATAAACATCATCAAATTCATCAAATTCATCTTCATATGCCAACTCAAATGGACAAAATACATGTCTATCAAACATACCAAAATGACACTAGCCTATACATGCCATATACCATTATTACACAACTCAAAAGTACCAAATAGATGTCCGATAGTGCGATGAAGTCTCTGACAATCCATTGATTCGAGCTAGCTTCGTAAAACTATAAAACATCGAAAATTAAACAAAGTAAGCTATAAAGCTTAGTAAGTTCATATGTAAATATAAAATAATCATAACATTCGTTAACATTTCAAAAGGGATAACATAATTAACATTTAAAGTATCAATGAATGAGCTAACATAAAGTTTAACTATACCGTAACTCATAAGTCCTCAACTTCTTCTATCTCGTTACATGAATAGTTTTCAGTACATACCTGTACCGATACATATCTATTTATCACCAACTCCCTTGCCAAATCACTTTGAGCTTATAAATGCTTACGATACAACTACTTCGATTTTTCGATGCCATTGTCCAACTATGGTCTTACACATACGTTGCCAAGGCCCTGCCATGGTCGTACATTCATATGCTATAACCCGGTTATAGTCTTTTTATCCAATTGCCATAGCCCAACTATGGTCTTATATAGCAACTTGCCTTACTTAGATTGTGCATTTAATTCCAAATCTCCACATTTAATTAATCTCTAAATTTCATCCATCAAATAAATAAATACACATTTAAGTTCAATTATACGAACTTACCTTGTGTAGTGAAATGACGAAACGGACTGACTATTCAATTACTTTGCTTTTTCCCCGATCCAAGTTCAAATTCTTCTTTTATTGATCTATAAGTAATCAACATCAACTTATTTATTCTTCTATTTATTCAATTCAATACAGAACACATATTAGGGCTATTTTACACATTTTCCCCTAAACTTTCAAAATTTTAGAATTTAGTCCTTATCACATAAAATTGCAAATTCATTCAATTTAGTACAAACCCATGCTTAGCCTAATTTAATACATGTTATTAGTAGCCCATATTTTTAATTTATTCACACTTTTAACCACCACATTTCACATTTCTCAATTTAACCCCTTTTTGACATTTCTGTAAAAAATCTGTAACAGCCCAAAATTTACCCTAGTCGGGAAGTCGTTTTGGGACCACAAAATCGAGTCATAAAAATAATTAATTTCCATATTCTATGCTTATTATGTGTGTACATGAGTATGTGGAAGTTTCATTCTCCAATTTTGCCAATTGTATGAGAAATTATTAAATAGGGATCGATATGAGACATGGTGAAAATATGATAGGCTAATTTAAAATGGTCTATTAATGCATGTTGTGAAAATGATGGGTTTGCATGTCAAATTACCCAAAATTTGAGCTAGTGGTTGGCCATGCTATGGGTGGAAACATGTTGGGAACATGTTGGCCTAGTGAGGTATGTAGGAAAAAAATAAAATAAGGAGTATGGGTAATAAAGAAAGGAAAAACAAAAAAATGAGTGGTTGTTTCCCCCCATTGCCGTGAGCTAAAGAAAGGAAAAGAAAAACTTGTTCATCCTTTTTCATCCTCTTTTGACCGAAAATTCTAAGGGAGGAGGAAGGAGTTCTTGCTTCATGTTTGGTTTGGAAGAGAATTAGGAGGAAGTTTGGCCATGCATGTAACTAGATTGAGGTATGTTTGATATTATTCTTTGAGATTCATGTATATTTTAAGTTGTAAGTTTGAAATCTACCTAGCCATGGTTCAAACTTTGTTAAATGATGGAGATGATATTCGGCCATGCATGTTACATTCTTGGTTGGTATTTTGATGTTTGATGTTGTGGTGATGAGGCATGAAGACGAGTTAAGATTCGGCCTAGGTGGAGTTTGTGTTAATGCCATTGCATGCTAAATATGAAGCTTGTTAATGATGCATGTGCTGGTGGATTGATGATTCTTGAATCTCTTTTTTTTAGCATTTTTGAGTGAGCACATATGTGCATTGGTTGCTAGATGGGGAAGAATCGGCTAGCAAGTTGTGTGCTAAGGCCGAATATAATTTTTGTAGGTTAATGAGTAATGCATGTGCTAAATTGATGGAAAGGGAGAGGATGCTTTACTAGTGTATAAATGATATAAAGATTTTAGAAATTATTTTTGGTTAGGTGTATGTATGATTAGGTATATTCGGCCATATGAGTAAATATATAGATGATGTTAAATTTGATTATGTATAATGGGCCATATAGGGTACACATTGTGATATTAACTTTGATTCTCCATAATTGATCAAGTGGGTGATTAGTAAGGGTGATTGCCGAATATACTAACATACATATGCATGTGTCATTGGATTGTAAATATTTAGCAAGGCGGTTAAACTAGTTGATTTATTGATTAAGCTCAAGGAGTTAAATGAGGAGAATCGAGCAAAGGCAAAGAAAAGATCATCGAGTAGCCGAGTTGGAACCATCTTACCCAACACAAGTAAGTCATTAAGCATATCTTTGGTATTGATTTAAAGGATCGTAATACCTATACCATTGTGTTTAATGAGATGAAATGTATACAAATGTATATGTAAGTAGAGATGAAATTTGTCGAATGTAAAAAGGAAGTGAAGCCTATTGAGTGGCTGGTTTTCGGCACTAAGTGTGCGGGCAATAAGTGTTCACGGTCATGAGATTGGCACTAAGTGTGCGGGTTTAAATTGTACAGCACTAAGTGTGCGAGTTTAAAGTACATGGCACTAAGTGTGCGTGGTTGATTATTAAGCACTATGTGTGCGAACCCAATATATATTTTCTATAAATTATTTACATTAAGGGTGCAACCTTACCGAGTCGATTTTGGACAGCGGAAAAGGTAAGTGTGCGAACTTGAAATGCATGGCACTAAGTGTGTGAGTTTAAAGTGCATGGCACTAAGTGTGCGCGGTTGATTATTAAGCACTATGTGTGCGAACCCAATATATATTTTCTATAAATTATTTACATGAAGGGTGCGACTTTACCGAGTCAATTTTGGACAGCGGAAAAGGTAAGTACCTTGAGTTCATGGCTAATAGGCGCTATGTTTATATTTGGAGTTGAGCTTGGTAAGTTTTGAACCTATGTGACGATTATAGTTGAAGTCACGTACATAAGGTTCATTGTGGAATAGGTGAAAGTTCGTTTAATTGTATGATTATAACGAAAATAAAATGATGTATGAAAGGCCAATGTAGGACTTGGTATGAGATTTAACCATAGGGTTTAAGGAACTATGGTATAGTTTGGTATGGATGGAGTACTTAACCTCATTTCATTGTTTCCTGTTGTGATAATTTTATTAATGGATGGTTGTGGAATGCTTATGGCTTACTGAGTTATATACTCATTCGGTGTTTGCTTGTCACCTATTCTGGGTTTCTTGGACTCGTCTCTTTTTGCGTGATCGTGCCGTCGTCGAAGTCATCACACCGGCTAGCAAGTTTTGGTACTTTCTTCTTAGTCGGCTTAGGAGAACATTTCGGCATGTATAGGCTATTATGTTGTGTTTGAACTTTGGTATGTAAACTTTTAGCCATGCAAAAATGGCATAAATGTTCGGTTGGGTTTGGTTTCATAACGTTAGGTCGTAAATCTTGATAATTCGACCTTTTTATGCCATATGTCATGGTTGATTATTTTGGTGTTAAAATTCATGATATGGCAATAGTGTAGTAGGGGGATGTTTGATAATGATTAGCCTTTGGCATGGCTAGTCATGATCATAATTTGTGATATGTATGACGAATTACTAGTTAGATCAAGGAGAAATCACGAAATGGGCATAGTTGCTTTCGTAACAGATGCTGGCAGCAGCAGTAACGTGAGATTGAAAAAAATCACTAAAAATAGTAGGAGTGGAATAAATTGATGAATAAATTATGTATTCGAAGCTCGATGAGTCTATTTTCATATAGAAGCAACGAAAAGATTATATGGACAGTATGTTAAGAGATATTCAGGTTCTCGTGAGACAGGGCCAGAACGGTTTCTGGATTCCCTGTTCCGACTTTGGAAATTCATTATAAATTAACCAGAGACAATTAGGAGTCATACCATATATGGATAGATTCCTCTCTGAGTCTAGTTTCTATAGAAACAAACGGCATCAGTATTGAAGCTCTGTTCAGGGAGATATCCAGGTCGTAATGCGCAAAGGTCAGTGTAGTCGATCCCTGTAACATGGGAGACTTTGACTAATAAACTGTACTAATTGGCCCGACCAAAAATTCTAGAAAAAAATATGTAGATGGGCCTATGAGTCTAGTTTCAGGGAAAAATCACGAAACCGATTTTTGAGTTTTGAAACTCAAGATATGATTTTTAAAGCGACTAGTACGCAGATTGGCAGTGTCTGAGAAATATTTTTATAAAGGGTTTAAAGTCTGTTAACATCTCGTGTTCGACTCCGGTGTCGGTCTCGGGTTCGGGGTGTTACATTTGATTGGTATCAGAGCTATGGTTTAGTCGGTTCTAGGACTACCATAGCACGTATGAGTCTAGCTATACATGCCGAATGTTAATGTTTAACTGTGTGATGACTTCTGACGGTTAAAATTTATGTTTTGATTAGTAAATGGATCCCGGTGTAGAGAGAACCTTGGCGGATGACATTGAAAGTGTAGCGGCTGCTCCTGCACAAGGGACACCGCCTGTTGAACCTCAGTCATCTGCGAATAATCAAGGTGAGGGGGCTAAACAAGCCTTCTTTACCATGATGAATGAGTGGGTCGCGCAGTATGCCCGAACCAATCCGGCTGTCCAACAATTCCCGAATTTGAATAATCCACCCCCGGAGCCAGTAATGCCATCAGTTACTGATCCTGTGAGGCTGAGTAAGCCACCTGTAGACTTGATTAGGAAGCGCGGGGCTGAGGAGTTCAGGGCCATAGTTACTGATGATGCTGAAAGGGCCGAGTTCTGGCTTGATAACACCATTCGGGTGTTTGATGAACTGTCATGCGCACCCGATGAATGTCTAAAGTGTGCTATATCCTTGTTGCGGGACTCAGCCTACTATTGGTGGAGGACCCTGATTTCCATATTCCCAAACGAACGAGTAACTTGGGACTTCTTTCAGACGGAATTTCGAAAGAAATATATTAGTCAACGGTTCATTGATCAAAAGCGTAAGGAATTCTTGGAACTCAAGCAAGGCCGTATGACAGTATCTGAATACGAACATGAATTCGTAAGACTTAGTAGGTATGCCCGGGAGTGTGTAGCTGATGAGGTTGCTATGTGCAAAAGATTCGAAGAAGGATTGAATGAAGATTTAAAGCTACTAATGGGTATTTTTGAAATAAAAGAATTCGTAACACTAGTCGAACGAGCCTGCAAGGCGGAAGAACTTGGAAAGGAGAAGAAGAAGGCTGAATTTGAAGCTAGAGACTATCGTAAAAGATCGACGGGTAAAGCTCCGTTCTCAGCCGTAAAGAAGTTCAGGGAGGACACTAATAAGTCGAGGACGACTGCGGGAATTTCCATCAGAGCAAGACCATCGACGGACTCCCGAGCTACTTCGGTAGCTAGTGTGGGCAATAATCGTCTAGAGAAACCTGAATGTCCCCAATGTGGAAGACGACACATAGGTGAATGTTGGGGTAAGTCTATTAACAGGGCCTGTTACGGATGCGGTTCGAAGGACCACTTCATTAGAGATTGCACGGAGCTTGATGAGAAGAATAAGATTCAAGGTGCAAGACCTAGTGGAGTGACAACTAGAGGTAGACCACCGAGAATTTTAGGAGGTAGGGGTGGTAGTCAGAGAGGGACCTCTGATACGGCTGTTCGAGCCGAGAACCGTACTCCTGCTAGAGCATATGCCATTCGCGCACGAGAGGAGGCATCCTCCCCTGACGTCATCACTGGTACCTTCACTCTCTTTGATACTAATGTGATTGCATTGATTGACCCTGGCTCTACTCATTCATATGTATGTGAAACCTTAGCATCCAGTAAGACTCTACCTGTTGAGTCTACTGAGTTCGTAATTCGGGTGTCAAATCCCTTGGGTCGTTACGTGCTTGTCGACAAAGTGTGTAAGAGATGTCCCCTAGTAATTCGAGGTTCTTGTTTTCCGGCGGACTTGATGCTTTGCCGTTTGATGAATTTGATGTTATTCTTGGTTTGGATTGGCTGACCGCGCATGATGCGGTTGTGAATTGCAAAAGCAAGACTATTGATTTGAGGTGCGCAAATAACGAGGTAATCCGAGTTGAGTCTACGGATTTGGAGGGGTTGCCAGCTGTAATATCAGCAATGTTGGCCCAGAAATATGTAAGAAAAGGGTGCGAAGCATACCTTGCGTATGTACTTGATGATAAAGAATTAGAAAAGAAACCCGAATCTGTGCGGGTGGTTTGTGAATACCCGGATGTTTTTCCTGAAGAATTATCGGGTTTACCACCTGTTCGGGAGGTAGAGTTTGGTATTGAGCTTGTACCTGGGACTACGCCGATTTCGATAGCTCCGTATCGTATGGCACCAACCGAGTTAAAAGAGTTAAAATCTCAGTTGCAAGAATTGACGGATAGAGGTTTTGCTCGACCAAGTTTCTCACCTTGGGGTGCACCAGTATTGTTCGTGAAAAAGAAGGACGGAACCATGAGGTTGTGCATTGGCTATCGTCAACTGAATAAAGTGACGATAAAGAACAAATATCCGTTGCCGCGCATTGATGATTTGTTCGACCAACTGAAGGGAGCCTCAGTGTTCTCAAAAATAGATTTGAGATCGGGCTATTATCAGTTGCAAATTCGAGATTCGGACATACCCAAAACTGCTTTCAGAACGAGGTACGGTCACTACGAGTTCTTAGTGATGCCGTTTGGGCTCACTAATGCCCCTGCGGTATTTATGGATTTGATGAATCGGATCTTCAGACCATATTTGGATCGGTTCGTAGTTGTGTTCATTGATGACATCTTGGTCTATTCAAGAGATGAGATCGAACATGCTGAACACTTGAGATTAGTGTTGCAAGTTTTGCGGGATAAGAAGTTATATGCTAAGTTCAGTAAGTGTGAGTTTTGGTTAAGAGAGGTTAGCTTCTTGGGTCATGTGGTATCCGCATCGGGTATTCGAGTTGACCCGAACAAAATCTCAGCCATACTTAACTGGAAACCTCCGAGAAATATTACTGAGGTTCGGAGCTTTTTGGGACTCGCCGGTTATTACTGACGATTTGTCAAAGGTTTCTCGATGATAGCCACACCAATGACGAAGCTACTTCAAAAGGATGCTAAGTTCGAATGGACGGAGAAATGTCAAAAAGGCTTCGATCAACTGAAAACTCATTTGACTGAAGCTCCAATTTTAGTGCAACCCGAATCAGGCAAAGAGTTTGTCATTTATAGTGACGCATCCCTACTCGGGTTGGGTTGCGTATTGATGCAAGAAGGCCGAGTTGTGGCCTATGCGTCGAGACAATTGAAGCCACACGAGAGAAATTATCCAACCCATGATCTCGAACTAGCCGCCATCGTATTCGCTTTGAAAATATGGCGACATTACTTGTTTGGCGAAAAGTGCCATGTATTTTCGGATCACAAAAGTCTCAAATATTTGATGACTCAAAGAGACTTAAATCTGCGACAAAGACGTTGGCTTGAGTTGTTGAAAGATTACGAGCTTGTCATTGATTACCACCCGGGAAAGGCTAATGTGGTTGCGGATGCCATAAGCCGGAAATCACTGTTTGCTTTACGAGCGATGAATGTGCACTTGTCTGTTCTACCCGACAATGTGTTAGTAGCTGAATTAAAGGCCAAACCATCATTGATTCATCAAATTCGTGAAGCTTAGAAAGTCGACGATGAATTGGTTGCAAAACGGGCTGAATGTATTCCGAATATGGAATCCGAATTTCAAATTGATGATGACGATTGTTTGAGGTTCAGAAGTCGGTTGTGTGTTCCAAGAAATTTAGAACTCATTTCGATGATTCTGAACGAAGCTCATTGTAGCCGAATGTCAATTCACCCGGGGAGTACGAAAATGTACAACGATTTGAAACGACAGTTTTGGTGGCATGGTATGAAACGAGACATCTCTGACTTTGTTTCGAGATGTTTAATATGTCAACAAGTGAAAGCGGAACATCAAGTGCCTTCAGGATTACTTCAGCCGATCATGATACCCGAGTGGAAATGGGATCGAGTCACAATTGTGACAGCCCAAAGTTGACCCTAGTCGGGAAGTGGTTTCGGGACCGCTAAACCGAGTCACCGAAATGTTTGAATGTGATACTTATTGTGTAGAATATGTAATTATGAATGTGTGAAAATTTCAAGCTTCAATTGGGTTGATTTCATGTGAATTTAGTCAATAGGACTTATGTGAGAAAATTCTAAAATGTGATAGGTCAATGTGTGAGGACCTACTAGTGCATGTGGACAAAGGGGGGGACTTGCATGTCAAATTCCCCCCTAATGAGTAGTGGCCGGCCATGACAAGGAAGGATGGGCAAAACATGTCATGAAACATGTTTTGTTAGTGGAAGAATAAAATAAGGAGTATGGGTAATAAAGAAATGGAAAACAAAAGAAAAAAAAATGTGTGTGTGGTGTTTGTCCCCCCATTGCCGTGAGCTCAAGAGAAGAAAGGAGAAAAGTTTGTGTTCATCCTTTCTCACCTCCATTTTAGCCTAAATTAGAAAGAAAAACAAAGAAAAAAATTTCTCATCCTTTGGTTCATCCTTGGCCAAAATTTTAAGGAGGAAAGAAGAAGAAAGGTGAAGAGATTCGGCCATGCATGTAGCTAGGCCAAGGTATGTTTAATGATGTTCCATGAGATGCATGCATGTTTTAGTTGTTAGCTTGAGTTCTACCTAGCCCATGGTCTAAATCTTGCTATGTGATGGAAATGGCACTTGACCATGGATGCATCATTCTTGGTTGGTGTTTGATGTTGTGGTGATGAGGCATGAGGATAAGTTAAGATTCGGCCTAGGTGGAGGTTGTGTTAATGCCATTGCATGCAAAATATTAAGCTTGTTAATGATGCATGTGATGATGGCTTGATGATTCTTGAACCTCCTTTTTAGCATTTTTGTGTGAGCACATATGTGCATTGGTTGCTAAAGGGAGAAGAATCGGCTAGCAAGATGTGTGCTAAGGCCGAATGTAACTTTGCATGTTGATGAGCAATGCATGTGTTAAATCGATGAAAAGGGGGAGGATGCTTTACTAGTGTGTATATGTGTGTATTAAGTGTTGAAATCGACCCCAAAAATGGACATGCATATTCGGCCAAGGGGAAAGAAATTAGCTAATATGTTGTGTTGATGCATGATTTTGCATGTATGAGACTTTAATGTCTAATGTATAAATATGGGCTAAGTGCCTTGTGTTCATCTTTTGATGCCTAAAATGATGAAATCAATTTATTTGTTTGATTAAGCTCAAGAGCAAAGGGGAAATAAAACCGATAAAGGGAAGGAAAAAGTGGTTGAATAGCTAGCGGAATCGTTCGACAACACCCGAGGTAAGTTCTTGAGTAAGAGATCTTAAATTTCGATGTGATTAAATCATGCTCTATGTGTGGCTATTGAGCCGAATGTGCAAGGACAATATGTGCCTTGTGTTTGAGTTTCGTAAACGAAAATGAAATATGAATGTGCTATGAATTATTGTTAGATGTGCATGATTAATTGAATGCTGTCCGGGCTAAGTCCCGAAGGCTTTGTGCTAAGTGAATATATCCGGATTAAGATCCGAAGGCCTTTGTGCGAGATACTAAATCCGGGTTAAGTCCCGAAGGCATTCGTGCGAGTTATTAAATCCGGGTTAAGTCCCGAAGGCATTCGTGCGAGTTATTAAATCCGGGTTAAGTCCCGAAGGCATTCGTGCGAGTTGTTAAATCCGGGTTAAGTCCCGAAGGCATTCGTGCGAGTTGTTAAATCCGGGTTATGTCCCGAAGGCATTGTGTGAGTTACTAAAACCGGGCTATGTCCGAAGGCATTTGAACGAGGAGCTATATCCGGTTAAATCCCGAAGGTACGTGATTTGGTAATGAATGAGCTTGCTGTAAAATTCCAGCGAATACTCGAAAAACATCCCAATATGGGGATATGTTACGTATGTGTTGAATTTAATCGAGCCCTTACAATAAATGTTCGCTCAGTTGATAAACGAGCTACCGGCCTTCGGCCAAGTTAGTTATTGTGTATGTACATAAGGGTTATTAATGTTGTGAAGCAAGTTTGATATCGGTAAATTGCGTATTATGAAATATTCCGTTTAGCTAAATGTGTGCTATTCTTTGTGCATGCTGGAATTCCTTGCTCAAACTTACTAAGCATAAATTGCTTACTCGTTACATTGCTCCTCTGTTTTATAGATTTTTGGTTCTCCAGCTATCGGACTCGGGATCTTGAAGTCGAAGTCGCCCACACTATCAAAGGCTCTTTTGGTACTATTTGGTTGAATTTGAATGGCATGA